>NC_092872.1:263154473-263514206 GCF_028372415.1 Notamacropus eugenii | reverse complement strand
ACCCTTTTATTTTGTTTTGTTTCTATTTATTTCTATATTGCTATTTTTCCTTTCAAAGATCCTACTTAGTTCTAATATTTTCATGAGGAATCCTTGAAAAGCATCTATTTTCATTTAAGGTCATTTTTTTCCCCAGTAGGAATAAAATCATTCTTACTGGGTAAGTTTTTTTGTTTGTTTGTTTGTTTTTGTGTGTGTGTGGTTTGTTTTTTTTTTTTTTGAGGGGGGGAAGTCTCTACTTTTGCCTTTTGTAATATCATATACCAATACCACTATTCCTTTGTTGTGGTAACTCCTGAATATTGTGTGCTCCTAACTGGGGCACCTTATTACTTCAACTTGCTGTCTCCTTGCAGTACACATTTTTTTCTTTTAAGATCTCAAAGCTCCAGATTTTAGCTATGGTTTTACTGAGAGTTTTATTTTGAGTTTTCATCTAGAATTTCATTTCTTTTTCTACTTTCAATTTTGGCTTCTGTTTCTAATAAGTATTGCAAATTTTCTTTTCTTTTTTCTTTTCATTTTTAAAATATATATTTTTTTTACTAGAGTCCCAAATTCCTTATTTTTCTCTAGCCCCTCACTGGTCAACTGAGTAGACAAGCAATATGATATCAATTACGCATGTGGAATCATTAAAACATATTTTCGTAATTAAATAAGATATCAAAAAAGGTCAAAACAAAAAAAAAAAAAGAGAGAGAAAATTTTATTTCAATTTGTACTCACAGTTCATTGGTTCTCTCCCTGGAGATAGATAGCACTTTCTCTCATGAGTCCTTTAGATTTGTCTCAGATCATTATATTGCTTGAGTAGCTAAGTCTTTCACAATGTATCATTATAATACTATTGTTATTGTGTACAATGACTTCTTGGTTCTGCTCACTTCATTTTGCTTTAGTTCAAATAGGGCTTCCAAGATTTTTCTGAAACTATCCCCCTTGTCATTTTTTTTTAAACGCAATAGTATCCCATCACAATCTTATACCATAACTGGTTCAGCAGTTCCCCAATTGATGAGCATCCCCACAACATCTAATTATCTTCCAACAAAAAATAGTTGCTAATATATTTTGTATTTATTTTTATTATTTTATCTGTTTTCAGTGTTCTACACTCACTTGCATATAATTTAGATTTTCCCGCTTCCTCCCCCTTTTCCCCCTCCCTTCCTGAGATGGCACATAATTTTATATAGGTTCTACACATACATTCCTATTAAATACATTTTCTCCTTACTCATGTTGCATGGAAAAATTAAAATTATGGGAGAAATCATAAAAGAAACCAAAACATAATACAAAAGAAAATGATCTGCTACATTCTGTGATTGAATTACATCGTTCTTTCTCTGGATATGGAAGGCATTTTGCCTTAAGAGACCACTGGGAATTTTTAAAGTCGTTGCATTGCAATGAAGTTCTAAGTGTACCAGAAAAAATCCTCTCACACTGTAGTTGTAACTGTGTATAAATTTCTCCTGATGCTGCTCCTTTTGCTCAACATCAGTTCATATAAATCTTTCCAGGTCTCTCTGAAGTCTTCCTTTTCATCATTTCTTAAAGCAAAATTGTATTCCATTACATTCGCATACCACAATTTATTCAGCCATTCCCCAGTTGATGGGCGTACCCTTGATTTTCAGTTTTTGACCACCACAAAGAGTACTACTATAAATATTTTTGTACATGTGGAACCTTTTCCCATTTTTATGATCTCTTGGGGATACAGTCCTAGAAGCAGTATTGCTGGGTCACAGTAAAATTTCTTTTCTTAATTTCTTGAATATATATGTATGTATGTATACGTGTTTATACACAAATAATATTCGGACTAACTTTTGTGCTCGTTACTCTCAGATAATCCAATGATTCTTACATTTTCATATTCTATATCCCATGTTTTTTTAAGAATTAGTTTACATTTGTCTATATTTACATCTCTTTATTTGTTTGAATATTTCTTGATGTTTTTCTTCTAAAGTTCTCAGTTTTTCTAATTAATTTTCCTCAAGCATTCACATTTTTACTTGTAATAATATTTTTAAAAATCCCTTCTCTTATTCCATAAATTTTCTTTGAACTTCCTGACCTTTCTTTAAACTATGAGCTTTTCTTTTGTTTTGAGACTTTGCTTATACATTATTTGGATTGTTTTAAAATGTTTTAAATTAATTTATTTTAAAACTAAATACTACAACATAAATACAAAATAGGAAAAGAAAAGATTGTAAATTTAAATATTGAAACAAAAACAAAGTAAGAAAAGAAAACAAAAAGAAAAGCTTTACCATGTGCACAGCAGAATTGAAGAGATTCAAAATATATAGCAATAAATTTCCATTTCAAGAAATACTGTATAATACATACTATAAATTGTGTTCATAGTTGTCCATCATTTCTTTGCTTTCTTGTAAGTTTTCTATTACTTCCTGCTTTGTGGTTTTTATTTTTTTAATTTTTTTATTCCTCTCACCTCTCCAAGAGGACTACAATTAAACATGGATATATAAATGTTTGTATGTATATATCTGTGTGTTTATATGTGGGCATGTATGTATGCCCACATATGTATATGTTAATGCAAGTATATGTCTATATACACACACCTGCAGATATATATAATCATACTCATATGTAGGCATACATATTCATATGCATCTATGTAAGATGAAACTATATTTGTTTGCCATGTTTCTCTGAGGGTAGATAACATTTTCTTTCTTAAGTTCAAATCTTTCCATATTTTTCTAAGTCCATCAATTCATCTTTTCCTATACCACAGCAATATTCTAACCATATACTGTCTGGCAATTTTAACTATTCAAAACAATACTGATCAATATGTCTGACATACAGTTGTTTCCCTATTTTTCTCTTTTGATTAAATCTGTTTCAGGTTTAACTTTGTCTGAGATCATAATTACTATCCCTGCTCTTTTTCCTAACAAATTCTACTCCTGATCTTTATTTAATGTTTGTTTGTATCTCTTATTTCCTATCCCTCCTGACTCCTCCATTTTTCTTCTTCCTGCTACCTTGTCATTCTAATCTATATTTCCCTCTTAAGATCTCATCCTTATCTTCCCATTCCCATTAATCAAAACACCCTTCTATACCCCCTTATCTTTTTCCCTCACCTTGTCATTTTTCTCCTCCAAAAATTCCTCCCTTAATTCTCTCCCCTTCTCTATCCCCTTTACTAAGTTTCTTTCTAAATTATCCCTCTTTAACCCATTTCCAACAAGAGTATGGTTCCAGAATTACCAGTCCTCCTCCCCATCTAATTCTTCTGTATCAATTCTTCCTCTCACATCTTCTTTGTATACACATTTACTTTTTTTGATCTTTTTCTACATGGTATTACTTTTCAGAGTTACAGCATACACAGCTCTACCCAAATCTTTCTTTTGAATTATACAATTACTAATTACAATTTTAGACTTATAGTTCATATTTCCTCCAATAAAAAGTAAACAGTCTATCTTTATTGAATTCCTTGTATTTAGTTTTTGATGTTTACATTACATTTCTCTTGGGTCACATATATCAAATTTTCTATCATGTTCAGGTCTTTTTTGCAATAAAATCCTAAAAGTCTGGAAATTTATTTAATGTCATTTTTCATTCAGGACTGTGCTTAACTTTTCTGGGTATGATATTTTTGGCCAGAGCCTCAAATATTTTGCTCTTTAATATGAAGTGCCAAGACCTTCAGTCTTGTAATGTAGCCATTGCTCTGTCTTGTGCATTTGTTTTCATTGATTATTTCCTGGTTGGAAACATATATAAGGGCAAAACTCTTCAAACTTCTTTAGAAAATCTCAGTTCCCTGTTTGATTTTATTTCTATTTATTTCTATTATCTAAACTATATTCACTGTTTTCTCTGCTTATTGAGTTCTGTGTTCTTTTAGAATTTCAGGGGCAACTCAATGCAATGATATAAAAACTTTTGGTACCACCTAAAATTTTGATCTAAGTTACTTTGGTCAGTAACTTCCTGGTCAATCCTTTGTAAGCTCCTATTGGATCTATGAAAACAACTGGAACCTTCCCCCTGATCTGAGTTCTAGTAGAATGCTGGTGGCCCCATTCCATGCCAGTTTTTTAGATTTTTTTTTCAGGTTCAAAGTAACAAACATGCAAGACCCACTGGTACCTAAACTATCTGCTCTAGTCACTTAGCTGTAGACTTCACACCGATGTGAGTTGAATCTCTAACCTCTTTCTACAATCAGAATCATGCTACTGTTGTTTGCTTTTGCTTTTTTTTTTTTACTTTGTCCAGTATATATCCTTATGCCTAGTCTAAATTGAATTTCCTGAATAAGTAACCGTCTAACAGTTTCAAGTCAACACCACACATAGTTGACCAATCCTTCATCAGTTCAGATCAGGTATCTGACCTAGCTCAGGCATAAGAACTATAGAGATGCAGGCTGGCTCCTGTTTCTACACCTTGTATAGTTAGCCTCCAACACTTCTGGACAGAAGATGAATCTCAGGCCTCGTTCTGCTAAAACTATAGCCATTCACTGTCATAGAAGAAAATCACAGGTGTGGTTGTCCATCAAATGAGTTCACTCTGGATCATCAACCTAGAACTTGGGTCACAAAGACATAACTACTATATAAGTCCCCCTTCTCCTCCCTGGAGAGGGGAAAATGAATGATCATATTTTCCCCTTCAATTTTTTTAGTCACTTCTGTGTCTGAAATTCTTCTTAGATGTTTTTTTGAGTAGTGTGGATGGCAGTGGTGGCAGTTGACATACAGTGCTTCTTCCTTGTCTACAATGTTGACCAGTCTCCCAGATGTGAGTTATGTCAGAAACAACTGGATATTTATCAGATGAGAGAGGTACCACAAGAGCAATGAATAGATCAGAATGCCCATTTTGTTGAAAGGAAGCAAATGGACTTTTTAAACTATAGATGGGTGAACTTGACCTCATTTCACTTGACACTGCATCACTACACAATATATATTTTATGTGTGTATATATACACAATATAGATATAGTGTACATATATATACATATATATATGTACATACATATGTATATGCATACATACACACATATTGCACATTGCCCCCCCTTTAAATGTCAGATACCTGATGTCAGGGTCTACGTCTTTGCTTTAATTTGTGTCCTCAAGATTTAGCATAATGCTTAGCACATAACAAGTGCTTAATAACCATTTTTCTGACTGACATGAAGAAAGAAGTTGTAATTACAAAGAACCAGGACAGTTTCATCAAAATGTAGTAATGGAAGACTAAACCTTTTAACATTTCTGAAAAAACTACAAATATGTTAGATGAGCATAATGCTATAATAGCATATATTTTTTGAAGAAACTGATAAAGTCTTTGATGATATTCTTATGGATCTCAGGGAGAGAAGTGGACTGAATTATACTAGAGGTTGCTCTGTCATACTTTAAGAAGAATACTTAATTTCTATTTTCTACTCCAAAAATATAGAGGTAAGGGCATTGTAACCCCTAAATATTAGGGATAAATGTTTAATGTTTGTTATTTACATCACTTTGAAGGATATACATTTTTGGGAAAAAATAATCTGATAATAAGTGCATAAATGGAAATGAATTGTAAGTCACTGAGTCCATAAAAATGGGAACACAGCTGATTGATATTTGAGCAGAGGGCAGAGAAAAGACTCCCAACCTCACCTCCCTTAAAGAGAATGAAACAGAATATATGTGACAATGATATCAACATGGGGGTGGGGAGGATAACTATGTTACACTGCAAGAGGACAAAGTATGACCCATTCCTTTGTTCCTTTTATAAAACTGTAAGCTATAAACAACTAAAAGACTCTCTGTCTCTGGATGACAAGGAAAATAAGGGTAGTATTGAGATTTGACTCAGGTGTCTTAAATAGCTTCATAAATCTGAATCTTTTTTTTACATTACCAGTAATTTTTGAGCTCACATGAATTTCAGGATGAATCTAGAATGTTTCTGATTACTTTCTACTTAAGACCTAATTCTATGTAAGAGCTATATGCTGTCTTGAAAGCCCTAATACAGCTTACTTCTAAGCCTGTTGAAGGGTATTTTTTGACCCAGGAATTTGTATTACTGTGATCCTTCTCCAGTAGAGAGCTATTATAATCATCACTTAAGTAACACTTTTCTATTTGCAAAATATTTTTCTATCCACATCGATAAATATCCATCTCTCTATCCCACAGATGTAGGTCAACAGTTCAACAGTTTCCTTCTTCCTTCCTTCCTTTCTTCCTTCCTTCCTTCCTTCTTTTTGGCTTTCTTCCTCCCTCCTTCTTTCCCTCCCTCCCTCCTTTCTTTCTTTCTTTCTCTCTCTCTCTCTCTCTCTCTCTCTCTCTCTCTCTCTCTCTCTCTCTCTCTCTCTCTCTCTCTCTCTCTCTCTCTTTTCTTCCTTTTTTCCTTTTAAATTAACAAAACATGAAATACAAAAAGACTAAGCAGACTTCTCTGCAAGCTTCACAAAGTCAATATAATTCGTTAAACCTAGATTTGTAGCGTCTAATTTCCTAAGGTATGGCTTTGCAAAACTAATTAATGGTTGATACTTAAATTAAAATAGGTTTCTAAAGTTTGCATAGATTTCTCTTATGTCTGATTTCTAGAGTAGCAAATGAGAAACAAACAATTAAAAGCTTTGCACTCTCTTCTAGAAGTTAAAAAAAAAGCTATATATTTTACTAGATTTTTTCATAAAGGCATTAGAATTTGGTAGTACTTGCTAATTAGTATTGAATTCAAACTTCTCCCCTTCTATGTGAGGAATCTGAGGCCCTGAGAGAAATGACAAGTGACCAAACTATTTATTAAAATGTTTTGTAGCCCCAAATTATTATTTGGAGAGTTAATAGGGGCCAAGGATAATTTCTGATCATGCAAATAATAATTGCTAATTGTTAATGATCCAAGTAGTAATTATGACCCTGCTGATTACTGTGTGAATTTGGCTAAGTAATTTTATAACTCTTTGCATTTGTATTATGGCAAAGTCTCCTGTGGTATCATCTACTCAGTACTGTCTTTTTGATGAACTTCATCTAGTCCAGCAGAGGGCTGAGTTATACAATTGTAAATTTTGCAGCATTCTTACATTGTTCCTAAGTAATAAGGAGGAAAATAAATCCTTACTTAAATACTAGACCTATTCTTCAAGGATGGGATTTGATACAAAGAAATCAAAGTGAATTCTTTCACCAAGGAGGTTTTAAACAAATGGGAGATGTTGAATCATCTCGGTTCCAGGTCTCATACAAAAATGGAAATGCGGGCTGTGCATTGAGATCTTTTTCTGAAACTTTGGTAAATAAATTGCTCTGGTTGCTTTTAACTAAGTGCACATCTGTTTCTTATCTTTCTAAAATCTTATTTGAAGCCAAAGTCTGTTGAATTTCTCTGCAAAATACACTGGGACATGTTATCATTTTTGGTATACAAGGATTGTTTTGAGAATCAGATTTTTCTTTTATGTTTTCATCCATATACATCACCCCAGACAGGATAATTGGCAGGGTGTAGACAATGTAATAGCAGAATGAAAAACAAAATAAAATGTTCTCTTGGTTAACAACATTAGTCTTTTGCATTAAGATATCTAGAAAAAAAATGAAAACTCATTGAGAATCCATTTGAGCTGACTGACTGTCAGATAAAAGAACACTTGTACTCCTAATGAATCTCAAGAAGCAGAAGGCAATCGATTCAGAAAGAATGTTCAGTTGGCTTGATCAAGTTCTGGTTTCCATGGAAATAGTTATGTAAGAAGGGTCCCCTCTGTTGTGAGGAATTCTGTACCTTGCCTTTTTCTTTCACTGAAAGGACAGAGGTCTTTTCCCCAAGCTGCTTCTTCAAAATGAAAACAGAGTTTAGTTTATTTTCTTTTGTATGAGGGACAGCACCATGAGGAGGGAGAGATATTGACTGGCATATAGCAAGTTCTTGATGGATGTTTGCAACTTAATAGATACGATAATTACACATAATTCTCTAAAGGAAAAGAAGTCATGAAGTGGAATTTTTCACACTCTTAACATTAAAAGAAAAATAAAGTCACAAGTTGTATCCTTTATACCAAGCATTTGAGTAATATCGCAAATACTCTGGATGTTAACATTCCAGTCCAAACTTCTTACTTTTGACATGTATACCCAAAATCACATAGCAAAAAAAAAAAGAGCTTGGGAGATCAAAAAAATAGATTGAAACTTGACTACTGCTCTTAAAATAATAATCTTTATATCAATATTCAATACAAGTGCACAGTGATATGTAATATATGGTATATCATACCACAAATATAGTATAGTATAATATAATATGAAACAAATATAATATAGTACAGTACGACATAGTAGTGTAATTAATATGATATAAAATATGACATTGCATAACATAATAAAATGATTAATATGTATTACTCTGTTATGTTGTTATATTGCGTTACATTATATAATGTTAGATAAGATATGATGTAATGTTAGATCACGTCATGTCAAGTCAAATAGCATCACATTACCTTATGTGGGTAATATTATATACAATCATGTGTTTATGTGTCTGTGTACATTCACACATTGTGAAATTTTAAAAAATTATCTTAGTCCCAAAGATATTAAGCAATACCTCTGACTCTTTAATAGTTTTAAAATATCTCATAATATTCCAATTGTTTTGTGCTTGTTTTTCTAAATACATTGTTGAAATTGTTGTATATACATGCATATGTATATACATATATATGTGTATAAATATATGCATATATATGTATGTGTATATATAGACACACACACACACACATATATATACACTCACACACACTATACTTTTTGTGGCACTGCTTACTCTACTTTGTATCTATTCCTCTAAGTCTTTCCATGTGTATCTATTTATCATATTCACTGTTTCTCTTTTTTTAAATGTTTATTTATCTTTAGATTTCAATATTCATTTTCACAAAATTTTGAGTTCCAATTTTTCTCCCCATCTTTCCCCTCTCCCCACCCCATAAGATCTTGCATTCTGATTAACCCTTATCTCAATGTGCCCTCCTTTCTCTTATCCCCATCTTTTCTCATTTCTTGTAGGGAAAGATATATTTCTATACCCCATTACCTGTATTTCTTATTTCCCAGTTATATGCAATAACATTTCTCAACATTCCTTTCTAATGATTTGAAGTCCAACTTCTCTCCCTTTCCCCCTCCCTACCCATCCCCACTGAGAACGCAAGCAATTCAATACAGGCTATATAAGCGTCATTTTGCAAAAGAGTTCCATAATAATCATATTGTGTAAGACTAACTATCCCTCCATTCTACCCTGTCCTCCAGTTATTCTATTTTCTCATTTGACCTTGTCCCTTCCCAAAAGTGTTTATTTCTAATTATTTCCTTCCCCTATTTGTACTCCCTTCTATCATCCCCCTCACCCCACTTGTCCCCTTCTACCCTGCTTTTCTGTAGTATAAGATAGATTTTCATACCAAATTCAGTGAACATATTATTTCCTCCTTAAGCTATATGTGAAGAGAGTAAGCTTCCCTTTTCCCTTCTCTCCTCCTCCATTGAAGATGTTTCTTATGTCTTTTATTAGTGATAATTTACCCCATATCATTTCTCTCTTTCTCCTCTCAATATATTTCTCTCTCACCCCTTAATTTTATTTTTTATAGATATCATCCCTTCTGATTCAACTCAACCTGTGCTCTCTGTGTATGTGTGTGTGAGTGTGTGTGTATGTGTGTGTATAATCCCTCCACCTACCCAAATACTAAGAATAATCTCAAGAGTTACAAATATTACCTTACTATGAAGGAATGTAAACAGTTCAACTTTAGAAAGTCCTTTATGATTTCTCTTTCCTGTTTACCTTTTCATGCTTCTCTCGATTCTTGTGTTTGAAAGTCAAATATTCTCTTCAGTTCTGATCTTTTTATCAAGAATGCTTGAAAGTCCTCTATATCATTGAATGACCATTTTTTTTCCCTGAAGTATTATACTCAGTTTTGCTGGGTAGGTAATTCTTAGTTTTAAACCCAGTTCCTTTGACTTCTGGAATATCCTATTCCAAGCCCTTCAATCCCTTAATGTAGAAGCTGCCAGATTCTGTGTTATCATGACTGAATTTCCACAATACTCGAATTGTTTCTTTCTAGCTGCTTGCAATATTTTCTCCTTGACCTAGGAACTCTGAAATTTGGCTACAATATTCCTAGGAGTTTCACTTTTCAGGTCTCTTTCAGGAGGTGATCAGTGGATTCTTTCAATATTCATTTTGCTCTCTGGTTCTAGAATATCAGGGCAATTATCCTTGATATTTTCATGAAAGATGATGTCTAGGCTATTTTTGATCATGATTTTCAGGTAGTCCCATAATTTTTAAATTGTCTCTCCTGCTCTTTTCAAGGTCAGTTGTTTTCCCAATGAGATATTTCAAACTATCTTCTATTTTTTTCATTCTTTTGGTTTTGTTTTGTGATTTCTTGGTTTTTCATGAAGTCATTAACTTCCATCTGCTCCACTCTCATTTTTAAAGAGCTATTTTCTTCAGTGAGCTTTTGAACCTCCTTTTCCATTTGGCTAATTCTGCTTTTTGAAACCTTCTTCTTCTCATTGGCTTTTTGGACCTCTTTTGCCAATTGAGTTAGCCTATTTTTATAGGAGTTGTTTTCTTCAGCATTTTTTTGAGTCTCCTTTAAACGAGTGGCTGACTGACTTTTCAAGCTCTTCTAAGCCCTGAGACCATTGCACATTTATTTTGGACGTACTGGATGCAGAAGCCTTGACTTCCTCTGACAGTGTGCATTGTTCTTCCTCATCTGAAAGGATGGAAGGAAATACCTGTTCACCAAGAAAGCAACCTTCTAAAGTCTTATTTTTTTCCCCTGTTTTGGGCATTTTCCCAGCCAGTTACTTTACTTCTGAATCCTTTGTCAAGAGGAGGGTCCTAGTGCTCCTCTTCACCCCAGGGCAGTGCTCATGGCTAAGATTCTAATCAGCTGCTTAATTCCCTCAGGGGCTTTAGGCAGAATACTTCACCGATGAACTTTGTAGCTGCAACCACCACTGCTGCCACTGCTGCTGTCACTGATGCTGCTGGAGCCTCCTGGAACTGGTGCTAGGGGGTGACCCTGCTCCCCTCTCTCCCAGTTGGGAAATCCCTCTTACTGACCTTTGAAACTTTCTTTGGTGCTTGTGGACTGAGGGATCTGAGACTCTCCTCTGGTACTAGGGATTGTGCCCCGGAGGTCTGTTCTGGTCCTGTTCCTCCTGGTGCCTGTGCCAAAGCTGGACTCTGCTCCACATCCCATGTGATAGGCCTTTACTGTTGGCCTTCCAGATTATCTGTGGCTGGAAATGTCTTTCATTCTGTTGTTCTGTGGTTTCTGCTGCTCTAGAATTTGTTGAGAGTCATTTTTTACAGGTCTTTTATGGGCTGTGAGGGAAGAGCTAGAGTATGCGTGTATTTCTACTCTGCCATCTTGACTTCACCCCATATATTCATTGTTTTTTACAACATAGTAATATTTTATTATATTCAGGTACAATAATTCATTGAGGCATTCTCTAATAAATGGATGTCATCATTTTTTTTCCTGTTCTTTTCTACCACAAAAAAATTTATTTTAATAAATATTTGGGAGTAATATGGAGCCTTTCTTTTAAATGTTAGTGACCTCCTTGGGGTATATTCCTATCAGTAGAATCATTGCCTTGTTAATATTAGTATCTGCAGATGCATAATTGGAAATTGTTTCCCTGAAATTTTGTGCCAAGTCACAAGTCTACAAAGAGTGCCTTACTGTGCCTGTCTGTGAACAACCACTCAAAATTTGACTATTCTTTTATTTTGTCAATTTTATCATTCTTGGTATGGAATGTGAAACCTTGGAATTATTTGATTTCCATTTTTCAAAATTTATTTAAACTTCAAAAATCTTTCTTTCCATGGACTTCTCCTAAGTCTATTGAAAAGGAGAGAAAAATAAAACCCATTGCAAATGTAGAGTCATGAAAAATTAGGTTTTTACATTAATCTGAAAAAAAATTCTGAAAACCTTCTGAAAAAAATAAAAAAGGAAAATATGCATTAGTTTGCACTTTGATTTCATCACTTCTCCATCTAGAAAGAGTTAGCATTTGTCATCATTAGCCCTTTGGAGTTAAGGTGGGTCATTATATTGATCAAAGTTATTAAGTCTTTCATAATTGATTATCTTTACAATACTGCTGTTTCTGTGTATATTACTCTCCTAGTTCTTTCTCACCTTGCTTTGTATCAGTTCATAGAAATCTTCCCCTTATGTGACTGAAGCCATCGCTTTCATCATTTCTTAAAGCATAATTTTCCATCTCAGCCAGATACTACAACTTGTTTATCCCCTCAAACCCAATTCTTTGACACCATAAAAACTTCATAAATATTTTTGACACATAGGTCTTTTTTCCTCCTCTTTTACTTTGATGTGCTTGTAATTTCACCCTTGCAGTGGTCTTGCTTGCTCAGAAAATGTGAAGTTTATATCTCTTTGGGCTGAGTGCCAAATTCTTCCTCAGAATGGTTGGACTATTCAATAGTTCAACCAACAGTGCATTGTCGCTGTTATTATTCAGTCATTTAAGTCACATCCAGTTTTCATGAGGGCATTTGAGATTTTCTTGGCAAAGATACTGGAGGGCTTTTTTATTTCATTCTCCAGTTCAATTTACAGATGAGGAAACTGACACAAAAGAGTTAAATGACTTGGCCAGCTAATAATTGTTTGAGGGTGTATTGGAACTCCTAAAGATATGTCTTTCTGACTCCAGGCCCAGTGCTTTATCTACTATGCTATGTAGTATTTTCACAACTCTCTAGCATTTGTCATTTTTCTTTTTCTGTTATTCTATCCAATCTGATGAGTATGAAGCAGTGCCACAGAGTTATCTTAATTTGTATTTCTCTAATTACTGATAATCCTGGAAAATGCTTTTGTATGACTATTGATAGTTTTGATTTCACACTCTAAAAACCTGCCTGTTTAATATCTTTTAGTATTTATCAACTGTAGAAAAGGTCCAATTTCTTTTTTATAAATTTGGCTCAGTTCCCTGTGTATTTGAGAAATTAGACCTGCATTAGAGGAACATATTTACTTTTATAAGTTTCCTGCTTCCTCTTAATTTTAAGTAAGTTTTGTTTGTACAATAATTTTTTGTTCAATTTTATGTTGTCAAAATAATCAATTTTGCCTCTCATAAAACATTTTCCCTTGTTTGGTCATGAACTCTTCCCCTTTACATAGATCTGAAAGATATTTTTTTCATATTCCCCTAAATTGTCAGGAAGTCACCCTTTAAGTCTAATTCATATGCCCATTTTGAGCTTATCTACTATATCATGTGAAATTTTGGTCTATGCCAAACTTCTGTTAGACAACTTTTCCGTTTGCCAAGAAATTTTTTTTTCAGTGAGATCTTGCCCCAATAGCTGAAATCCTTAGATTTATCAAATACAGGGATACAGCACACATTTCTTTCTGTATATTTTTGCCATTTGTATTCCATAGATCAACCACTTCTTTTCTTATTCAGTATCAAATTGTTTTGGTGACTATCATTTTATAATATAGTTTGAGATCTCTTCATACTAGGTCTTCTTCCCTAGCTTTTGTTTTTTCTTTGACTACATTGATAATCTTGACTTTCTTTTCTACCTCATGAATTTTATCATTTTTTCCCCTAAGATTTAAGCCTATAAAGTAATTGTTCACTAGTTTGCTTTTATGGAAGAGAAGTGATAACTTAATTTAGTTAGTCATTATTTTTTTATTATATTACCACTACATATACATGAGCAATTAATATTTATTCAATTACTTATATTTATCATTATTTATATAAAGAGTGCATTTTAAATGACTTCATATAATTGCTTTGTTGTGGCAAAATTAATTACTTTATTATTAATCCTAATTATTTTAGACTCTCTGAACAAATATAATTTCTTTTTTATCTCTTAGTTTGGTGGTAATGTATATATAAGTGATGATGATTTGTGAGGGTTTATTTTATATCCTGAAAATTTGCTAAAGTTTATCATTGTTAGATTCTTTTTTTACAGTTGACTTTGGAAGATTTTCTAAGTACACTCTTATTCAATCTGGAAAAAGTCAGTTTGGTTTCCTTGTTACCCATGCTTATTACTTTAATTTCTTTTTTAATGTATCCTGCATTTGTAGTATACTATTTAATAATAGTGGTGATAATGAACATCCATACTTCACTCCTGATCTTATTAGAAGGCTTAGAGTTTGTCAACATTACAGATGATTCTTACTCTTGGTTTTAGATGGATACTTATCATTTTAAGGAAAACGCCACTTATTACTAAGCTTTCTAATGTTTTTAATAGGGATCAGTATTGTCCTTCATTTAAAAAAAATCTAAATCTATTGATATAATCACAGGATTTTTGTTGTTTTGTTATTGATACGGTAAATCATGCTTATAGATTTCCTAATATTGAAAAATCCTTATCTTCTTGTGGCTGGTTATAGTCATATATTTGTGTGGCATATTGCAATAATCTCTGTTTATTTATTCATTCACCCATTAATTTATTTACTTAGCTTCAACATTAAAAAAATTATTCTATATTCTATTTGATCTACTTTTTCTCTATATTTTATCTTCCTGATTTAGATATCAATTTATTTTTTCTGTCATAAAAGGAATTTGGCATGACTTCTTTTTTCCATTTTTTTCAAACAGTTTATATAATATTGGAACAAATTGTTCTTTAAATGTTGTAGATCAGGAATTAATTCACCTGATCCTGTGTTTTTTCCCCTTTGGGAGCAATTATGTGGCTTGTTTAATGTCTATTTCTAAGACAGTATTATTTGAGTATTCTATTTTCTCTTTGTTTAATCTGAGCAGTTTCTATTTTTTGTAAATATCCATCATTTCCATTTAGGTTATCACTTTATTTGCATATAATTGGGCAGAAGAGCTCCAAATAATTGCATTAATTTCATCTTCATTGGTGAGACATTTACCTGATTCATTTTTGTTACAGAAATTTGGTTTTCTTATTTCTTTTTTAAATCAAATTAGCCAATGGTTGATTTATTGTATTAAAAAATAAACAGCTCCTTATTTTATTCATCACTTTCTTGATTTTTGCTATCAAATTTTATTCATCTCTTAGGAATTTCAGGATTTCCTTTTGTTTGGGATTTTTAGTTGCATGTTGAATTCCTTGATCTGTTATTTCTACATTTTATTGATTTGGATATATATTTCATATTTTCCCTAAGAACTACTTCCATGGTATCCCACAAGTTCTGTTATATTGTGTTATTTTTGTCATTACCTTTAATGAAATTATTGATTATTTCTGAAATGTGTTCTTTGATCCCCTTCTCCAGGCTTAGAGTCTTTAGTTTCCAACTAATTTTTAATTCATTTTCAAAGTCTATGTAATGAAAGCAATATTATTGCATTGTGGTCCAAATGAGGTATATTCAATATTTCTACTTCCCTGCATTTGCTTGTGAAGATTTTATGCCCTAAGTATACCCTAATATGTGCAAAGGTGCTACACATTGCAGATAAAAGTATATTTGATTATATTCATTACATTTTTCTCATTATATTCATTACATTCCTTTTCCAGTATTCTACAAAGGTATATTGCATCTATTTATTTCTAAGATTTTGCTAATCTCCTTAATTTCTTGCTTCATTATTTTATTGTTAGATATCTGTAAAGTGATATCCCTGACTAGTACAGTTTTACTGTCTTTATACTCCTGAAATTCATTTAATTTTCCTTCAAAAATGCTCTTATTTGACTTTTTAATTATTTTTCCTTCAAAAAAAATCTTTCTTTCGCTTTCTTTGGTTAGTCTTGTGTCAGATGCGCATTTTTCTCTGAGGTTTTGTGTATTGATATTTCTCTTCCTCTGAGTTTGTTTCTTTACTTACCCTGTCACCAGAGGAAATTCCTCACCTCCCAGATTCTTTCTGTTGTTGTTTCTAATTTTCTCGGTTGATTCTTGACTATGTGCTTATTTTAGAATTGGGTTCTACTACACTCTGAGGGAGAGAAATCCATGAAGAATATGATCTTCTGGCTATTATGGCTATTAAGTCCTACTGTTCTTTCAGCTTAATCTGAAGACCTGCCACGTATGTTTATGCAATATGTGTAATAATATACATATTATGTAATAGCATACAATCATATAATATCATTATATGATGACATGATATAGCATATGACATAAATATAGTAAAGCATTAAATAAAAAGTATGTAACATAGCATTATAATATTTTATATCTGTCTATTTTATATCTGTGTATGTATTATATGTTTGTGTCTTTACATACATACATACATGTATACCCCTTGTTTACTAAACACTTTTCAAGGTTTTCATTTTTTAACCATGAGTATTATATTTTGTCAAATAATTTTTCTGCACATGCTGAGAAAATCTTGTAATTTCTGAAGCCATATTTTATTGTAATATGACTTATTACATTGATTATTTTCTTCATTTTAATCTATCTTGTCATCATAGTATAAGTCAAACGATTATGATGAAAATTTTAAAATATGAAGTGCCTATTTTGGGGAGGTAGGGGTCAGGACACTATTTAAAATTGCTCCATCCATGTTCATTATTGATATTTCTTTATAATTTTCTTTGAAAAGAGTATGATATGATGCTCTCTTTCTAAATTTTTTGTGTAGTATGAGTATTTATTTTCTCATTATTTAATAGAATTCTTCATGAAATATATCTAAATGCTTGATAGCATTTTCCAGGAACCCCAGGAGTCTCCCTCTCATTTCTTCATCAGTTCTGTTATAACAACTTTGATGTCCTCTTTTTAAATTAAGTTATATAAGATGTTTCTTTAGTTTTATAATTATTTGAGTACTTTGTATAGTAAGGTTATTTCTCTAATTCTTTTGTATGCTTAAGTACCTTAGCATATAGCTCTGCATTGTGCTTTTTAAATATGCACACAATATACATACATATGCAGGCAAATAATCTTGTTGTAGTTTTAATTTTTGACTTTTTTTTTCTTTCCACCTCTTTTTTTAAATTGGGTTGACTAAAAATGTACTGATTTAATTTATTCTTTTCAAATATCCCGCTATTAGTTTTTTTCTTTCATCAATTCTATATCCTTTTTTGTTACTAATTAGCATTTCCTTTAATTTAAAACTTTCCCCTTATTCTATTCATAGTTTTATTCTTTCATATTTTGTTAATCTCTGCATTTTACACATTATTTTACTCTTAGAAATATTTTAATCACATCCCATAAATTTTGGAATTCTGTGCTATCAATATAATTTTCATTCATATAATTATAAATTTCTTCTGATATGTTCATTGATTCATAATTTAACACTTAATTATTAAGTATCCAATTAGCTTCCTTTATGTTTTTTATGCTCCAAGAGATAGGTATATTTATAGGTTTGTGTTCTATAAAGGCTATATTAAGATTTCTACTTTTAAATTTTTGTTTTTAATTTCTCTGTGTACTAATACATGATCACATTTTTCAAAAATGATATGTGGTATTGGAATATAAAGTGAGTGTAATAGCTCTGCTTTATTCAAGGATTTGTTAAATTCTGTAGTTTTTGCTTTTATCATTCTGTTTGAATTCTCTAGCTCTGAGGGAGTAACGTTAAATATCTTCTACAATTACTATGATATTTATTTCTGACAGTCAAATTAATTTTCAAAAAAAAAAAAAAAGGGAAAAGGACCTAGTAGTAACAGATCTCAAATTATATTGTAAAGTGATAATCATCAAAACAGTTTTGTACTGAAAAATAAATAGAGCAGTAGATAAATAGAATAGTTTAGGTACAAGGTAGATACAGAAGATATGTAGGTACAAGACAGACTTAAATATATAGATGAAATATGTACAAGATATATAGTTACATATAGTTATATAGAAAAAGAATACTAGTAGCCTAGTATTTGATAACCCAAAGAGGTTAGCTATTAGAACAAGATCTCACTATTTGACAAAAACTACTTGAAAACATGCAAAGTAGTTTAAGAGAAACTTGACATAGGCCAAAATTTCACATGATATACTGGGTAAGATCAAGATGGGCACACTATTTAGAGATAGAGATAAAGGATGATAAATCAATTTTGGGGAGCATGGAAAAATTATCTTTCAGATCTATGTATAGGAGAAGTGTTCATAATCAATCAGAGAGTCTTTTGCAATTGATAAAACCGAAAATTTTTCTTTGTTAATTTAGATATGATAGCTTTTGGAACTCCTAAGTTAATTTTATTGCTAATATTTATTTCTTACCTATTTTTACTTTGTTTATAATGCATTTTCTTTGATTTCATAGTTATTTTTTCTTTTCCTTTTCTCTAATGAATGATTGAAAAACCTGCATTTTTTCTGTTTTCCTGAAGATTTGTTGAATTTTTCACAGGATTCTTTTGTGTCTTTTGGATTGTTAAGATATTTTTGTTATAAACAAAAGGTTCCTGGATGAGACAAAGCCCTATCACACTGAACTAATCTTCAAGAGGTCACCCATTGACCATTGTGTAGATCCGCTCTAGATTATTTTGGATTATATGAATATCAATGAAGAACACAAGCTGATATTTGGTTTTCACTTTCTCAATGATACACAATGATCCCAATGTGACAAGAGAGGATGTTATGTATTAAATTATGAAATCTGAGTTTCCACAATATTTCCACCGATTTTGAGCAACTTGGTTTATTATATTTCAATTTGTTCTGGCTTACCTATAAAATGGAGGTAACATTTTTAATCTCCTAGCTCCCAAGATTATTTGATATTACAAATAAAATAATATATGTAAGGCACTTTGAAAACCTTATAGCACTACATGCATGCTAATTTATTTTTATTCTATAATAACTACAGTTCTGATTCAGTTATTAGGAAAGGTAAAAATTTTCTCAAACACCTAGGACCTATTTTTTTCTATTTTACTTCAAAAATTATTGTCATGGTTAAGATGCAGTTTCTTTTAAATAGACCCGTGAAGTCAAGGGCAGCTACAAAATTGGGCCCTCACAAGTATTCTACTTTTCAATATAGTTGTTCCTAGATGGTGAAGAGGTCAAATATTAACGAGATAGCATGTAAGCACCCTGAAGGCTGGAGTTGTTTACTTTTTATCTTTGTACACTCAAAGCCTTAGACATAGTAACTTCTTGATAAACATTTCCTGATTGAGTGTTTGCTAGATTGATGGAGGGATTAATTAATATCATCTTTTGAAGTATAAATGCAAAAAATGTACATATTTTAAAAATTCTATTGGAGATTTTTTCCATTCAAAATTGTAAGTAACATAGCCTTTATAGTATAACAGAATATTTGGAGAAAATCATATTTCTGTGTGTGTGTGTGTGTGTGTGTGTGTGTGTGTGTGTGTTTCTTTCACTTTGCTGATGCATTTTTACTTTGGAGTTTGCTATCAAATCTGAGAATATCCTCTACTTTCTTCAGATACAGCACAGCTCTCCATTACTCACATTCAGTATTGTAAGTAACCTCAGTTCATATCTAGTACCTTTCCAAAACTCAGTGATCAATCCAACTTTTCAGTTTATAGAGCACCCTCACTATCATTTACCTGATAATTTTGCTCCCTGCATCACTTTGTCTCCATCGCCCCATTATTGATCTCTTCCACTTTGGACTCTGCAAACAGTAACTTTTCTCCATTCTATATCATCAAGTATTTATTGAGGTATAAGGAGAGTGAAGCTTTTAGGAAGTATGAATGAAACCATTTTTCTATTTTAAAAAATCATGCAGATCCTTACTCAAAAAAATGAATCAAGCTGTAAAAAATCATTAATCAGACGTGTAACTGACACTGTAACAAGGGTGTCTCAGTAATTTCCTGAGTGTAAAGGAAGACAATAGACAACAAGAATTTCCACTGTCAAAGACATCTTTTTAATCATCTACTAGTGACAAAAGACCCCAAATTAGTCAATTTAAACCTATTGGAACATGAAGGCTATTATAAAAGATGGCTTTATATTTTAAGCAGACTAAGAAGTTATCAAAAATAAATACAGGCTTTTAGCATTAAATTAAAAACAAGCTTACGTTATATTAAGAGCTAATATAGTTCCATTTATTTACAGATGTAGGTCTCACCAGAAGCTACACTTACTACTAATTTCCAATATAGTATCACAGATTTAGAGTTGGGAGGGACATTAGAAGTCATCTGTTCTGACATTCTAATTTTATAGAAAAAAATAACAGATTCTAATTAGAAGTGCCTTGGCCAAAGTTACACGATACTAAATAGCAGAGCATGGAGAGGAATCTTGATCCTATGCCTCAAAATTATTAATTCTTTTCACAATATCCCAGAGTACATTTCTGCATCTATTTCAATGTATTATTATAACCTATTTTTTTCACTTTTTTGCAAAATTATGGCAAGCAAAAATAATTTTTTCAAGTTGTTTTCTTCACTCATTGCTTCCGATAAACCTTGCCACATTAACTCACAATCTTTTTGCATATGTATGAGTATATATACAAAGATACACATGTAGGCACATGCATACAAAGATATAGGAACAGGATTGTATGGATAATTACATATTGGACATAAATTATAAGATATATATCAATATTTAAAAATATAAATTATAAAATTAATATATTTCATAATGAATATAAAATACAATAATATTTCCTATTGTTTTCAGGTATTATTTTGAATTGATGGATAAAAAAGCTATTTCATTTTTTATGATACTATGAATAATGCTTTATTTTTTTTAAAAATCAATATACCTTTCCCTCTTTCCAAAAGCACCTTAGTGTTTGAGCCTTACTAGGATTAGTAAGTAAAAGGGTTTATAAAAGCATTGTTATATTTCCTCCAAAAAAAGATTATACCACTGCATATCTTTCCAAGCATTGCAGAGTCACAGAATTTGAGAGTTGGAAGGTACATCATTATCTATCTTATTTAACCTACAAGAAAAGGAATAGTCATTGTAATATTCCTGTTAAGTGGCCATCTACCCTCAGCTTCAGAATCTCCAGGGACTAGCAGCTCCCTCCACCTTTCAAGGTAGATGATTCCAAATTTCAAAAGCTGTATTGTTTTGCAATACATACGTGTATATATGTGAATATACATGTGCGGTGTGTGTGCATATGTGTGTATATATACACACATACATAAAAACACTTTTATTCCCCAATATATTCAGCCTAAATTGGCTTCTAAGTATGTCTAAGTTATTTCTCCTTGTTTTGCTTTGTATACTCACATACGTATAGCTTAATCCCTTTTGCACTTGACAGACTTTTACTACAATCTTGAGGTTGCATATCTCTGAGTCTACCAATACTGAATGTTCTAATTTTTGCTATCTTTCTCATCTAAACCTAATTCTCTTTCGTATATACATTATGGAATTTGTAGAAGGAAGGAAGGAAGGAAGGAAGGAAGGAAGGAAGGAAGGAAGGAAGGAAGGAAGGAAGGAAGGAAGGAAGAAAGGAAGGAAGGAAAGAAGGAAAACCAGTATAGGAAGAAAAATTTATCTACATTTTTAACATTCAAAATAATTCACAACTAATTGCCCTATTTTAAAGAAATGATGTTAGGCAACCACAAGGAATGACAATAATGAAATAGATGTGTTCTGTCTTCTCCATTACTCACTTGTGAAAAATTAACTTTTCACCATTTTGGTCAGTAGAACCTGACAAGTTGAGGACACTAGGGTTGGGCGAGTGATTAGGTCATTCAAATATAAACCAGTAATCCAAAATTTTGTTTATAACTCTGCTTTGTGACCTTTCAGGAGAGCAATTTCTAGATCTCATTTTCTCTTTTCTTACACAAAACAGCAATTGCCCTTAAAAAGTTTCTCTGATACTAAAATGAGTGGTGCTAATCACTATCAAAATGTTAATTTTGGCATATTTGTTCAAGTGTCACTATCTTTCTATTATGAAACAATCTATTTAAAGCTTTGTTTACAATAAATATCTAAAGTAGTCTCGTAGTATTTTCCTCACTCCAAAGATTTTAGGCAAGTGGATTTTTAAGAAGTTAATGAAATGTTGAGATGAAATGAGGCTGAAATTCCCAAAATATCCAGTATAAGGAGAACCCCTGTGTAAAAGAGTTTTGATAACTAACTGTTCTGTTATTTTAAAGTCAACCAACAGACAGTCCCATTAGACTATTGTTATCTTTGAGCCAAAAGTCAGAATTGAGAAAAGAACAGGAATCTAGGAAAAGAAACATAGTCTGCAAGAGATCAGAGAGGAAGTTGGTGGGAATGCAGAATAACAGTAGAAATGAAAGGAGATGACATCCTTGGCCCTGTGTAGAATTAAAATTTAGCTGGAGAGAATGGCAAATAATGGGCCAGTGTGGAGTAGGGAAAATGAAACAACAGACATACACACACACACGCATGCACGCACGCACACACAGAAAGCCTAAGAGACAGAGAAGACCAAGAGACAAGACAGAGAGAGAAGCAAAAACAGAGAAAGAGATATAGCACGTGAGTCAGTGAAAGAGAAAATATGTGTTCCTTAGGTCCCTGAAATGAGCATCTTAGAACCAATACATCTATAAAATTTTCTTGTTGCAATCTCTTCTTCCAAGAAGGATAGAAGTTCCAAAAGATTACTTTACCCACACCTCTCATAAAAGTAAATCCTTCCCACATGCCTATCTAGTAACAGGCACTGATGTATATTTTTCTTGCTTCTTTTATTTGTTTTCACTTTATGATAAGAATTTTTGATAAAAAGGAAAACAAGGTTTATCAAGAAGGCTTGTATTATATACTTAGCCTGTATTGAGATTCAATAATACAAACAAAATACTATACTATACTATAAACATACTATTAATAACTCTCGAAATTGTTCACGTATCCTAATAATAAGAAAAAGACGGAAACCATCATCTCTCTCAGATCCAGATGAACTCTGACTTGCTCAAGTCTTGCCTCAGACCACCTAGAAACTAATCCAGCCTGCCTGACTGCTCTCATGACTTGGAGTATGGGATTCATCAACTTTTCCTTCAGCTAAAATGGACTATGAAATTTACCATGCCATCTGCCCTAACACTGCTTTCCTGGCTTAACCACTTTGCCCTGCTTCTATGCCCTACAGTAATCCACTATCATCTGATCTTCTGACAATCTAAAGTTGCCTCCCTGTGTCATGCTATCTGCCCCTCTAATGTGTTTTCATGACTTTTAGGACTTAGACTTTTTAAAAAATCTTTTCATTAACCCAACAACTGAACTTTTTAATAGGTTATCTTCCTCTCCCCACATCCAAAGTGTGAACTTGACTATAGACTATTATTCTGTAGTTGTCATCCATCCCCACTGCTGAGCATAGCATTTGAACTTAATAGGAACAGGAATTCACTAAATGTTTCTTCATTAACAAAAAAATAGACTTCATGAGATGCTGCAACTAAATCTAACTATGACTCTGTGGCTGACTCTGGTGATGATTGTCGATGACCTTAACTAAGGTGCCTTCCAGACAACAGAGATATAGCTCATTGACCCACAATAGCAACCATCCCAGGTTGCATCCAGAACATAAAATCCCCTAACAGCCATCAAGAGCATGACTACATCATGAGGAAAACTGCAATTAAGAAACAAGTAAAAATAGTTGATACTTATGTTGTCTATCTAAATACAGTCCTTGTTATATCAATTTCTATAAACAAAACTATACATTAACCTATGATTAAACCACACAAAAGAAATAGTCAAGGCTATTAATGTTTAAAATAGAAATATGTCCATGTATGTTTATGTGTATATGTGTATGTGTGTGTATGTATGTATGTATGTATGTGTGTTTATGTAAGTATTTTCCACTTTGCATCTGATTCTCTGACTGCTTTCAGTTCTACAGAACAAGATACCTCTATTCCAAGTATCCCCCAGTGTCCCCTGCTTTTCTGCCTCCTTTTATGTGTCATCTGCCTTCATTAGATTGCAAGTTCCTTGAGGGTAGGGACTTCATTTTATTAATTATACCCCCAGTGCCTAGCATAGATCTGGCACATAGTAGGGTACTTAATAAATGTGTATATGAATTTGAATGTACATACATTCATACACACATGTATGAGTGTACATGTATGTATGTGTTTATGGCCATGGGATGGGAAACTGGTATTAAACTAAACTTGGGAGTTAGAGAGATTCTCCTTGTTTCAAATCCTGTTTTGACACATACTAACTTTGTGACCATTAGCAGATCACAACCACTAATTCCAGTGATCACTGCAATGATAAGTTGTAGAACATTTTTTTATTTTCATTGTTAGAGGCATTTATTTCTTCAGCAGCTGCCTCTCCCAAATACAAAAGATTTCATAGATATGATACTGTGAATTTATACACATAAGGAAGTGATAGTGATAATGAGAGAGAGAGAGAGAGAGAGAGAGAGAGACAGAGAGACAGAGAGACAGAGAGAGACAGAGAGAGACAGAGAGAGACAGAGAGAGGGAGAGAGAGGTCATTCTAGAGTGAGAGAAGAGAAGAAAAGGAAAGGGAAGGGAAGAGAAGGGAAGGAAAGGGAAGGGAATAATCACTTCTATTCTAAGCGAGGAAAGTTAAGAGAACATTATTTCCATGTAATATTGTTTTTAAACTCAGGAATGAGTTGTAAAATCAAAAGTTGCCAGCAAGGGAGAGAATTTTAGATATTTGCTAATTCCAACCACTCATTTGACAAGATTTAAATGAGCATTATTCATATGAATCCTTTTCAATATATCCTTATAGTAGACTTATTCCCAAAATGAGAGCATGAATTTGTTTTGTTAAAATACATGTGGATTATCTCCTTTTAATTTCCTAATAAATATGCATTCCTTGGAATTGTCAGTTTCACGAACTATGTTTCTAAAATTGCTTTATGGAGGACAGGTTTCAGCAGTTAGGTTAAGTACTGAGGTTCTTTTCCTATAAGCTACTTACTGTGTAGAAAGGAAGAGATTTTCTACATACAGTAACTTGATGGAAAGACCAAAGGCAGAAACGAATTTGCATCTAATACCTTGCTTTCAATCAATTACAAGGATCTCTTTTGAATGTAGGTAAAGGGGTAAATATACTTCAATGCAAATGACATGTAGATAATTGATTCTTTGTGACAACATCAGATTGCCATTTGTCTTTCTGAATTAATCAAGTCATATTCATTTTTTAAAGATTGACTCCAAGCTGCAATCATCTCCTATGAAATTACAATATTTGTTGTTATATCTGCACTTGCAGACCTTCCCAGTTTCTGGGAAATGAAGGAGATGACAGTTACTAAAGATTAGTGGTCTGAATGCTAATAACATAAGTGAAAGTGGTATAGTGGATGGAGTGCTGTACCTGGAGTCAAGAAGATTGGAATTCCAGTCTGGGCTCAGAGTTGTGCTAGCTGTGTGATTTGAGGCAAGTGTCTAAATCTTTATTTGTCTCAGTTTTCCTAACTTTAAAGTGAGGAGAACAATAGCACTTATATCCCAGGGTTGGTGTAAGAATCAAATGAGATACTGGTTCCAGGAGCCAAGATGGTAGAGTGATCAATAATTGTTATCTCCCTTCACTTCTTGACCTTGAAGAGCCCAGAGAATATCTCCCTGGGAAAAACCCAGGAACAGTGGGAGCAGCAGAAGGGGCAAATAGTCTCTTAGCCCATGACACTAGGAAAATCACTAAGGAGGGTCCCTCTTTCTGGGACTGAAGGGGACGAGTGCAGTACCAGAGCTTTCCCAGACAACCCTACCTCATCAAACTGGGAGAAGATTTTGAGCCCCAAGGAGGTTGGGGGTTTAAGCCCACAACAGCCAATACCAGGACCCCAGGCATGCCTCAGCCCCAGGGGAATTGGGAAGACACTAGTACAGATGGATCACCAACCAATGATCTTGTCTATGCTTTAGCTTAGCAAGGGAGATCTCCTGTGGCCAGATGATGTCTCCCCCATATTTAACAGAGCAAGCTAAAGGGTAACTCTGGGGAAACCATAAAAGACTTCACCTGGTCTCTGCTTTCCAACAACAGCCAGCTCTACATGAGGTAAACTGCAGCATTTTAGTTTCTAGCTGAAAGAACCAGAGCCCACAACACACAAAGCCTCAAGTTGAGGTACAAGAACTGTGGGACAGGATCCTGTGCCCCAAATGCAGAGATCGACTTTAACAGCCAGTCAAAGGGTGACGATCATGAGTGAGAAGAAAAGCAGAAAAGATCACTGAATTTTTCTATGGGATAAGGATGAAAACATGAATACCAAAGAGGTCAGCATTGACACTGTACTCCCATATGAAACTTCAGAAGGGAATGTGAACTAGTCTGAAGCACAAAGAGCATTCTTAGAAGAGATCAGGAAGGATTTTAAAAGTGAAATTAGAGAAATAGAAGAAAAACTGACCAATAATTTTAAAAATGTGAAAAAAAGGAATCACAGAAGAAGTTAAAAGGGAAATTGAACAAATGGAAAAGGAAGTACAAAACATAAGTGAAGACAAAAACTCCTTAAGAGAAACAATTAGATAGATGGAAAAGGTGATACAAAAGTTAGCTGAAGAAAACAATTTGATAAAAATTAGAACTGAGGAAGTAGAAGCTAATGACTCTATGAGATACCAAGACATCAATGAAACAGAATCTAAAGAATGAAAAGATAGAAGAAAACGCAAAATTAATAATTAGAAATGTAACTGATCTGGAAAATAGATCCAGGAGAGAAAAATCTAAGGATTACTGGTCTACCAGATAGCCATGTTAAAAAAAAAAAAAAAAAGAGCCTGGACAATATCTTCCAAGAAATCATCAAGAATGGGGAGGAGCCAAGATGGTGGAGTAGAAAGATACACATATGCTGGCTCTAAACCCAGAGCCCATAAAATACCTGTAAAGAAGAACTCCCAACAAAACCAGGAGCAGCAGAAGCCACAGAACAATGGATCAGAGCAGATTTCTGTTCCAGAGAGCTCCAAAAAAAGGACACCAAAGATCTGTCACACACCAGACCCAGAGCAGAGCCCAGCCCTGTTTTGGCTGTGCGGCACCGAGAGAAGCAGATCCTAGCAAGCTTCAGGGACAGAATCTCTAGTGGCCACGCAGGTCCCTCCACCCACGGGATCTAAAGGTCAGTGAGAGAGTCTTTTTGGCTCACTGAGAAGGGAGCAGGGTGTCCCCATAAATCAGGCCACCTCAGGAGGCAGCAGCAGAGGCAGCAGCAGACAGGGGGTCCCAAAGCAGGCAGGACCTAAGATCCATTGTTGAAGGTCTCTGCATAAACCCGCTGAGGGAACCAGGACCCATGTGGCAACCCTGCCCCCACCTGAGAACTTAATTTCACACTGAATAGCAGCCCTGCCCCGGTGAAAGCCCTGAGGCTAGTAAGCAGCATTTGAATCTCAGACCCCAAGTGCTGGCTGGGTGGATCTGGAGGTGAGGAGGGTGTGGAGAGGACATTCAGAAGTCAAGTCACTGGCTGGGAAAATGCTCAAAACAGGGGGAAAAAAATAACACCATAGAAGGCTAATTTCTTGGTGAACAGATATCTTCTCCCATCCTTTTGGATGAGGAAGAACAATGCTTACCATCAGGGAAAGACATAAAAGTCAAGGCTTCTGTACCCCAAACATCCAGAATAAATATTCATTGGGCTCAGGCCATGGAAGACCTCAAAAAGGATTTTGAAAATCAAGTTACAGATCCCATCAGAGGGGGCGGAGCCAAGATGGGGGAGTAGAAAGACACACATACACATAGCTCCAAACCCACAACCCACAGAACGGCTAGAGGGGACCAACTCACGGTGAATTCTGCACCCAGAGGCCACGGAATATTGGAGGGAGGGAGATTTCTGTTCCGGAGAGACCTGCAAACTTCTTGCGGGGGGTCCTTTGCGCTGCGGACTGGGCTCCGGGACTCGGAGCAGAGGGCAGCCCTCGGCTCCGGGACTCGGAGCAGAGGGCAGCCCTGCAGCGGCTGCTACACCGTGAGGAAAAGATCCGAGTGGGCTACGGGGATGGGATCTCCAGCGGCCACGTGGGTCCCTCCACCCACAGAGAGACCTGCAAACCTCTCGCAAAAGGACCATCGCGCTGCAGACTCAGAGCCCAGCCCAGACCTGCGGCAGCCACGGCTCCAAGAGGTACAGATCTGAGCAGGCTTCAGGGACGGGATCTCCAGCGGCAGCACAAGACCCTCCACCCACAGGTGACAGGGGTCGGTGAGAGAGTCTCTTTGGCGGGTCGAGAGGGGAGTGGGGTGCCCCCATGGCTCGGGCCCCCCCAGGAGGTAGAAGCTGAGAGGCGGCTGCAGACAGGGGCTCCCCAAGCGGGCGGGAGCCTGGATCCATTGTGGAAGGTCTGTACATAAACCCCCTGAGGGAAATGAGCCTGAGAGGCAGCCCTGCCCTGACCTGACCACCTGAACTTAATTCTCACACTGAATAGCAGCACTGCCCCCGCCAAAAGCCCTAAGGCGGGAAGCAGCATTTGAATCTCAGTGCCCAAACGCTGCCTGGGAGGACCAGGAAGTGAGGTGGGTGTGAGGAGAATATTCAGAGGTCAAGTCACTGGCTGGGGAGAATACCCAGAAAAGGGAAAAGAAATAAAACTATTGAAGGCTACTTTCTTGGAGAACAGACATTTCCTCCCTTCCTTTCTGATGAGGAAGAACAATGCTTACCATCAGGCAAAGACACAGAAATCAAGGCTTCTGTGTCCCAGCCCACCCAATGGGCTCAGGCCATGGAAGAGCTCAAAAAGAATGTTGAAAATCAAGTTAGAGAGGTGGAGGAAAAACTGGGAAGAGAAATGAGAGGGATGAAAGAGAAGCATGAAAAGCAGATCAGCTCCCTGCTAAAGGAGAACCAAAAAAATGTTGAAGAAATTAACACCTTGAAAAGTAGCCTAACTCAATTGGCAAAAGAGGTTCAAAAAGCCAATGAAGAGAAGAATGCTTTCAAAAGCAGAATTAGCCAAAGGGAAAAGGAGATTCAAAAGTTCACTGAAGAAAATAGTTCTTTCAAAACTAGAATGGCACAGATGGACGCTAAGGACTTTGTGAGAAAGATAGATATCACAGAACATAGCGAGAAGATTGGGAAAATGGAAGATAATGTGAAATATCTTATTGGAAAAACAACTGACCTGGAAAATAGATTCAGGAGAGACAATGTAAAAATTCTGGGACTACCTGAAAACCATGATCAAAAGAAGAGCCTAGACATCATCTTCCATGAAATTATCAAGGAAAACTGCCCTGAGATTCTAGAACCAGAGGGCAAAATAAGTATTCAAGGAATCCACAGAACACCACATGAAAGAGATCCAAAAAGCGAAACTCCTGGGAACACTGTGGCCAAATTCCAGAATTTCCAGGTGAAAGAGAAAATATTTCAAGCAGCTAGAAAGAAACAATTCAAATATTGTGGAAATACAATCAGGATAACACAAGATCTAGCACCCTCTACATTAAGGGATCAAAGGGAATGGAATAGGATATTCCAGAAGTCAAAGGAACTAGGACTAAAACCAAGAATCACCTACCCAGCAAAACTGAGTATAATACTTCAGGAGAAAAAATGGTCTTTCAATGAAATAGAGGATTTTCAAATTTTCCTGATGAAAAGACCAGAGCTGAAAAGAAAATTTGACTTTCAAACACAAGAATGAAGAGAAGCATGAAAAGGTGAACAGCAAAGAGAAGTCATAAGGGACTTACTAAAGTTGAACTGTTTACATTCCTACATGGAAAGACAATATTTGTAACTCTTGAAACATTTCAGTATCTGGGTACTGGGTGGGAGTACACACACACACATGCACACACGCACACATACATAGAGACCGAGTGCACAGAGAAGAGGATGGGATCATATCTTAAAAAAATGAAATAAAATAAAATCAAGCAGTGAGAGAGAAATATTGGGAGGAGAAAGGGAGAAATTGAATGGGGCAAATTATCTCTCATAAAAGAGGCAAGCAAAAGACTCATTAGTGGAGGGATAAAGAGGGGAGGGGAGAGAGAAACATGAGGTCTACTCTCATCACATTCCACTAAAGGAAAGAATAAAATGCACACTCATTTTGATAGGAAAACCTATCTTACAATACAGGAGAGTGGGGGACAAAGGCACAAGCAGAGTGGGGGGGGGAGGATAGAGGGGAGGCCATGGGGAGGAGTATGCAATCTGAGGTCGACACTCATGGGGAGGTAAAGGATCATAAGAGAATAGAAGTAATGGGGGACAGGATAGGATGGAGGGAAATATAGTAAGTCCTATACAACACAACTAGTATGGAAATCATTTGCAAAACTACACAGATTTGGCCTATATTGAATTGCTTGCTTTCCAAAATGAAGGGGTGGAGAGGGAGGGAGCTAAAGAAGTTGGAACTCAAAGTGTTAGGATCAACTGTAATGTTCTTACCACTAGGAAATAAGAAACACAGGTTAAGGGGTAAAGAAAGCTATCTGGCCCTACAGGACAAAAGAGAAGACGGAGACAAGGGCAGAGAGGGAGGATAGAAGAGAGAGCAGATTGGTCACAGGGGCAATTAGAATGCTTGGGTTTGGGGGGGAGGGGATAAAAGGAGAGAAAATTTGTAACCCAAAATTTTGTGAAAATAAATGTTAAAAGTTAAATAAAAAAAAAAAAAAGAAAATCAAGTTACAGAGGTGGAGGAAAAACTGGGAAGAAAAATGAGAGAGATGCAGGTAAAGCATGAAAAGCAGGTAAACACCTTGCTAAAGGACACCCAAAGAATGCTGAAGAAAATAACACCTTGAAAAATAGGCTAACTCAATTGGCAAAAGAGATTCAAAAAGCCAATGAGGAGAAGAATGCTTTAAAAAGCAGAGTTAGGCAGATGGAAAAGCAGGTTCAAAAGCTCACTGAAGAAAATAGTTCTTTCAAAATTAGAATGGAACAGATGGAGGCTAATGACTTTATGAGAAACCAAGAAATCACAAAACAAAACCAAAAGAATGAAAAAATGGAAGATAATGTGAAATATTTCACTGGAAAAACAACTGACCTGGAAAATAGATCCAGGAGAGACAATTTAAAAATTATGGGAGTACCTGAAAGCCATGATCAAAAAAAGAGCCTAGACATCATCTTTCATGAAATTATCAAGGAAAACTGCCATGATATTCTAGAACCAGAGGGCAAAATAAGTATTCAAGGAATCGACCGATCACTTCCTGAAAGAGATACAAAAATAGAAACTCCTATGAACATTGTGGCCAAATTCCAGAGTTCCCTGGTCAAGGAGAAAATATTGCAAGCAGCCAGAAAGAAACAATTCAAGTATTGTGGAAATACAATCAGGATAACACAAGATCTAGCAGCTTCTACATTAAGGGGTCGAAGGGTGTGGAATAGGATATTCCAGAAATCAAAGAAACTAGGACCAAAACCAACAATCACCTACCCAGCAAAACTGAGTATAATACTTCAGAGTGAAAATGATCTTTCAATGAAATCCCTCTCAAGCATTCTTGATGAAAAGCCCACAGCTGAAAAGAAAATTTGACCTTCATGCACAAGAATGAAGAGAAACTTGAAAAGGTAAACAGCAAAGAGAAGGCATAAGGGACTTACTAAAGTTGAACTGCTTACATTCCTAGATGGAAAGACAATATTTGTAGCTCTTGAAATTTTCAGTGTCTGGGTAGTGGGTGGGATTACACACACACACACACACACACACACACACACACACACACACACATACACACACAGAGAGAGAGAGAGAGAGAGAGAGAGAGAGAGAGAGAGAGAGAGAGAGAGAGAGAGAGAGAGCACAGAGTGAATTGAATAGGATGGGATCATATCTTTAAACAATGAAATCAAGCAGTGAGAGAGAAATATATTGGGAGGAGAAATAGAGAAATGGAATGGGGCAAATTATCTCTCATAAAAGAGGCAAGCAAAAGCCTTTTTAGTGGAGGGAAATAGAGGGGAGGTGAGAGAAAAAACATGAAGTTTACTCTCATCAGATTCCACTAAAGGAAGGAATAAAATGCACACTCATTTTGGTATGAAATACTATCTTACAATACACGAAAGTGCGGGTGATGGAGATTAGCAGGGTGGGGCGGATGATGGAAGGGAGGGCAATGGGAGGAGGGAGCAATTTGAAGTCAACACTCTTGGGGAGGTACAGGAACAAAAGAGAGAATAGAAGCAATGGGGGGGGCAGGATAGGATGGAGGGAAATACAGTTAGTCTTAAACAACACGACTATTATGGAAGTCATTTGCAAAACTACACAGGTATGGCCTATATTGAATTTCTTGCCTTCCAAAGGGAATGGGTGGGGAGGGAGGGATAAAGAGAAGTTGGAACTCAAAGTTTTAGGAACAACTGTTGAGTACTGTTCTTGCTACTAGGAAATAAGAAATACAGGTAATGGGGTATAGAAAGTTATCTGGCCCTACAGGACAAAAAAGGAGATAGGGATAAGGGAAGTGAGGGATGACAAAAGAGAGGGCAGATTGGTGATAGGGGCAACTAGAATGCTCGGTTTTTAGGGGTAGGGTTAAGGGACAAATTGGGAGAAAATTTGGAACCCCAAATTTTGTCAAAATGAATGTTAAAAGTTAAATAAATATTTTTTTTAAAAAAGAAAGAAATCATCAAGAAAAATTGCCCAGAAGACCTAGATCCAGAGCCCAAAATAATCATCAAATGAATCCAGTGTTCACCTCCTGAAAGGAATCCCAAATTAAAAACACCAAGCAATATCATTGCCAAATTCCAGAAGTATCAACTGAAGAAGAATTTACTGCAGGCAGCCAGAAAGAAACGATTTAAATATCAAGGAGCTACAGTCAGGATCACTCAGGACCTTGCAGCTTCTACATTAAAAGATTGAAGGAGTTGGAATATGATAATCCATAATGCAAAGGAAATGGAACTACAACCAACTATCAGTTACCCAGCAAAGTTGAGCATAATATTTCAGGCAAGGAGATGGATATTCAATGAAATAAGGGATTTCCAGACCTTCCTGATGAAAAGGCCAGAACTCAATAGAAAATTTGATCTTCAAAATCAGTCTCAAGAGAGGCATAAAAAGATAAATAGGGAAAAATAAAAACTTGTTACTCAGTATATATGGGCCAACTGTCTAGATCCCTGTAAGGGAAAATGATATTGTCAGTCTTGAGAATTGAATATTTATTATGATATATAAAAGAGATATACATAGGTCAAAGGTGTGGTATAAAGTAAATGATGTAATGTTAAAAATGTGATTTAAAAGGGAGAAGGAATTGTGATGGGAGATGTTAAAAAGAGGAAGCAGAAAAAGGTAAATTACATCATAGGAAGAGACACAAAAATATATTACTGTAGAGGGAAAGAGGGGAGGGAGATGGACATTGTTTGAGAGTTACTCTCATCTGATGGGTTTCAAGGAGGGAACAACAAATACAGTTAGATATAGAAATACATCTAGCTCTACAGGCAGTAGGAGGGGAAGGGGAAAGGAAAAGGGAGGGGAGGCTAAAAGAGAGGTAAGAAGTAGTAAGGGAAAAGGGGAATAAAAGGGAGGGAGGGTGAAAAAAGAGAGGGAAGATTAAAGGAGGCAGTGGTTAAAAATTAAATCTCTATTGTGGAGGGGAAGGGAGAAGGGAGAACTAAAAGCATAAAGAGGAGAAAAGGGGATGGTGGGAAAGACAAAGATATTAATCATAACTATGAATGTGAATGGAATGAACTCTTCCATAAAACAGAGATGGATAGCAGAATGGATTTAAAAAAATAATCCAACAATATGTTGTTTACAAGAAACACATTTGAAACTGGGGCACACAAACAGGTTAATAAAAAGTAGGAGCAGAATATATTGTGCTTCATCTGATGTAAAAAAAAAGAAAAGCAGGGGTAGCAGTCCCAATCTCAGACAAAACAAAGACAGAAATAGATCTAATCAAAAGAGATAAGGAAGGAAACTGTATCCTGCTAAAAGGCACCATACCTAACAAAACAATATCATTACTAAACATCTATGCTCCAAGTGATTTAGCATCCAAATTCTTAGAGGAGAAGATAAGGGTGTTACAGTAGGAAATAGACAGTAAAACTATACTAGTGGGGAATCTCAACCTCTCCCTCTCTGAACTTGATAAATCTAACCTAAAAATAAACAAGAAAGAAGTTAAGAAGGTGAATAAAACTCTGGATAAGTTAGATATATCTCTGGAGAAAATTGAGTGGAGTAGAAAGGAATATACATTTTTCTCAGTAGTACATGGCACATATACAAAAATTGAACATGTACTAGGTCATAAAAGAGTTCACAATCCAGTGCAAAAAGACAGAGAGAGTCAATACATCCTTCTCAGATCATAATGCAATAAAAATTATATGTAATCAAATGCCATGGAAATATATAACAAAAAGTAATTTGAAAATAAACAATCTAATCCTAAAGAATGAGTGGGTTAAACAACAAATTATAGAAACAGTCAACAACTTCATTCAAGAGAATGACAATAATGAGTCAACATATCAAATATTATGAGATACTGGAAAAGCAGTTCTTAGGGAAAGTTTTATATGTTTCTATGTCTACATGAATAGAATAGAAAAAGAGGAGATCAATGTATTGGGAATGCAGCTGAAAAAAGTAGAAAAAGAACGAATTGAAAATGCCCAAGTAAATACCAAATTAGAAATACTGAAAACCAAAGGAAAGATTAATAAAATTGAAATTAAGAAAACTATTGAACAATAAATAAAACTAAGAGTTGGTTTTATGAAAAATTCAATAAAATTGATTAAGCTTTGGTCAATTTGATTTAAAAAAGAAAGAAGAAAACCAAATTACCAATATCAAAAATGAAAGGGGTGAACTCATCTCCAATGAGGAGAAAATTAAAAAAAAAATTAGAAATTGCTTTGCCCAACTGTATGCCCATAAATTCGACAATCTAAGTGACATGAATGATTATTTTTTTAAATATATGCCCAAATTAACAGAAGAGGAAGTTGAGTACTCAAATAGCTCCATCTCAGAAAAAGAAATTGAACAAATCATCAATGACCTCCCTAAGATAAAATCTCCAGGGCCAGATGGGTTTACAAGTGAGTTATATCAAACATTGAAAAAACAGTTGATTTCAATACTACATGGATTACTTGTGAAAATTGGGAAAGAAGGAGTCCTATCAAATTCTTTTTATGTTACAGATATGATTCTGATACCTAAACCAGGAAAAGCCAAAATAGGGAAAGAAAATTATAGACCAATTTCTCTAATGAATATAGATGCAAAAATTTTAAATAACGTGTTGGCAAAATGAATACAGCAACTTATCATGAGAATAATACATTATGATGAGGTAGGATTTATACCAAGAACACAGGGTTGGCACAATATTAGGAAAACTATTAGCATTATTGATCATATCAACAAGAAAACTAACAGAAAGAACACAATTATCTCAATAGATGCTGAAAAAGCTTTTGACAAAATACAACACCCATTCCTACTGAAAACACTGGAAAGCATAGGAATAAATGGAACTTTCCATAAAATAACAAGCATTGTCTACCTAAAACCATCACCAAGCATTATATGCAAAGGGGGCAAGCTAGGTGCATTTCCAATAAGATCACAGGTGAAACAAGGATGTCCATTATCATCACTGTTATTCAATTTTGTAATAGAAATGTTAAATGTAGCAATAAGAGAAGTAAAAGAAATTGAAGTAATTAGAATAGGCAAAGTAGAAACTGAGTTATCACTCTTTATAGATGATATGATGGTGTACACAGACAATCCCAGAGAATCAAGTAAAAAACTACTTGAAATGATAAATAACTTTAGCAAAGTTGCAGGTTACAAAAGAAACCCAGGTAAATCGTCTACATTTCTATATATTACTAACAAAACCCAATAACAAGAAATAGAAAGAGAAATCCTATGTAAAGATATGGTAGACACTATGAAATATCTGGGAGACTACCTCCCAAAACAGACTCAAGGACTATATGAACACATTTATAAAATACTTTTCACATAAATAAAGCCAGATGTAAGTATGTATAAAATCATCATTTACTTGTGGGTAGGCCTAGCTAATATAATAAAAATGACAATTCTACCTAAATTAATTTACTTATTGAATGCCATACAAATCAGAGTACCAGATAATTATTTTCTACAGGTAGAAAAAATATCAAAACTCATCTGGAAGAACGAAAGTTTCAGAATATCAAAGGAACTAGTAAAAAGAAATGCTAGGGAAGGTGGCCTAGCCCTATCAGATCTCAAATTGTATTATAAAGCAGCAATCATCAAAACCATTTGGTCCTGGCTAATAAATGGAGGGGTAGACCAATGGAATAGATTAGGTATTCAAGACAGAGTAGACAATGAATATAGCAATCTAATGTTTGATAAACTCAAGGACCCCAGCTCCTAGGATAAGAACTCACTGTTTGACAAAAATTGCTGGGAAAACTAAATAACAATGTGGCAGAAACTAGGCATAGACCAATGCCTGATACCATACACAAGACTAAAGTCCAAATGGGTACGTGATCTAGGTATAAAGATTGATACTATAAACAAATTAGTGGAACAAGTAATAGTGTATTTATCAGATTTAGGGAGAATGTAGAAACTTGTGATCAAACAAGAGATAGAGAATATTGTGAAGTGCAAAATGGAAAATCTTTATTACATTAAATTGAAAAGTTTTTGCACAGACAAACCCAATTCAACCAAGATGAGGAGGGAAACAGAAAACTGGGAAATAATTTTTGTAACTAATGTCTGTGATAGAGGCCTCGTATCTAAAATATATAGAGAACTGAGTCAAATATACAAGAATACAAGTCATTCCCCAATTGATAAATGGTCAAAGGTTATGAACACTCAGTTTTCAGAGGAAGAAATTAAAGATATCTATAGTCATATGAAAAAAATGCTCTAAATCATTATTCATTAGAGAGATGCAAATCAAAACACTTCTGAGATACCACATCACACCTATCAGATTGACTAACATGACAAAACAGGAAGATGATAAATGTTGGAGAAGGTGTGGGAGAGTTGGAACACTAATTCATTGTTGGTGGAGCTGTGAGCTGCTCTAACCATTCTAGAGAGCAATTTGGAACTATTGTGCAAAAGGCTACAAAAATGTGCATACCCTTTATCCCAGGAATATCACTTCTGGGACTGTATCCCAAAGAGATCATAGAAATGGGGAAGCGTCCCACGTGTACAAAAATATTTATAGCAGTTCTGTTTGTGGTGGCCAAAAACTTGAAATCGAGAGGGTACCCATCAATTAGGAAATGGCTGGACATGTTATGGTATATGAATGTAATAGAATACTATTGTGCTATAAGAAATGATGAACAGGAAAACTTCAGAGAGGACTGAAAAGATTTTTCTGAATTGATGCTGAGTGAAAGGAGCACAACCAGGAGAATTTTGTACACAGCAGCGACCACAGTGCAAGGAATTTTTCTGGTAGACTTAGTACTTCATTGCAATACATGAACTTAAAAATATTTCCAATCGACTCTTCAGGAAAAGTGCCTTCTACATCCAGAGGAAAAAACCTATGAAATTGGGTCACAGATAGAAACAGACCATTTTCTTTTGTATTACATTTTGTATTGTTTTATGGTTTCTCCCATTCATTTTTATTCTTCTATGCAACAGGCATTTAATAGAAATGTAAGTGTAGAACTCAAATAAGATTGCACACTTTCTCAGGGAGGGAGTGGGAAGAGAGGGGGGAATGAAGGGGAGAGAGTGGAAAAAAAATCTTAGATATATGGAAGTGATTGTTGAACACTGAAAACAAATGAAATAGTTTAATTTAAAAAAATAAAAAAAAAGAATCAAATGAGATGATCTTTGTAAAGTACTTAGCACAGTGTTTGGCACATAGTAGGTCACATACAAATGCTAGCTATGATCATTGTAGTTGTAATTGTTGGTTCTCAGTGGAAATGTGTTTCCAGAAAAACCTGTCCCAACATGGTATAGTTACTTGTCTAGTCCAAGGAATTCCAATGACTATCAAGAGCCTCCTATGATAAAGAAAAAAAATGCTATATGTTTCAATCAAAAAGGGAAAATGAAGAACAGTATTTGCCCCTAAGGAGTTTACCTTCTACTCGTAGTGATGGGAGTGGGAAGATATTATGTCAATAGGTAGACATGTGTATTTGAGGAGGAGGCAGAAAATATTAACAAATGAAGGAATAAAAAATGTTCTGTGGGAATTAGCCCAATAATTATGCATTAAAGGAAGCTATAGCTTTGCAAAAGAAGAGATAAAAAAAGAGTGCATCAAAATATTGGAGGACAACCTGTGGAAGTCATGGAAATGAGTAATGAATGGAAAATCAACTTCAGGGAGCAATAAGCCATTTGGTTACATCACACAATGAGGAAAGGCAACTCATGAAAGGCAACATAAATACATTGAAAAGGAATAATGTTATGACAGTTTCAGTGATAAGCCATGTTATGAGAATCTTTATATATCCATTTGAAGAGACTCTCCTGAACATCTGTTTGCCTATTTCTTGCAAGAGTAGATTTGTTTTTGCTGTGAGAAAGTGTTACTCTCTTTCACATTCACTTGCCTCAGCAGCTCTGTGGGATTCTTAGTTGAAGCCTGAAACAACGGAAAGGTAACAAATAGGGGCTAGTGCCTCCACTGTCCTTTCCCTCATCCTCCTTATTTTCTTTTTCTCCACCATCCTAGATTTGGATGAAAGGGAAAACTCCAAATATAGCATTATTTATTCTACCAGATCATTTCTTTGAATTTAATTTTTGTTTAAGAAAACTTAGAATTTTCAAGTCATTCAAGCAAAATATGTGACAGGTATAATTCTTTTCTAACATAGTGAGTCATATAGAGCTGCTGGTTATATGTTCCTTTTTGTTTTCAGTTTTATGTTTTCTCCATTCCCTCACTTACAGATTAATTTTCCAGTCATGCATGATGAGTATGAAATTGAAGATTTGGCCCTTAAAAGGTTATTCTTTTTGCCAATGAACCTACCAAATTATGGGAGAGAACTTATTGGTTTAAAACTGAAATTCTATCAGGAAAGTGTATCAAACATGAAGATTGATAACTGCATGCTTGAAGAAACAGGAATTCTTTGAAGAGCAATAAATTCAGAATAAAGAAAGAAACTCATCACCTAACAACATACTATAATATACAAAGTAATTCTATTTGAAAGACTAGGAAGTAAACAGTTGGGAACAATCATATCTATCCAGCTTGACAATGTTAAAGTTTAAAAACCTAGATGACACAAAATATATATTTTAACATGAAAATAGAATTATGGAATTCAAATTCTTCAAATAAGGTCAGATGTAATTTTCATTTTTCGATGTAGTTCCTTCTGACAGGTCAACTACTTCTCCACACTATGTCAGGGCACTGATGACACACCTTTTCATTTATATCACATGCTATTCTACTGGAATAAATCCTAGAAAGAAATAGAAAGTCAATGTGGGCTTGCTCATCTTGGTTACATGTTAAATCAAAATTCTGCAAAAGAAAATATTGAGATAAGGACACAATGACTTGTCAAAAGTAGTACTGAGGCAACATACTTACTTGTAGTCCTTGGATGCATAGCCAAGTTGGGTAACAGCTCCCAGAAGAAATTAAGGGAATAGGAGGCGAGCAAGATGAAAATTCAGCGGTACCAATTGGTACCAAGTTGAGAGTTTCTCAGACAGATTTGACAAGATTGTAACATCTCATATGCATATATATGTGTGTGTGTATATATGTATATGTATATGTATGTATGTATGTATGTATGCATCATTTTGGAAGAGGACCAATATGACATTACCATGATAAAGTGAAGTTTCATTGTGTCTGACTATAGCTGATCAGATCAATATGATCTTGGAATGCTCTATCATAGGTTGAGCACAAATAGTCTGTATGAACTTTTGGGGTGGATACTCCAAATTTGCGCATCTGATGTTTACTTTGTGCTGTCTCAGTTCTGCTTTACTCGTAGAGCATAGCATCCTTTCTGATGCAGGCATGCCATGCTGAGTGGTCCTGTGCACACCAGTGTCTCTCATGTTGCACAGTCAAATCCAAAGTTCTTGAGAGAGACCTTGAGAGTGTCCTTGTAGCTCTTCTTCTGACCACCATGTGATTGCTTGCCCCATGTGAGTTTTCCATAAAATAGTGGTATAAGGTGTAGGTGTGTTCAGGGAGGACCAGTACCTTGGCGTGATATATGTATACACACACACTCACATATATATACATATGCATATATGTGTGTGTTCATATGTAAATATGCATCTATATTACCTGAACATGTATGTGTTTGCATGCTTATGTGTATATATAATATGTATTTTATATAATGATATATGTAATATATATGTATTTGTGTATTATATTTGTATATAGGCATGCATACATACGCATGTATGTATACAAAAAATACTGTGGGTTTATGTTTATTTGTACGTAGTTGTTTGTGTGGTATTTCCCCTATTAGACTGTGAGCTCCTTGAGAATGAGACCAGTTTTTGCATTTCTTTCTATTCCCATCACTTACCAAAGTACCAGGATTGTAGTAAACACCTAAATGCTTATTGACAGACTTCATGTTCAAGGATTTTAGTGGCACTTATTCCATCTGGAGAAAGAAAAAGACAAATTCCTCCAAATGACATTTGAATCTCTTCCCAGTATAGTGCCAAACTCTTGAGGTAAATATCAGATTATCTTTGCTCACACATTCTATTCCATTTAAACTAATGTAACAGCAAGGACTCCAGCATACACAGGAGGGCCTGCTGTATAGGTTCTTAATCTATTTTTCTAAGAGGAAAGCTAGTTTGAAGGGTCAACAATCACTTCAATCAAACACATATACCAAATACAAGCAGGACCAACTGAGAGGGCTTCCAACAGTCTGACCATAAGCAATATGTACATCATTACCAGAGAGAGAAGCACCAATATCTGAGTTTTCAATGCTGGAGGAGTTTCTTAAAATAGATACTCAGAGTTTCATCTGGCATAAGAACCTTCTTCCAAACCCTAAGCTCCAAAGTAAAACCTCACCTCAGAATATATATACTTTTCTCAGAGCCAGAGGACATGACACCTTGTGACCCATTTCCTCACTAGCAAAAGGCATGGGCCTCCATACAAAATAAGCCTCCCCTCATAACCCCACCTGAGGCCTATCAATGGGCAGGGAAGGTTTTTAACTCCCATTAAATCTAACCAATTTGTTGTTTTGCACATGCAATATTATGTCTAAAATCTCTATGGATTTGCACAAAATGTTTTTTATGCTTGGGATGCTTTCCTTCCTTGACTCTGTCCTTTGGAATTGCTCCTTCTTCATGGCTCTGGTCAATGACTGCTTCCTAGAAAAGGTCTTTCCTGACTCCCATACTTGTACTTTTCCCTCCAGATTTAATTCATACGTATTTTGAAGAATTTTTGATTGACTTAACTCTGTGCCTCTTGTCTTTCCCTTCTTGGAATTCAATGCAAGGTAAGCTACTAGACAGCAGGGACTACATCACTTTTGTCTTTGTATTACCAGTGTATACTACAGTGCCTGCTACATACAAGGAGTATGTTGTTATCATTCAGTCATGCCCTGCACTGTGACTCATTTGAGGCTTTCTTGACAAAGATACTGAAATGGTTTGCCATTTCCTTCTTCAATTCATTTTATAGATGAAAAATTGAGGTAAGTAGAGGTTAATTGACTTGTCCAAGGTCATACAGTTAGGGCTTGAGTTCAGATTTGAACTCATGAAGATGATTTCCTGATTGCAGACCTGGCACTCTATCCACTGTGTCACCCAGTTGCCCTAGGGAAGAACATAATAAACGCTGATTTGGTTGAATTGCATATTGACTTAGGAGACATAGCAACTCACAAGTCCACGTAGCACAGAAAATAGACCCAGATGTTTCATTTGGGATTCAGAATGTTCTATGTATATGGTATTATCTCTAAACAGAGGAACCACTCAGTTCAAAGCAATGCAAAAACCACTTCTTTTGTACTCTGTGCAAAAAAAAAAAAAAAAAAGATGCGGCAATGTAGTACACTAAACAGAGAGAGATCACTGGAGTGAGAAGAACCTTCTTTCAATTGTTACCTCTGACATCTACTAAGAGGATGACTTTGGGTAAGTTACACACTGTTGCTCTTAGTTCTTTATTCGTAAATGAGAAAATTGGACTTAAGGGCCTCTAGGGTCCCTTGAGGATCTGAAACTACGATCCTGTCATCATCCAAATGTTTCAGGCAACTCTAATACTACATATAAATTACAGACTAGTTGTCAATCTAGATCAGATGAATGAAGTTTGTACCTGGAATTCTGAAATAGATAAATGCTGGAGAACTTTGACATGAAATGCAAGGTATTTGGCTAAACAGTGGGAATATAGAGATGGAAAAAGAAAGACTCCTTGGCCTCAAGGGGATATAATAGGTACACAAATATGGCTTCTGTTTTGTTTTTTACCAGATCTACAAATTAATTGTTATAAGGTCCTAGTGACTAGGGCTCCACTGACGTAGACTGTCCCCTAATCTACAACTTTGAGTAGTTTGTGGCACAGGGAGTTTAGGTGATTCACCAGAGTAACAGAGCAAGTCCACATCAGAGGCAGAGATCAAACTCAAGACTTCCTACAAGTTTAGCTCTCTATCCATCATACCACACTGTCTTTCAAATAAAATGGTAAATAAAAAGTAATTTTTGGAGGGGGATAGATCAAAATAACACCTTAGGAAGAATGCTTTGGTATTCTGTGTAATATGGAATGGAGAAAGAAAAAGTTTCCCTATAAAAAGAGAAACAGACTAAAGGACAAAGGCAGAGTCCAATCAACAGTAAAAAAAAAAAAAAAGGATTAAAGGAAGGTGGTGCCCACTTGAGGGGGAGAAGGAGAAAGATGTCAGCAATGTAATCATTAACCACATGATTTGCCAATTGATTAAAAATAGGTACAAGGAAATGTAAAGAGTAGATGAAAACTGAGGGACTGGAACATGGTAGTAACTGAAAGAATGGTTAATTTCTTTGCTCTTTCACATTGGAATTGACATGGATCTATAATACGAAATGAACACATTGAAAGAATGAATGTTAAAAGCACTTCAGAGAAGTTTAATGCATTATTCAGGAACTGCAGCAGACAATACACATATCCCCCAGTCAGGCATGAACACCATCACTACTACCACCGCAACTTGTCCTCCAAAGAGAAGCAAAATAAAAATCTATTATTTATGTATAGCCAGAATATTTTTACTACATACTATATTTTCTTGCATAAAAGGAAGTCTTAATTGCACTTGGGGCAAGTCTTTAATATCATACCAGAAGTTGCATTCCCTAGATTTCAGTCATATAGAAGTCATTGAATTATACCAACTAATTTTTGTCACATTCAACTAATACCTACCTCATCTCAAAACCTAGTAAATCCTCCCTGGGATGTATATAACTGTATAGTGACAGGTATAATTCGCACATCTGCATAGTACACTGAAAATGGTTTCATCACAATTTATTGTCTTTCAAAATAGCCAAGTATCTTGTTATGTAAGTATCTTTCAATTACACACACACACACACACACACACACATAATGTGCATGTGCACATGTGTGTATAATATTCATGTACATTTTATAAAAAAAAAAAAAAACTTCTACAAAGTTCTACCAAATTTTACTTAAGGACTTTGTCAATATATCTTGCTGTAGTAGAGAAGGACCAATGCTTTCCATATAGCCATATACTGGCTAAGTAGGTCATTGGAAATAATGTAACTAAAATGACATTGAGAAAGCTGTGAATTTCATTCATTTCAGTAAGTCTTCTGACTTTAGTGACTACCAAGAATGCTAAGATCCAGTTGTGTATTAATATTTATGTCCTCTTACAATTCAGTTATTTATTTTCTTTTGTGAATTTAGATGTTCTGCAATTTGGAGCATATAAGGTCAGTATTGATATAGGTCTGTTTTTGTCTTAGGTTTCTTTCAGCATAATGTAATTTTCTGGTTTACCTCTGATTAGTGACTTTATTTTTGGTTTTCAGATTCAGTATTCTTTCCTCCTGCACTCTTTATTTTTTTCAGGATCTCTGATCTCTCAAGTTCATGGCTCTTATATGTATACCATGTATACCATGAGCTAGCTGAGCTCTGTGAGCTCAGAAACGTGGACCACCTGATCCCTCGCTACTCCCCTCCCTTGTGGTATCAGAGTTCTGAAGAAAAGACTTATTTGTTTTAATGGAGTTCATTATTGAGGGGATGAGGTGAATGAGTGGGTAGTAATAGAGATATGAGACAGACAGAAAAGAAAGAGATAAAGATAGACACAGAGATAAAGAAAAGATGAGGGGGAGAGATTATTTTTTTAATTAACAGTAAAACATTAAACAGTTCTTCATAAGGGAGAGCTATGAGAACAAAATAAGAATATTTGTAAAGAGCTTTGCAGATCTTAAAGTATAATAAAAGGCTTCATTGTTGTTTAGTCTTGTCCAATACTTTATGACCCTATTTGAGGTTTGCTTGGCAAAGATACTGGAGTGGTTTGTCATTTCCTTCCTCAGCTCATTTTGCAGATGAGAAAACTCAGGCAAAAAGGGTTATATAATTTGTCCAGATCCCTACAGCTGGTAATTATCTGAGATCAGATTTGAACTCAGGAAAATGAGTCTGCCTGACTCCAGAGTTTGCATTCTATTGACTTAGCTGCCTTGAATAAAAAGCTATCATTATCATCACCATCATCACCGTCATCATCATCACCACCATCATCATCATGAAGAGCCATATTTATAACTGAGGTCTTTTGGTCTTTCTGCCTCCAAATTCCTTCACTTGTCCCTGTGCATCCGTGTTATTCTTCAATCAATGAATATGTTTTTCTAGTTTTTTTTCCTAGAAAAAAGCCCTCTTATGAGCATATTGGTATATATTGAACCATCCTGTTTGTCTTTTCTCCCTATATCTAGAGAATTATATATTATTAAAAATACTGTTATCTTTTCTCAGGTGAGATGTTACATCTTGAATGTATAGAAGACTGTTATAAAGGTGAGATGACTATGAATTTATTAATGTCTACCTCTAACATGTGTATATATATACATATAAATGTATGTATATATGTGTGTGTGTATATGTGTGTGAATATACATATATATAGATATAGATATACACACACTTATAAAGGGCCTCTAGTTGGTACAGCATCAATCAATAAACATTAAGCAATTACTGTTTGCCTAGTTGGATGCTAATCTCTAGGGATACAAAAAAAAGGCAAAAGACTGTCCCTGAGTTAAAGGAGCTCACCATTTAAGGGGGGAGACAACATGCAAATAAATATGCAAAGCAAGCTATACTCAGGATAAATAGGAACTAATCAACAGAGGGAAGATACTAGAATTAAAGAGGGGTAAAGGAAGTGTTCCTGTAGAAGCTGGGATTTTAGTTGGAACTTGAAGGAAGCCAGGAGGGTTATCAATATGAGCAGAGGAGGGAAAGGACTCCAGTCAATGGGGATAGGCAGAGAATGCCTGGAGCCAAGAGACAGAGTATCTTGTTTGTGGAACATGTGGAAAGAAGGTCATTGACTAAAAGAGTCCATTTTGTGGAGCAAAATGTAAGAAGAGTAGATAGTTAGGAGAGGAACATATGTTTAAACTCTATAACAATTTTGTTAAATTATTGCATCATCCCAGAATGTTCAAGTCAAAGCCATAGTTCTCTCTGGACTGGGCTTACTTAAATATGGAAAAAGGGTCAACTAAATAGGCTTCCAGAAGCTTATTCTTGATCAGATACTGTGATAGAAGGGAGAAGAGGTGCAGCCTTGCCACATTCTGCTTCATTGCTGGTTGTCAGGAAGGGGAGGTCTGATGGAGATGTTCACTATAATGTAATTTTGAGTCGAGAACAACAGGGATCCTTGACCGCGAATCTTCTAGCTTCTTCCGACTGGTAGTTGGAAGGGCCATCATTGTCACATAGTCTACTCATAAGGCAGTTTTCTCATCCAGAGGGGTGGTCCAAGCCCAAAGGGAAAACAAGAATATTTTATAAAATGCGTGGCCATGAAGACCCAGACAGTACCAATTCTCTATCACAACAGTTTTCTAGCTTCTTCCAACTCTAATAATACCATTAAGGGCCAGAATTTCCATAGTGTTAATGGAGGAAAACCTAAATATTTTCATACAAAGATGGGTCAGGCCTGGCCACTGATGGCCTGCCATTAGTTTAGTTGAATCAAAAAGGTATCTTCCTTGACAGTTTTCTGTGTACATGACCCTCAAAATCTAACACCTCCTAAAGTATCAGTGGTTACAGAATTGACATAAAAATGATTCCATTCTCCCATGTTCTTGAATCATGCCTTCTCACAGAAGAAAGGGTTGAGAATGGACTTTCAGAGCAAGAAATTGAAACACATTTCTAGTTTGTAGATTCTGTTGATGCCTCACTGGTATTGGGCCTGAAACTGGTAATAGCATGTTGGACTATGAGGTCCCTTCTAAAATCTATGATCCTTTCTCCCATGGGTCCTATAGTTCAGTGGGTAGCAATGACCTATAAACTTGTCCAATGGAAATGGAATGTCATGAAAACTAAATAGAAAGTATCTTAGCATGACTAGTTCCCAAGGAAATCTTGTAGTCCAAAGGACACATATATTTACCAAAGGCAATGTTGTATAAGGGAAAGTGCCCTGGATTTGAAGGCAGATCTATGGGTTTTGAATCTTGTCTGTGATACAGCCCATGCAACCTTAGGCATATGATTTACCTTCTGTGGGTCTCAGTTTCCTTATTTGTAAAAAGAATGGATTAGTCAGAGGGCCTTTGACAACCCTTTCAGCTCTGGGATTTGTAATCTCAGAGGTCTAGCATTCTTTCCTCTGTTCCACACTATCTCTCCAAGGTTTGTTTGTAGTGTGTTATGATGGCCAGAATCAGTTTGCAGGTAAATCTCAGCCTCCCAAGGGTTAACTTGTGAACATAAGCCTTATTAAATGAACATAAGATCCATGAATGACAACATTGCAAGAAAAGGTCAAACCTCCGGGTTTGGGATTTTAACTGAGTGAAAGTCTCATCTAAGAATCAATATCTTATTTAAAAGACATTCTCCATAAACAAAATGGGCCTGGGGAGAACACTTTAATGGCACAGCACAGTTGCTCAGTGAGGGGGTAATCACTGAGGCATAGCCCTGGAAGGAAGAGGGAGGATGTAAATATTCATCTGGCTATACAAGCTTTGGAGAAGTAGATTTTTTTTTTCTTGACCACTGTGGATTTATATTTTAAACTTACTGATGTCAATGTGACAGCTTCATCAGGAGATAATGTGCATGGTTCTAGGATGATAGTGAGGGCATTTCAGATTTGTCATTTTTTACACAATCAACAGCATTAGTCTAGGGATAAATCTTTTTTTTTTTTATTTAACTTTTAACATTTATTTTCACAAAATTTTGGGTTACAAATTTTCTCCCCTTTTATCCCCTCCCCCCCCAAACCCAAGCATTCTAATTGCCCCTGTGACCAATCTGCTCTCTCTTCTATCCTCCCTCTCTGCCCTTGTCTCCGTCTTCTCTTTTGTCCTGTAGGGCCAGATAGCTTTCTTTACCCCTTAACCTGTATTTCTTATTTCCTAGTGGTAAGAACATTACAGTTGATCCTAACACTTTGAGTTCCAACTTCTTTAGCTCCCTTCCTCTCCACCCCTTCATTTTGGAAAGCAAGCAATTCAATATAGGCCAAATCTGTGTAGTTTTGCAAATGATTTCCATACTAGTTGTGTTGTATAGGACTAACTATATTTCCCTCCATCCTATCCTGCCCCCCATTACTTCTATTCTCTTATGATCCTTTCCTGCCCCATGAGTGTCGACCTCAGATTGCATTCTCCTCCCCATGCCCTCCCCTCTATCCTCCCCCCACCCTGCTTGTGCCCTTGTCCCCCACTCTCCTGTATTGTGAGATAGGTTTTCCTATCAAAATGAGTGTGCATTTTATTCTTTCCTTTAGTGGAATGTGATGAGAGTAGACCTCATGTTTCTCTCTCGCCTCCCCTCTTTATCCTTCCACTAATAAGTCTTTTGCTTGCCTCTTTTATGAGAGATAATTTGCCCCATTCAATTTCTCCCTTTCTCCTCCCAATATTTCTCTCTCACTGCTTGATTTTATTTTATTTTTTTTAAAGATACGATCCCATCCTATTCAATTCACTCTGTGCAGTCTGTCTCTATGTATGTGTGCGTGTGTGCATGTGTGTGTGTGTACTCCCACCCAGTACCCAGATACTGAAATGTTTCAAGAGTTACAAATATTGTCTTTCCATGTAGGAATGTAAACAGTTCAACTTTAGTAAGTCCCTTATGACTTCTCCTTGCTGTTCACCTTTTCATGCTTCTCTTCATTCTTGTGTTTGAAAGCCAAATTTTCTTTCTAGCTCTGGTCTTTTCATCAAGAAAATTTGAAAATCCTCTATTTCATTGAAAGACCATTTTTTCTCCTGAAGTATTATACTCAGTTTTGCTGGGTAGGTGATTCTTGGTTTTAGTCCTAGTTCCTTTGACTTCTGGAATATCCTATTCCATTCCCTTCGATCCCTTAATGTAGAGGGTGCTAGATCTTGTGTTATCCTGATTGTATGTCCACAATATTTGAATTGTTTCTTTCTAGCTGCTTGAAATATTTTCTCTTTCACCTGGGAATTCTGGAATTTGGCCACAATGTTCCTAGGGGTTTCTCTTTTTGGATCTCTTTCATGCGGTGTTCTGTGGATTCCTTGAATATTTTTTTTGCCCTCTGGTTCTAGAATCTCAGGGCAGTTTTCCTTGATAATTTAACAGAAGATGATGTCTAGGCTCTTCTTTTGATCATGGTTTTCAGGTAGTCCCAGAATTTTTACATTGTCTCTCCTGAATCTATTTTCCAGGTCAGTTGTTTTTCCAATAAGATATTTCACATTATCTTCCATTTTCCCAAACTTCTCCCTATGTTCTGTGATATCTGTCTTTCTCACAAAGTCCTTAGCGTCCATCTGTGCCATTCTAGTTTTGAAAGAACTATTTTCTTCAGTGAGCTTTTGAATCTCCTTTTCCATTTGGCTAATTCTGCTTTTGAAAGCATTCTTCTCCTCACTGGCTTTTTGAACCTCTTTTGCCAATTGAGTTAGGCTACTTTTCAAGGTGTTAATTTCTTCAACATTTTTTTGGTTCTCCTTTAGCAGGGAGCTGATCTGCTTTTCATGCTTCTCTTTCATCCCTCTCATTTCTCTTCCCAGTTTTTCCTCCACCTCTCTAACTTGATTTTCAACATTCTTTTTGAGCTCTTCCATGGCCTGAGCCCATTGGGTGGGCTGGGACACAGAATCCTTGATTTCTGTGTCTTTGCCTGATGGTAAGCATTGTTCTTCCTCATCAGAAAGGAAGGGAGGAAATGTCTGTTCTCTAAGAAAGTAGCCTTCAATAGTTTTATTTCTTTTCCCTTTTCTGGGCATTCTCCCCAGCCAGTGACTTGACCTCTGAATATTCTCCTCACACTCACCTCACCTCCTGGTCCTCCCAGCCAGCGTTTGGGGATGAGATTCAAATGCTGCTTCCCGCCTTAGGGCTTTTGGCGGGGGCAGGGCTGCTATTCAGTGTGAGAATTAAGTTCAGGTGGTCAGGTCAGGGCAGGGCCGCCTCTCAGGCTCAGTTCCCTCAGGGGGTTTATGTACAGACCTTCCACAATGGATCCAGGCTCCCACCCGTTTGGGGAGCCCCTGTCTGCAGCCGCCTCTCAGCTTCTATCTCCCGGGGGGGCCCGAGCCATGGGGGCACCCCACTCCCCTCTCGACCCGCCAAAGAGACTCTCTCAGCGACCCCTGTCACCTGTGGGTGGAGGGGCTTGTGCCGCCACTGGAGATTCCCGTCCCTGAAGCCTGCTCGGATCGTGCCGCGGCCACCGCAGGTCTGGGCTGGGCTCCGCATCTTCAGCGTGACGGACCTTTTGTGAGAGGTTTGCAGGTCCCTCTGTGGGTGGAAGGACCCGCGTGGCCGCTGGAGATCCCGTCCCCGTATCCCGCTCGGATCTTTTCCTCACGGTGTCATGGCCACTGCAGGGCTGCCCTCTGCTCCCAGTCCCGGCGCCCAGTCCTCAGCGTGAAGGACCCCCTGCGAGAGGTTTGCAGGTCTCTCCAGAACAGAAATCTCCCTCCCTCCAATATTCCGTGGCCTCTGGGTGCAGAATTCACCGTGAGTTGGTCCCCTCTAGCCGTTCTGTGGGTTGTGGATTCGGAGCTACGTGTATATGCATCTTTCTACACCGCCATCTTGGCTCTGCCCCTCTAGGGATAAATCTTGAAGAAGAGAGATGGCTTGTTTTCAAAAGAGGGTCACTCAAAATACAAGCAACTCTTCCTTTAAAGAGTCTTATAGTTAATTGAATATGAGAAACATGATGGTAAGAGTTATTTTCTGTTTGCCTCTATATTTTCATTAGCTAGTAAAATGGCTGACATGTTATTACTATTCACTCATTCAGTCCTATCTGATTCTTCATGACCTTGCAGACCATGCTGTCCATAATGTTTTCTTGTAGATATCAGAGTGATTTGCAATTTCTTTCTCCTGTAGATAAAGGAAAGCAGAGGTTAAATGACTTGCCCAGGGTCACATAGCTAGTATGTGTATAAGGCAGGATTTGAACTGAGATGTTCCTGACTACAGGCCAAGAGCTCTGACAACTGAGAAACCTAGCTGCCTTTGGTTGGCATGTAGTGAGTTCTTTTTTTTTTTTTTTTAACTTTAAACATTCATTTTCACGAAATTTCAGGATCCAAATGTTCTCCCCTTTTGTCCCCTCCCACCACCCCAAAACACCGAGCATTCTAATTGCCCCTATCACCAATCTGCTCTCTCTTCTATCATCCCTCTCTGCCCTTGTCTCCATCTTATCTTTTGTCGTGTAGGGCCAGACAATTTTCTATACCCCTTTACCTGTATTTCTTATTTCCTAGTAGCAAGAACAGTACTCAACAGTTGTTCTTAAAACTTTGAGTTCCAACTTCTCTTCATCCCTCCCTCCCCACCTGGAAGGCAAGCAATTCAATATAGGCCATATTCGTGTAGTTTTGCAAATGACTTCCATAATAGTCATGTTGTATAAGACTAACTGTATTTCCCTCCATCCTATCTTGTCCCACATTACTTCTATTCTCTCTTTTGATCCTGTCCCTCCCCATGAGTGTTGACTTCAAATTGCTCCCTCCTCCCATTGCCCTCCCTTCCATTATCCCCCCCACCCTGCTTATCCCCTTATCCCCCACTTTCCTATATTGTAAGATAGGTTTTCATACCAAAATGAGTGCGCATTTTATTCCTTCCTTTAGTGGAATGTGATGAGAGTAAACTTCATGTTTTTCTCTCACCTCCCCTTTTCTTCCCTCCACTAATAAGACTTTTGCTTGCCTCTTTTATGAGAGATAATTTTCCCCACTCTATTTCTCCCTTTCTCCTCCCAATATATTTCTCTCTCACCTCTTAATTTCATTTTTTTAAGATATGATCCCATCCTATTCAATTCACTCTGGCTCTCTGTGTGTGTATGTGTGTATGTGTGTGTGTAATCCCACCCACTACCCAGATAGTGAAAAGTTTAAAGAGTTACAAATATTGTCTTTCTATGTAGGAATGTAAACAGTTCAACTATAGTAAGTCCCTTATGACTTCTCTTTGCTGTTTACCTTTTCATGCTTCTCTTCATTCTTGCGTTTGAAAGTCAAATTTTGTTTTCAGCTCTGGTCTTTCCATCAAGAATGCTTGAAAGTCCTCGATTTCATTGAAAGACCAATTTTTCCCCTAAAGTATTCCACTCAGTTTTGCTGGGTAGGTGATTCTTGGTTTTAGTCCTAGTTCTTTTGACTTCTGGAATATCCTATTCCATTCCCTTCGATCCCTTAATGTAGAGGGTGCTATATCTTGTGTTATCCTGATTATATTTCCACAATACTTGAATTGTTTCTTTCTAGCTGCTTGAAATATTTTCTCCTTGACCTGGGAACTCTGGAATTTGGCCACAATATTCCTAAGAGTTTCTCTTTTTGGATCTCTTTCAGGTGGTGATCTGTGGATTCCTTGAATACTAATTTTGCCCTCTGGTTCTAGAATCTCAGGGCAGTTTTCCTTGATGATTTCATGGAAGATGATGTCTAGGCTCTTCTTTTGATCATGGTTTTCAGGTAGCCCCATAATTTTTAAATTGTCTGCTGGATATATTTTCCAGGTCAGTTGTTTTTCCAATGAGATATTTCACATTCTCTTACATTTTTTCATTCTTTTGGTTTTGTTTTGTGATTTCTTGGTTTCTCATAAAGTCATTATCCTCCATCTGTTCCATTCTAGTTTTGAAAGAACTATTTTCTTCAGTGAGCTTTTGAACCTCCTTTTTCCATTTGGTTAATTCTTCTTTTTAAAGCATTCTTCTCCTCATTGGCTTTTTGAACCTCTTTTGCCAATTGAGTTAGCCTATTTTTCAAGGTATTGTTTTCCTCAGCATTTTTTGGGGTCTCCTTTAGCAGGGTGTCGACCTGCTTTTCATGCTTTACCTGCATGTCTCTCATTTCTCTTCCCACTTTTTCCTCCACCTCTCTAACTTGATTTTCAAAATCCTTTTTGAGCTCTTCCATGGTCTGAGCCCATTGGGTGGGCTGGGATACAGAAGCCTTGACTTCTATGTCTTTCCCTGATGTTAAGCATTATTCCTCCTCATCAGAAAGGAAGGGAGGAATTATCTGTTCACCAAGAAAGTAACCTTCTGTAGTCTTATTTTTTTTTCCCTTTTCTGGCCATTTTCCCAGCCAGTGACTTGATTTCTGAGTTTTCTTTCCACCCCCACCTCGCCTCCAGATACCCCCGCCAGAGCTTGGGGTCTGAGATTCAAATGCTTCTTCCCAGCCTCAGGGCTTTGGGTGGGGGCAGGGCTGCTATTCAATGTGAGATTAAATTCAGGTGCTCACATGGGAGCAGGGCCACCTCAAGGGGCTCAGTTCCCTCAGGGGGTTTATGCAGAGACCTTCAACAATGGATCCTGGTTCCTGCCTGCTTGGGGAGCCCCTGTCAGCTGCCGCCTCAGCTGCTGTGTACCGAGGGGGCCTGAGTTATGGGGACACCCCACTCCCCTCTCAGCAAACAGAGAAGACCCTCTCAACAAACTTTGGGGCCCGTGGGTGGAGGGACCTGCGTGGCCGCTGGAGATTCCATCCCTGAAGGATTGGATCTGCTCCTCTTGATGCTGTGTGCCCAAGGCAGGGCTGGGCTCTGCTATGGGTCCAGTGTGCTATGGACCCTTCGCCTCAGGTTTTCAGGGCTCTCTGGAAGAGAAATATGCTCTGATCCATTGTTCTGTGCCTTCTGCTGCTCCAGAACTTGTTGGGATTTCTTCTTTACAGATATTTTATGGGCTGTGGGTTCGGAGCTAGCGTATGTGTGTCTTTGTGCTCTGCCATCTTGGCTCCACCCCCATATAGTGAGTTCTTAATAAATGTTTGGTGATTGATTGATTAAATAGAGCTTATCAACCCTGGTAAGATGAATTTTGAATTATACTGACAACATGCATTTATCTCTAGTCCTCTTTTCACGATATTTCTGTTGTAGTAGGCAATGGAAGTATATCCTCTTCAATTTTATAGATGGGGAAACTGAGATTCAGAGAGGTGACAGGATATACTTCTGCTTTTGCAGGAAGGATGCATCTGAGCCAGGATTTGAACCTAGATTTTCAGAGTTTAATTACAGCAATCTTCCCAAAATACCAGTCTGACTTTTAGAATACATCCATATATTGCTGTCACACTCACAATGAGAGTCTTTGAAGCTTTTTTGTAAAGTTTTTAGGGGACCAAGGAATTTGAAATGGCTGGGTGCTTCGGAGAATCTTTTCGCTGGAGGGATTTAACATTTAAAAGACCTGAAACAGGATTTAATGGAGAAGGATTTCACAGCTAAAGGAGAGACTGAGGAAGAATTAGATGGTAGAACAAAAAACAATAGCTAACACTTATATAGTACTTTAAGGGGCAGAAAATGGTTTACATATATTATCTCTACTTAGCCTGACACTGACCCTGGGCTACAAACTTTTGAGTCCTATTTTGTATCTGAGAGATCTGAGACTCAGAGAGGTTGACACTTGCCTTCCCCATGATCACATAGGTGAAATTCAAACCCTTGCCCCTCCTCATCCATGTCCAGTGTTCACCTCTGCACCATTGCACTATACTGTTTCAATGGAAATAATAGATACCCACCTGCAAACAAAAAGCAGATGGATTTTGGAATTCATTTAGATAAATATCATTTTGATACTACTACTACTACTAATAGCATTTACCTAGTTCTGAGTTTTTCCAGATCTCTTTAGACATATTGTTTCATTTGGTCCTCTATGTCACAAGTTTTATAATTATATTTTACAGATGAGGAAACTGAGGCTAAGATAAGTTATGTAACTTGTCCAAAGTCCCAAAGATAGTAAACGTTGGAGGTAGGTTTAAAACTCAGGTCTGTCTTACTCTGAAGTCTACTATTTTTTCCATTTCTTTTCACCTAGCTGCCTCTGGGCAGGGGCAGCTAGGTGGTACAGTGGATAGAATACCAGTGCAGGATTTAGAAGGACCTGAGTTCAAATCTCACCTCAGACATTTGAAACTCACTAGTTGTGTAACCTTGGGCAAGTCATTTAACTCCAATTGCCTCATCCTGGGACATCTCCAGTCATCCTGATGAATATCTGGTCACTGAATTCAGATGGCTCTGGAGGAGAAGTGAAGCTGGTGACCTGCACAGCCCTCCCTCACTCAAAAAACAAAGTCAAGTGAAAGTCATGTCATTATTTCTCTGATGGCATGGTCTTCTTCAACAACAAAAGACAAGCACACACAGGTGCCTCAGTCAGACTCAGTATGCTCATACTCACTAATTAAGGTGAGGAGAAAGAATAGCGATAGAATTTTGGTTATTTCTTTATATAAACAAGTTAAAGCACTGATCTTTAGCAAAACTGTCAAATAGTTTAAGCTTTTTGACACCTTTTCACCTTTTTTGATACCCCCTATCTTTGTCTTTTGGTTTTCTTTTCCCCTAAATTAAAATGCCCAGTGTTTAGGAAAATAATAAAGTCAATTTAGGTTCTCAGAGGCTTTCCCTGTGGTAGTTGGTACATGCAAGCTGATCTCCCATTAGCAAGACTTGACTGTTTCCCTTATCAAAATTTATCTATCTTCTTTCCTATTCATTCAACAGTTTTCTCATTACTTTCATGACAACTAGCTCATCTGCATATCTAATTAGTGCTATGGTATTAGCAATCAATAGTTGTTTATTAGAGCATCCCTTTGGGGATATTTGCATGTTTTGAAACACACTTGTAGTATTCTCTGTGCTACTTCCCCCAAATTACACAGGTGATTTAAGTCTCATAGAGGATGGGCACTGCTCCCAAATTCTATATTATGTTTCTCTATTCTATGTATCAAAATTATAGTTCAGCAGTCCACACTCAGGTACTCACTTTTAGTAATCAGTCAATAGGTGAATCACCAAACAAAGGAAAGAATTTACTGAGATGGCATAGCATGAACAATAACTATACAACAACCTTTGCCCCCTCCCCCAGGATGCCCTATTCCATAAATATACAGGATATCAGTGGGAATTGTGGGCACAAACATAGAATACAGTAAGAGTAAAAAGGTAAATTCATATTTCCAAGGGAACTTGCATCTTTGGTACTTCAAGGCCTTGATATCATTTCTCTTTCAGTTTTCTCATGATGTTGCCCACAACCCTCCTCTCCAGTTCCAGCAACATCTCTGACTGCTCTGTGGTTCACTCATCTGAGATCTTAGGCCTGTTCCTCTTTGAATCTCTATTACCTTTTACTTCCAGAGGTGGTTCTCATGACAACAATGATCCATCATAATTTCTTATCTCTGTTGTTAGAGGATATGTCTCTGGACACTGATTATTTCCCCTATATACACATGTGCACACATGCACACACACACACACACACACACACATAATATCTTGACATATGTTGTCTCCCTCTAGGTGAATTTGTTTTCACCTCCCGAGCACATAGATATTCTGCAAGATTTCGCTCCTGATGGGTGGGAGGGGAAAATAAATCTCTTTCCTGACTGCTACCCTTTGGTAGAGTACAGGGGTCAAAATCCTCACTGTTGCTCCCATCCTCCAATACCTCTTGGGTAGGCAAACCTAGCTTTTGAAAGCTAGCAGGAATTTTGGTAAATATTTAGTTGGCCAATGACTAGGTCTCCTTGAAATTCAATAAGGAAAAGCTTTTCAGGTATTTTTATAGAATAATAAGGTCAAGCAGGAGGAGGAGAATAGACAAATTTTCACTTAGTTGATCACAATCACACCTTATTATCTCTGTTATATGTTCATTACTTTATGTATCTATATCAACTTGTTTAGTTCAAGGAAATTAATCTCTTCCTAAATTATATTAGAAATATAATGCCTTTACCCAAAGAAACGGAGAAAATGGGGTGGAATTTAAAGATCAATGAAAGCTATCAATGGTATGTGCAAACAATTAACTATTATGCCTATGAGGCACATATGACTATGATAACATATGTATGATGGAATTTGTTTATCTGTCAGGTCCCTAAAGTGAAAAAGAATAGAAAGGGTAAATTCTATCACTCTTCTAATAATGAGATGAAGTTATGGGCAATATTGGAGCCCTGAGACATGTTATTCAACCATATTGAAAGTAGATGGCATTTGAAGAGAGAGTTTGAGGATGAAGAAAGAAGCATTGTGAGTTCTGACAAACAGAATTCATCTACAGTATAGGCAAGAAAATTAATGTATGGAGGCTTATCAACGGGGATTTGATATCTGAACTCTGGGTTCCATTTTAACTTAAAAAAAGGGTACTATACAGAGGAGGTATCTAGTGCTCTCCTAAGTGGGAGTTAATGTGGCCCACTTATTTTTTGTGTGTCTACCAAATAGAGAAAATCAGAGCTTAACATCAGCTAGAGACTGACATTTCTGATATAGCCTCTAAAAGACTTGCCAAAAATGATAAATGTGGCTTGGATTTTTCCTAACTGTGGAATACTTAGGAACCATTGCCTCATATATTTAGAGCTAGAAGGGACTGAAGATGGCTTTGGGTCCAACCCCTGCATTTTATAGATGAGGAATCTGAGACATAGAAAAGTTAAATTACTTGTCCATGGTCACTAAGTAAATGCTTGAGGCAGGATTTGGACTCAGGTCTTCCTATCTTCAAGTCAACTATTCTGTCCACTATCCAATCTAGCTCTTGAGTAGCAAAGTATAGACGGTATTAAAAATACCAATTGAATCTAGAGAGAATGATCTGATTAAATATGTCAATATTTGTATATCACATGTTGGTGTGATAAAAAGAAGGAAAAGAAACCACACAGAGGTTGATCATAAGGTTTAGAGCTACTGAAGTCCTCACAGACATCCAACCAACCATCTGAGTCTAATTTCCAGAAAAGAAAATTGAGAGCCCAGTAGATTAAATGATTTGTCAAAGGACATGAATACATTAATTCATGGAGTGAAGACTAGAACTGCCACCCTCTCATGTCAAAAACAATGCCTTTTTAACTAAATCCTCAAGGAGATAATGGACTCCCATATTATACAGAGAAAAGGGTAAAAAATCAGAAAACCTGAACTCAAATCTTATTATGGATGTTTATTGCTGTGTGACACTAGTGAAGTTGATTTACCTTCATACGTTACAGTTTCCTCATGTGTAAAATAATCTTGCTCGACTAGATTGCTTCTGAGGTAACTCTTGCTCCATATTTATAATTTTTTCTAAATTTAGCATAATATTTCTTGTAGTCTGCTTTTCAGGTCTAGTTTAGTATTAAACTTATCATTTCCCTTGATTCAAACTTAAATTCAACAAGTATTTATCAAGCACTTCCTATGGACACAAACAAGACATATGGACAAAAAAAGATGGAAAAAAAACGATCTGCCCAAAAAGGACAATAGATTTCCTTAGGGATGTGACATTTAGAGAAATGAGGAAAAGCTATAAATGTTATTTACATCAAGGTCTATTTGTAAGTCAAGGCTTAGGAATACAGTAAGAACCAATTACTTTGTACCATATGCTTTGGTAGCTAGTAACAAAAGATTCTATATGAAAATCTTGCAACTTATTAGGTCTCAATGCTGGAAACTGCCACTGGGAGTAGAGAAAATTGTTACTATTATTTTTCAGGTTATTTACAGAGAGTCAATATTTTCAAGGTTTTAATGAAAAATCATTCCTTACCAGGACACATCTGGGCAGTTGCCTTGACAACAGAAGCTACCCAAAATTATTGTTGAAGGTGCAGGTATATTTTTGAGTAAACAGCAAGACTTGCTTATGATAAACATCCTCAGTTAGATATAGGAACAAAAGTGGTATGCTATATCGACAAATGACATGAATACATGCATGTTGCATAATGGCACAAGTAAGAGAACATCAAAGGAAATGGAAATTCATTGTGTGATAATATTATCCTGGCAAGAGAAAAAATCATCTAAACTTCTATTAAAACCATCATCATGCCAGGGAAAAATTAATATTCAGGCAAATTACAGTAATTAGAAAGCAGAGACAGGAATGATTCAAGCATCATCTTAACCCCATAAAAAAATCTCCCAAGTATGACAAAAGACAGCTTAAACTGACAACATTCTGATTGGACCATTCAATATATAGATACATGACTCCAAACTAAAGGAGTTAAATTTAACAGAGAAATTTCAGGCATGATATTGTAAATGGGGCAGGTTTGTGATGCATTGAGAATGCAAATTTTAGCAATGCTTTATAAATGAAAGATATATGATAAAGTCTTTCCTATCACAAAAATCATGAAAGCAAAGAATTACAGCGTCTTAGAAATGGAAGGGAAACCAACTCATTAAGTACAATAAGATTCACATAAAGAATCTATCTAAATTATCACTTAGTTCTCAAAAGTGAACATCTATTTCTTGCTTCAACAGCACCAGTAAGGAGGAATGTGCAACCTCGCAAGAAAGCTTGTTTTTAGTTTGAATTATGCTAAATGTTGGGATTTGTGTGTACACACACACACACATATGTATATATGTGCACACATACATATACATATATCATATACATGTGTGTATATGTGTATACATATATCAATATATACATATACATATATTGTATATAGACACGCACATGCATATATCTGCACGTGTAATATATAAAGTAAGCAAATTTCATCATAATGTCAAGGGAAATGAAAGTTTTAAAAAGTATATATGTATATGTATATACATATATATATATATATACACACATACATGAATATGTATACACATATTTTTGTTTTGTTACTTTTATTTCCCCAGATATTAAAATTTACCTATTTACCTATTTTGTTTATTTTATTACTGTTTGTTTGTATATTATGCTACTGTATTATATATTAGTATATTATTATTTTAAATTTCCCCTATAATCATTGCCCCTAGTTTTGTCCTCTGTATCTAAGAATATGTCAAATGGTGGCTTGCCCTGACAGCTCTCCAAATACTTCACAAGTTTCATGGACTTTTATGTCTCCTTTCTACTAATCTAAACATTCCCAGCTAAATTCAACCACTCGCCAGAGAATACAATTCTAATATCCTTTATCTTCCTTCTTTCCCTATCCTATGAATGATTGCAAGTTTATCAATGCTATGCTTTAATGTGATGGTAAGAAATGAATACAATACTACATATGTGGTCTTACCAGGGCAGAGAATTATAAAAGTATCATCTTCTTTAGTCTGGACATGATCTTTTTTTTTTTTGAGAAGCAATTGGAGTTAAGTGACTTGCTCAGGGTCACATAGCCAGAAAGCATCAAGCATCTTAGGACTTGAACTCAGGTCCTCAGGAATCCTGGGCCAGTGCTATAACCATTGTGCCACTTAGCTGCCCTGAACACATGGTCTTTTAAAAAATTCAGCCTAAGATTGCATTAGGCTTTCGTGGCTGATATATTCCAGTCACAAAAAGTCAAATCTATTTTTTTTTTCAAATGAATAACTGTTGAGTCATATGTCTATATCTTGTAATTGCAAGACAGATTTTTAAATTTGTATTTATTTTATTTCAATTTATTTCCATAATATAGTACAATTAAAAATGATTTTGTATCAAACTGCAAATATGTTACCAAAACTTGCTATTTCTTTTAAGTATATATTACACATATCATGTAAATTTCATTGTTACCTTTTTTCTTCCCTCTTCCCCACCATAGAAATGACTACAATTAGGCAAAACTACATATACATACATATACATATATATACATATATATATATGTAAAATCAAAATCATTTTCACTATTATAAATATCCTAATTAGCTACAAAGAATATATGAAGGAAGATGTTATCTGTATCCAGAGAAAGAACTGATAAATAGAAGGCTGATTGCTTTTTGAACTCTTTCTGGAGACTTAGAGAACAAGTCTAATCCCTCTTCCATCCCTATATCTATCCTGAATAGCCAAACTGTTACAGGAAGACAACTCATCCAGTTTGCTCTTGACTGGATGCAAAATTGGTCAACACCCCTTACATGACTAATTCAAGATGTAGAGAAACAGGACTGGTGATAATAAACTGTACTTAAATATTAGCCGTAAATGAGTTCGGTTCTTTGCCATAGTCACAAATTCCTTGCCCTCTGTTTCCTCACTTATAAAATAAGAGGGCAGACTAGTTGGCTTCTGAGGTCCTCTCCATCTCTCTATTTATGATCCCATATATCACTTAGCCTACTGAAGTAGGCCTTTGCTTTCTCATTTGGAAAAGTATGGATTCGTCCATCTTGAAATCTATGATCAAATGATCCAACAGTATTAGCCTAGGTTTACGTTTTTCATGCTCTAAGACATTACCAAGATTTATGTCATTCATATCCCTGCATCATTGCATTGTTCATTGAGGCAATCAATGTGAGGATTTCTTCCACTAATATGATGTTCATTTTCCTACTCTTTAGTCAATAACTCATAGGTAGCTCCCTGGGATTCAGAGACTTTCAGTATAGTGCCTGTGGTAGCACAGCTAGTGAGTGGTAACAGGAGTGTTTAAAGTCAGATAGATTTTCCTGACTACAAGTCTAAAACTTTCATTACTATGTCAAGATTCTTTTCCTCTGATATACAAAACATAGGCTTGTAGCACTACAGCTAGAGTGTCACAAGATAGCATCAATCAATTAGTAAGTTTTTATTAAGACAAAGGAAAGTAAGATAAGAAAACAAGCATAAAATCCTCACTATGTGCCAGAAACTGTGCTAAGTGTGGGGAATACAAAAATAAAGTCCCCAATAAAGACCATCCCTGTCTTCAAGGGTCTTATAAGCTAATAGGGGAAGCCAACATGCAAAATGGAACTACAAATTTGGGGTGTTGAGGGGGCATCAAGATACACATATAATGGCATGGTTTTGAAGTTGACATCTTCAACAATAAGGCCAACCAGTAAGAAGCTGATAGATGTTCCCAGGATGAGAGAGGCTCCAGGTGCTGAGAGAGATTCGAGAATAAGAATAAAGATGAGGCATGCTAATAAAGTCTAGAAATCCAAGTGCACAGGGAGAAGGGGAATGAAGTCTCTCAGTTCTGGGACCTTACCCAAAATGGAGGACCCCAGAAGGAACTTACCAAAAGAACCAGTTTGTCATAGAGATATGAAACTGTGAAAAGGCCATGGGGCAATTTGATGTTCCAACGTGATGGAACCCCAATAGCTATAATGAACTTCCATGTTCCAGTGACTGTACTAGGTGACAGAAACATGTTTACAAATGGTGAAACAATCTCTACTCAAATTGTCCAATATTATCCTTTTACAGAGTAGGAACCTGAAGCTCATTGAGGTAAACTACCTTGGCCAAGGTCTAATAGGTGCATCAGAAGCAACAGAAATGACATTCCTACCTTAGAGCTCTTATTTCTCTCTTTTGCTGTGATATTTACCTCAAGCCCAACTCATCTATCTCTGCAGATTGGGGATGTGCCATTTATTTTCATTGCCTAACTTTAGGACTCTAGGAGTTAAAAAGGTTAAGTTGTCTAGAAACTCTCCAAGATGCCTGTGAGAGGAGCTGAGGCCAAAGAGCTCAGGATACACTAGTGACTATAAATGGTGTGCAGGTGGGTAAGTGGATCTGACAATGAGAGTGAAGGCAAAAGCAGAGAGAAGCCAAGTTCCCTAGTAGTTGTTACTGCTGAATGACTGCTGAGAAAGCAGGTTAAATTGAGGTCAGGAGAGGGGAGCACAGATGGACTTCAACAAATACAAGTTTCAATTGTCCATATTCCTTGCTTAGAAGGAATGAGTAAGACAATCAGGGAAAAGAACCACTAGTGAGGACGTCTTCAGTCAAGATCAGAGTAACTCAGTGAGAATAGAGAAGACAGGTGAGTGTTGAGAAAAACTATTAGGTGCCAAGGTCAGGTGGTTCTCAGGCTTCCATTCTAAGGAAGAGGAGTTCTCTCATCAGAGAGGCTAAGGCAGCCCCACCCAACTTGCCAGTTTATTTTTGTTTCTTTTAAACTTCTAGCCATGCTTTTTTTGTTTTTATAGTAATCATTGCCAGATAGACTCTCTAACCCTATTACCAAACAAGGACCTTCCTTTGCAATGAAGGGGAAAAAATGTTTCACATGAATGTCATCTTACAGAGGTTCAAGCATTCCACAGCTACCGTCCACCACCACAAATTCCCAAAGAAAAGGAGATACGTTATCTGTCCAGGTTGAATTGGTCATTATAATTCCATTGCATCATACTTTTTTATTGTTTCTCTTTCCATTTAAGTTGTTTAAAGCAGTCTTGCATATTGGTCTTACATCTGCTTCCTTCACTCTGTTTTTTTTTTTTTCATATATCTCTCCATGTTTATCTACATTTCCCATATATATAAACTCTTATAGTATGACAACACATTATTTCTTTCACAGATCATACCCTGGTTCCCAATGGACAGACGTGTACATTGTTTATAGTTCTTGGCTCTGACCAATTTTTTTTTTTTAAGTGCTACTGTTTATGTCTGTTTGTTGCAGTTGTTTGTCTCTTTTTGTCCTTGGGTTTATTCTCATCAGGGATAGAACTGTGTTAAAGACTACAAAGATTTTAATGAAGGCTTTTTTATTTTTTTAAGAAAGTCATGCTTACAGGTGGAACCAAGATGGCAGAGTAGAAGGACAGACCTGTAGAAGCTCCCCCCATAGACCATAAAATACCTGTAAAAAATGACTCTAAACAAATTCTAGAGTACCAGAAGCCACAAAACAACAGAGTCTGGAAGGTCAACAAGAAAGGTATGTTGCACCAGGCATGGAGCGAAGTACAGCCCAGCCTTGGCCACATGATCCATCACAAACAGGACCAGAGCAGTTTTCAGGGGGTGGAATCCCTGGCAGAAGCTGTGGTTTCCAGATCCCTCAACGTGTAAACACTAAAGGCAGCTTCAAAGGTCAGTGAGAAAACTCTTTCACCTGCTTGAGAAGGGAACACAGTCTAGCCCCAGGAGCCCCAGGGTGGCAGCAGTTGCTGCAGCACAGAGCCCATTTTAGGAGCCCTCAACCTAAAGCCTCTGGGGGAATCACATGGCTGATCTAGATCTCAGCCCTGAGTGGCACTCCTGGGCTGAGGAGGAGTGCTAGCTGGCCTAGTTGAGCTAGTGGAGGTTGTGGAGAATGAAATCTAATCACAGATCCTGGGCACAAAGGAGTGCTTGTGGTTGCTCCCAGACCAGAGCACAGGTCATGAGAGAAGTAACCCCTCTCCCTTGATTGTGCCACCTTGGAGGAACCGAGAACTTACAGGTCCCCAGAATATGCCCTCCTCTTCACAAAGGACTCAGAAGTTAAGTAACTGGCTGGGAAATTGCCCCAAAAGGGAAAAATATAAGACTATACATAGAAGGCTACTTTCTTGGTGAACAGGTATTTTCTTCAATTATTTCAGATGAGAAAGAACAATGCATACTATCACAGAAATATCTACAAGTCAAGGCTTCTGCATACAAAATGTCCAAAAGCAATATTCAATGGTCTCAGGCCATGGAAGAGCTCAAAAAGGACTTTGAAAATCAGATAAGAGAGGTGGATGAAAAATTTGGAAGAGAAAAGAGAGTAATGAAAGAAAATCATGAAAAACAAGTAAACAGCTTGCTAAAGGAGACCCAAAAACATTACTGAAGAAAATAAAACCTTTAAAAATAGGCTAACTTAATTGGCAAAAGAGGTCCAAAAAGCCAATGAGGAGAAGAATGCCTTAAAAAGCAGAAATAGCCAAATGGAAAAGGAGGTTCAAAAGCTCACTGAAGAAAATAGTTCTTTAAAATTAAGAATAGAGCAGATGGAAGCTAAATGACTTTATGAGAAACCAAGAAATTACAAACAAAACCAAAAGAATTAAAAAATTGAAGATAATGTGAAATATCCCCTTGCAAAAACAACTGACCTGGAAAATAGATGCAGGAGAGATAAGTTTAAAATTATGGAACTACATGTAAACCATGATCAAAAAATGACCCTAGACATCATCTTTCATGAAATTATCAAGGAAAACTGTCCTGATAGTCTAGACCCAGAGGGTAAAATAGAAATTGAAAGAATCACTGATCACCTTCTGAAAGAGTCTCCAAAAGAGAAACTCCTAGGAATACTGTAGTCAAATTTCAGGGTTCCCAGGTCAAGGCGAAAATATTGCAAGCAATTAGAAAGAGGGAAAACATGCACATTCAATTTGGCATGAAAATCTGTTTTACACTATAGGAAGGTAGGGAAGAAGGGGATAAGTGGAGTGGGGAGAATGATACAAGGAAGGGCAGATGGGATGGGGGAGTAATTAGAAGTAAACACTTGGTGATGGACAAGGTCAAAAGAGAGAACAGAATAAATGGGGGGCAGGATAGGATGGAGGGAAGCATAGCTAAACTTACACAACATGACTATTATGCAAGTCTTTAGCAAAGCTACACATATATAGCCTATATTGAATTGCTTGCCTTTTGAGTGGCGATGGGTGGGGAGGGAGAAAGGGAGAGAAGTTGGAACTGACAGTTTTAGAAATGAATGTTGAGAATTGTTAGTGCATACAATGGAGAAATAAGAAATACAGGCAATGGGTCATAGAAATATACCTTGCCATACAAGAAAAGAGAGATGATGGGGATAAGAGAAGGGAGGGGTGTGATAGAAGGAAAGGTAGATTAGGGGAAGAGATAATCAGAATGCACAGAGCTTTTGGGTGGGGGGAGAGGAGAGATGGGGAGAAAATTTGGAACTCAAAATTTTGTAGAAATGAATGTTGAACCCTGAACATAAATAAATAAACATTAAAAAAAAAAGGTAGCCATGCTTAGAAATCCTAAATACTAAAATAAACATGTTCTACCAACATCCTTTTATTTCCCACAGGTTTTAAACTGAATTCAAGTTAGGAGATGTTAATTGTGTCAAGATTCTTGTATGTTACTAGATAATTAAAGAAAAAAATTAAAAGGACCCTGGTAGTTCCTGTTGTCAAGAATGCTACTCACTGCTATCTTTGCAGAGGATTCCGATGTAGGACTCTATTTGCATTCTGGAGTTAAATAATAATTGCCCTTTTACAGAGTCTCTTGAAATGCCTACTTAGATGACTTCCCAATCTGCTGGCCCTTTAATAGGAATGTAGCTTTAGGAATTCAATTATTCCAGCTGGGTCAGAAGAGGTTACATTCCTGAAATTCCACGATGAGTTCAGTAATATTTACTATTTTATATTTAAAAAGAAAACATCCAAAAAGAATGACAGGTTTGAATCATTGCACAGCATTAGCATTTCTAATACATGTTCATAATTCTCTTCATATTGCAGCATTTAAATGCATAGGTAAGTATATAAAGCTTTCTATAAATTTTATTTGAATATAAATTTGAGTTATGATTTTGTTCACACAGATTTTACTGCCTTAATTTGCGTATTCAAATGTGTTTCTTTACTTCCAGTGCAAAAGTCAAATTATTTCACTCATAAATAGAAAGAACAGTTTATATCAGGCCACTGAGTATAAAAATTATATTGTTTTAATCCCCCATTTGTGAATTCTCAAATTAGCTTTCACATGCAAACACATGTCCACACATGCAAACACACATACACATGTATACACATGTGTATGTATGCATGCATATATGCACATGTCCTATCTACCCAGTAGGCCTTGAGCTATTTGAAGACTTTTTACTTCTTTTTGGCTTGGTGGCTTAGGACAGTAGACTGCGCAGATCAGATGCTAAATAAATGCATTTTGGATTGAATAGGATGTCAGAGGCCATTTCTCATTAATATAATTACTTTTTTTCAACTTCAGAGCAATCTAGCAATATGGTTCACAATAGAAAAATGTTATGAAAAATTAAGTATGCAATAGTCATGTGATTGGGCCAAGGCTATTGCTGTGTCCCATTGAGGGGAGAAAGGAGCATGGGGAACACCATGAGAATGGAACTTGGTGAAATGATGGAGAGATTCAAATGAAGTCTTACACAATTTATGGACATATGATCTTGAACAAGCTGTATTTCATTGTTCCATTATCTTATGGTTCTTCATCAGTGGATAGAGCAATGGTACCAGAGTCAAGAATACCTGATTTTGAATCGTGCTGCAAAAACTAGCTGAGCTATCCTGGACAAGACGTTTAACCTCTCTCTGCCTCAACTATCTCAGATGTAAAATGGAAAAACTAGCATCTATTTCACATGGTTATTGTGAAGATCAAACAAAATGTGTGTATAAAACAGCACAGTGATTGGACAAAGTAAGCAATTAAAAATGGAGTTTTCTTCTTCCCCTCCATTAGTAAACTGGAGAAAACCTATACAATGTATGTATTACCTACCATCAAAGGTGCATATGGTAAAAAAGAGTATAGATTTTGGAGCAGAAGGGATGTCAGAGCCCATCAATTGCACCCTTCTTATTTTATTGAGGAACACCCCAAGGGCCAGGGAGTTTAATTGACTTTCCCGAAGCTTTTTTAGAGACAGTAATTCGCATATTTCAAAGTGTCACAAACTTATAAATGTGAGCATGAGTTCTTTGAGACTGACTACTGTTTTCATTTTTCTATTTATATGCACAGTCCTATGCACATAGTAAACACCTTTATCTATAACTAAATAAAAGCTTATTGTTTATTAGGAAAAATGTTACATTTGTATTTGGATGTCCTAAGTCCAATTCCTGACTCTGCCTTGTTGTAAAGGGAAAGGTGAATAATCTGTTCTATCTAGATGAGTTGGGGGACTTTTTAAAATTTAATTTCTACTGCTAGACACAAGAGAAATCATTGTGAATGGAGAGTCATCCTCTGAAGAATCAGGAATAAATCCCTGAAACTCAATTTCTCACTGACTCAGGCAACTCTCTAAGCCTATAAGGTAAAGAGAAGGTGCTGACTTGCATTAATTCAACAGAGCATGCTCCATGTATGATATTATAAGTCTAACAAAAAATGTAGAAATGATGTATGCTTCTATATGTATATTCATAGATACATATTTCATTCTATTTTGGTACAACAAAATCTTTCCTCTCTCTTTTTTTCTCTTTTCCTCTATATCTCTCTTACATACATGCATATATACATGTATGTGTGTATATTATATATATGCATATATATACACACACAAATATATACAGAGAGACCAAAATATACATATTGTAAGCATATGATTATGTGCAGTGATATGTCCCAATTGTATGTCACTAATACATTTGTTTACACAAATGTTGCCTTATTATGTATGTGTCATATGTTGTATATATGTATATATAGCAATACTAATATTTATATATAAGTATCTTTATTTTTGTGAGCCATTGTTATTTTCTTATATTCATGTACACACATATATATAGACTTATTTTTGTGTGTATATAAATTTTGTTTTGAAAAAAAGTTAATAATTAATTACTTAAAGATTAAATTGTATAGTTAACTATCCCTTTTAACTTTCCATGATTTCCAGTCACAAAAATAATATTTCTATTTCAAAAAATAAAAATGGATGATTTGATTCCTCATTATGACAAACACTCATTACCTTCCAAATTCACCTTGGCATCAACAGGTGAGTAATCATTTGATTAATCATTTCCTGCTAACCAATTCTGGAAATCTCATCAAATTGGAAATAATATGTGCATTTAATCTTGAACAATATTTAAAATATAATGAAATCCAACATTAATTTAGCCCTTTTAGTCTTCCAAAACACTTTAAATCTTATCTCATTTGACTTTTGAAGGAATTTTAGAATGCAGATTATTAGAGAGAGAGCAAAGACATGGAACAAATTGGTTTCAATTCAATTCTATAAATATTTATCGGACACCTTTAGTGGTCAAATACCTTTTGCAAGGCCCAGAGATATAAAGAACAAGAAAATAAGATAGTGTCTGGCCCTTACTTAAAAATGAGTATTCTAAGTGTTGACTATTAGAAAGTGGTGCATCATTGGCCTAAGAGATAGAATAAGGTAAGGTATGCAAGTGGAAAATGAAATGCCAGGTGTCAAAACCAGTTTGGGAACCTACATATGTTGGTAGAGGCTAGAGTGGGGAAGGTTTTAAATATCTTCTTTCAGAAAACTTTTTCTTTTTTAGTATTTTGTCCTAGAGAAGATAAGAAACCATTGGGGATTTTTTAAGCAGGAAAGAACATGATCAGATCTGAGTTACAAGAAGTAGACACATTATGGTAGCCACGTGAGACATGTATTTGAGACAATGTCAGTTTGGAAGAAGGAAGACTAATTAAAATGATGCTGTAATGTTATACGCAAGAAATTTGTCCTTCCCCCATTATTACAGTTAGGAGTACAGAGTGACTAATAAATGGATGCTGATTGAATGATTGATCAAAATGATCTGGATTCTCAGGACCTGTGTTCAAATCTTGGTTGCTATTATTTACTCTGTGTTTCTGGGTAAATCAGTTCATCTCCCTCTATCCATTTTATAGCTGGTCAAATAAAGGAGTTCAGCCAAGTGATATTTAAAGTCCCATTAACTCTATTTCCCATGAATTATTGGTTATACGTATAATGATATTTTAATACTCTCAAATACAATGCTTGACATTTTCCATGATTTCTAGTGCATTAATCCAAGCAAGTTAATAAACAGAGAGACTTGGAGGTTACATTTTGACCAGAAGAGTTCTGATAAACAACCATCATTGTGCCCTTTCTTTGTTCTAGCTCTACTCTTTCTGATAAAGTTTTACTGACTTTTCTTTTTTTTTTTATTTAAATTTTAACATTTATTTTCACAAAATTTTGGGTTACAAATTTTCTCCCCTTTTCTCCCCTCCCCCCCCAAACCCAAACATTCTAATTGCCCCTGTGACCAATCTGCTCTCTCCTCTATCCTCTCTCCCTGTCCATGTCTCCATCTTCTCTTTTGTCCTGAAGGGCCAGATAGCTTTCTTGACGCCTTAACCTGTATTTCTTGTTACCCAGTGGTAAGAACATTACATTTGGTCCTGACACTTTGAGTTCCAACTTCTTTAGCTCCCTCCCTCTCCATCCCTTCCCCTTGGAAGACAAGCAATTCAATACAGGCCAAATCTGTGGAGTTTTGCAAATGATTTCCATACTAGTTGTGTTGTATAGGACTAACTATATTTCCCTCCATCCTATCCTGTCCCCCATTACTTCTATTCTCTTATGATCCTTTCCTGCCCCATGAGTGTTGACCTCGGATTGCATTCTCCTCCCCATGCCCTCCCCTCTATCCTCCCCCCCACCCTGCTTGTGCCCCTGTCCCCCACTCTCCTGTATTATGAGATAGGTTTTCCTATCAAAAGGAGTGTGCATTTTATTCTTTCCTTTAGTGGAATGTGATGAGAGTAGACCTCATGTTTTTCTCTTGCCTCCCCTCTTTATCCCTCCACTAATAAGTCTTTTGCTTGCCTCTTTTATGAGAGATTATTTGACCCATATAACTTCTCCCTTTCTCCTCCCAATATTTCTCTCTCACAGCTTGATTTCATTTTTTTTAAGATATGATCCCATCCTCTTCAATTCACTCTGTGCACTCTGTCTCTATGTATGTGTGCGTGTGTGCATGTGTGTGTGTGTGTACTCCCACCCAGTACCCAGATACTGAAATGTTTCAAGAGTTACAAATATTGTCTTTCCATGTAGGAATGCAAACAGTTCAACTTTTAGTAAGTCCCTTATGACTTCTCTTTGCTGTTCACCTTTTCATGCTTCTCTTCATTCTTGTGTTAGAAAGTCAAATTTTCTTTCCAGCTCTGGTCTTTTCATCAGGAAAATTTGAAAATCCTCTATTTCATTGAAAGACCATTTTTTCTCCTGAAGTATTATACTCAGTTTTGCTGGGTAGGTGATTCTTGGCTTCAGTCCTAGTTCCTTTGACTTCTGGAATATCCTATTCCATTCCCTTCTATCCCTCAATGTAGAGGGTGCCAGATCTTGTGCTATCCTGATTGTATTTCCACAATACTTGAATTGTTTCTTTCTAGCTGCTTGCAATATTTTCTCTTTCACCTGGGAATTCTGTAATTTGGCCACAATGCTCCTAGGAGTTTCTCTTTTTGGATCTCTTTCATGCGGTGTTCTGTGGATTCCTTGAATATTTATTTTGCCCTCTGGTTCTAGAATCTCAGGGCAGTTTTCCTTGATAATTTAACAGAAGATGATGTCTAGGCTCTTCTTTTGATCATGGTTTTCAGGTAGTCCCAGAATTTTTACATTGTCTCTCCTGATTCTATTTTCCAGGTCAGTTGTTTTTCCAATAAGATATTTCACATTATCTTCCATTTTTCGAGTCTGCACGCTATGTTCTGTGATATATGTCTTTCTCATAAAGTCCTTAGCGTCCATCCGTACCATTCCAGTTTTGAAAGATCTATTTTCTTCAGTGAGCTTTTGAATCTCCTTTTCCATTTGGTTAATTCTGCTTTTGAAAGCATTCTTCTCCTCATTGGCCCCTTGCACCTCCCTTGCCAACTGAGTTAGGCTAGTTCTCAAGGTGCCAATTTCTTCAAGATTTTTTTGGTTCTCCTTTAGCAGGGAGCTGATCTGCTTTTCATGCTTCTCCCTCATCCCTCTCATTTCTCTTCCCAGTCTTTCCTCCACCTCTCTAACTTGATTTTCAAAATCCCTCTTGAGCTCTTCCATGGCCTGAGCCCATTGGGTGGGCTGGGACACAGAATCCTCGATTTCTGTGTCTTTGCCTGATGGCAAGCATTGTTCCTCCCCATCAGAAAGGAAGGGAGGAAGTGTCTTTTCTCCGGTAAAGTACCCTTCAATAGTTTTATTTCTTTTCCCTTTTCTTGGCATTTTCTCCAACCAGTGGCCTGACCTCTGAATGTCCTCCTCACACCCACCTCGCCTCCTGGTCCTCCCATCCAGCGTTTGGGGACTGAGATTCAAATGCTGCTTCCCGCCTTAGGATTTTTGGCGGGGGCAGGGCTGCTATTCAGTGTGATAATTAAGTTCAGGTGGTCAGGGGCAGGGCCGTCTCTCAGGCACAGTTCCCTCTGGGGGTTTATGCACAGACCTTCCACAATGGATCCAGGCTCCCACCCATTTGGGGAGCCCCTGTCTGCAGCAGCCTCTCAGCTTCTATCTCCTGGGGGGGCCCGAGCCATGGGGGCACCCCACTCTCCTCTCGACCCGCCAAAGACACTCTCTCACCTACCCCCATCAGTCACCTGTTGGTGGGGGGGCTTGTGCCACCACTGGAGATCCCGTCCCCGTAGCCTGCTCGGATCTTTTCCTCATGGTGTTGCTGCCGCGGCAGGGCTGCCCTCTGCTCCCCGTCCTGGAGCCCAGTCCACGGCACGAAGGACCCCTCGCGAGAGGTTTGGAGGTCTCTCTGGAACAGAAATCTCCCTCGCTCCAATATTCTGTGGTCTCTGGGTGCAGAATTCGCCCTGGGTTGGTCCCCTCTAGCTGTTCTGTGGTTTGTGGGTTCGGAGCTGTGTGTATGTGCATCTTTCTACTTTGCCATCTTGGCCAGTTTTACTGACTTTTCTTAAATTTTTCCTCCCGAGAGAGAATGTATATCCAGAGCCTGGAAAGATGTAAACTTCCTTAAGAAAATTACATAGTAAAAGAAGTCCCAACTATCCCATGGAAGAACTTGCATATGACTGTGAGTCATTTCCTGCTATTCCTTCTATATTCTCTTTCTGTCTAATCCCTAACCTGGCCTGGGGCTGGTGTGGGGATCCATTGCATTTAGTCCTGCTGACACCTAGAATGACACATCTTGTGAGTAAAGTCCCCCAATTTACCCAATTAATTTTAATTAAACTGATAAAATATCAAAACTGAAATTGGGACCCAGTTTCCTTAGTATCTCAGTATTTTCTTGGAGAGCATGCCACCCTACAATTAGCATTATTTGGGCAGAACAGATATGCCTCCTTACAATCCACAGACACATTGAGCTAAAGTTCATCTTATTCAGCTTCCTTGGTTTAAAAGGGAGAGAACTGAAGCCCTGAGAAGAGAAGGGATTTGACCAAGGTCATATGTAGGTAGTAAGTGACATTGCCACAATGGAAGGCAAGCATAATAAATAGCATCTTAGGACATCAGCATTTAAAAGAGCCCCAAAGATAATCTGGTCCAAGCTCTTCATCATACATAGGAAAAACCTGAGACCAAAGAGAGGAAAAGTGATTTCCTCAAGGTTATACAGCTAAGTCATTCCAGAGTTGGGCTTAAAATATTTTTTTTACTCCCAGACTAATGCCATTTTTCTTAAACTATATTGCAGTAAACTTAGGATCATAGATTTAAAGGTATAAGGGACCATAGAAGTCATTTATTATAACCTACTCACTTTATAGATGAGGAACTGAGGTCCAGAGAGCTAAAGTGATTTTGCCAATATCATGAAGAATAAAAGGCAGAGTCAGGAATTGTACTTAGGACGTCCAAATATAAATGTAACATTTTTCCTAATAGACAATAAGCTTTTATTTAGTTATAGATAAAGGTGTTTACTATGTGCATAGGACTGTGCATACAAATAGAAAAATAAAAACAGTAGTCAGTCTCAAAGAACTCATGCTGTATTAGGGAAAACCAACACACCTAATGGAATTCAACTTCAAGACAGATGGAAAGCTACAGAAGATCAAAAGTTTTGGTGGCAGCATAGATGGCAAAGCCCCGGTGTTGTGAGGTTAAATGGAAAACAAAGAGGTGAGAATAGGTAATTTCCAAGAATCCCCTTCATTTTATTTTTTTTTTACATTTAGTATTTTATTTTCCCCAGTTAAATGTAAAGAAAATTTTCAACATGCATTTCTTTTTGAATTTTGAATTCCAGATTCTCTCCCTCCAACACCACCTCCCCCATGAAGAAGATAAGCAATTTGATATAGGCTATACATGTGTAGTCATACAAAACATATTTTCATATTACTCATATTGTAAAAATATATATATATGATATATATATATATATATATATCAAAATTTAAGAACATAAAACCAAAGTTTAAAAAAAAAGTTTGCTTTGATCTGTAATCAGATTCCATTAGTTCTTTCTCTGGGAATGGATAGCATTTTTCATTGTAAGTCCTTCAAAATTTTCTTGGATCACTGTATCGCTGCATTCACAGTTTGTCATCAAATTGCTCTTACTGTATACAATTTTCTCCTGGTTCTACTCATTGCACTTTGCATTAGTTCAAGCAAATCTTTTCAGTTTTTTCTGAGAGCATCTATTTCATCATTTTCATAGGATAATAGTTTTCCAACACAATCATATACCATGACTTGTTCAGCCACTCCCGAATTGATGACCATTCCCTCAATTTCCAATTCATTGCCACTAGAAAAGAGCAGCCATAAATAATTTTGTACATGTAGGTCCTTTTCCTTTTTGTTTTTTTCTAACTTCTGGGATATGGACCTGATAGTGGTACCACTAAGTTGAAGAGTATCCTTGGTTTTTTAGACCTTTGGCCGTGGTTCCCAATTGCTCTACCTAATGGTTGGGTCACCTTACAACTCCACTGGCAGTGTATTAGTGTCTCAACTTTCCACACCCCCTCCAATATTTGTCATTTCCCTTTTCTGACCTATTGGCAAATTTAATACATGTGAGGGAATGACTCAGAATTATTTTAATTTGAATTTTTCCAATCAATAGAGATTTAGAGAGTTTTTATATGACTATAGATAACTTTGATTACTTCATCTGAAAAAATATTTCATATTTTTGGTCATTTATCAATTAAAGAATGGGATTATTTTAAAATAAATTTGATTCATTTCTCTATATGTTTGAGGGAAAGTCTTTACCAGAGAAACTTGCTTCAATTTGCTTACACTTATGAGTGTTAATTATATTTCATTCCGTCCTATCCCTCTCATTGATTTTATTCTCTCTCTTATTTCACCTTCTTGTCCTCAAAAGTATTTTACTTCTGACTATTGCCTTCTCTAATCCATGCTCCTTATATTACAACATCTCTTTTTATATCTTTTCACTCTTACTTTCCTGTAGGATAAGATAGATTTCTATACTTAATTGAGTGTGTATATTATTCCTTCTTTGAACCAATTCTAATGACAGTAAGGTTTAAGATTCCCTGCCTCCCCATTCTTCCTCTGTAAGAGCTCTTTCATACCTCTTTTATGTCACAAAATTTACCTAATTCTCCCTTTTCCTTTCTCCCAATGCATTTGGCTTTCTTACCCTTTATTTTTGTTTTTTTATATATCTTCCCATCACATTACACCTGTGTCCTCTGTCTCTATGTACTTCTCGTAACTGTCATAAGAATGAGAAAGATCTTACATGTTACAAGTATCATCTTCACATGGAGGAATGTGAACAATTTAACATATTAAGTCTCTTATGATTTCATCTACCTGTTTATCTTCTAATGCTCCTTAGAGTCAGATTTTCTATTAGGCTCTGGTCTTTTCATCAAGAACTTTGAAAGTCCCCTATTTCATTGAATGTTCAAACTTTTCTCCTGAATAACATTGTTTTGCTGGGTAGGTGATTCTTGGTTGTAACCCTAGCTCCTTTGCCTTCTGGAATATCATATCTCAAGTATTGTGATCCTTTAATCTATAAGCTGCTAAATATTATGTTATCCTGACTGACTCCATGATACTTGAATTGTTTCTTTCTGGCTGCTTGAAATATTTTCTCCTTGACCTAGAAGCTTTGGACTTTGGCTGTAATGTTCCTGTGAATTTTCTTTTGGGGGTCTCTTTCAGGAGGTGATCAATGCATTCTTTCAATTTCTATTATACCTTCTGATTCTACAATATCAGGTCAGTTTTCTTTGATAATTTCTTGAAAGGCAATGTCTAGGCTCTTTTTTTTATCATGACTTTCAGGAAGTCTAATAATTTTAACTTATCTTTCCGGGATCTAATTTCCAGGTCAGTTGTTTTTCCAATGAGATATTTCACACCGTCATAGTTTCCCCCCCCCTTTTTTAGTTTTGTTTTATTGTTTTTTGATGTTTCATAGATTCATTAACTTCCACTTGGTCAATTCTAATTGGAATTATTTTCTTCAGTGAACTTAGCATCTCTTTTTTTCCATTTGACCTATTCTAGTATTTATGGAGTTCTTTTCTTCAGTAAAATTTTGTGCCTCTATTTCCCTTCAGTCAATGCTGCTTTTCAAAGTATTCATATCCTCATTGGCTTTTTGAGCCTCTTTTATCATTTGGTCTCTTCTGTTTTTAAGCTGTTATTTTCTTCATTATTTGTGTGTGGGTATATGTGCCTACTTTACCAAGCTGTTGGCTCCTTTTTATGATGTTATTGCATTACTCTCAATTTTTCCTCTATCTCTTTTACTTAATTTTAAAAATCTTCTTTGAACTTTTTCATGTCATGAGACTAATTCATATTTTTATTGGAGTTTTGGATATTGGAATTTAAACTTTGCTATTTTCTTCTGAATGTGTTTTGATATTCCTTGTCACAATAGTATCTTTCTATAGTCAGAATTGTTTTTTTTTTCTGTTGTTTGCTCATTTTTCCAATATATTCTTGACTTTTAACTCTGCTAAAATGAGGTTCTTCTTCTAGGGTGAAAGGCACACCATCCCAAGCTTCACAGGTTTTGTGTAAATGTTTTCTGAGATGCTTTTAGGGACTTCCAAGTTTTAATTTCTACCAAGGTGGGAGGAGAGGTGCGTTTACTACTCTCCTGATCTTTGCTCTGGTTTGACTGAGATAACTTGGAAATCTGAAATTCTCACAATCTAGCAGCTAAACAAAATTTTAAAAAAATGAAATCATCTCCTCTTGAATTTGCATATTTTCCTCCTATCTCTTTCACATTCCACAACAGCATAATTACAAGAAAATAATGTCGTTTCTACATGTTGAATATATATATATATATATATATATATATATATATATATATATATATATATATATATATATATATATATATATATATATATATGAAGAAGGCAATTGTCTTGTCTACTTTTCAAACTCACTGGTAGCAGTTCCCTATGTGCAAAAGGATAGGAGATTCATAGGCAAATTCCCCATCAAAATATTAAATTTGTATTTTCCCTAATAAATTTATTTTTATCACTATTTTTATAAATCTCATCTCCTTAGATCTATTTTTATGGGGTTTTTTGTCCTCATGTCTGTGTGCCACACCTTGAAAGTTATTATCATCCACACATTTCATTAGTATTTCCTCCCTCTTCCTAGAGGTTGGTCTATAATATAGCGCCATATCAGATGCTTCATTGCATCTTGTTTCATGACTATTTTTGTCTTTTTTTTTCTTGTGATAAAAGTGATCTGGTGGGCTAGGCTTAATTGGCTGTTCATAAATCATTCATGCTAACCTCAGAGTGCTAATATCTTTTGTTCACTTCAAGCACTTGATAGCTGTGTGACTCTGGGAAAGTTATTTAAATGTCTTCTAAGATTCTTTCAAGCTTTAAATCTATGACCATATAATTCAATGACACGTTTTCTAATGCACATCTCCTCTTCTTGTGTAATTACAGCATGTTGGCTTCCTGCCTACTGTATGTGCAAACATTGCTAAAGAAAGAAGCAGTGACTCGGGTCTGTGCCCTCAAGGAACTGATGGAATTCTAGGCAAATGGTTTGAAATTACATAGAAGCAGCCATTATCAGTTAATATAAGAAGAGATGTCTTGGCCACCAGGATCTTTCAAAGGTGTGATGGGCTAATCTAAAAAGAAACCCTCTTTTGCGCTGGAGGACTTCAAATAGGGCAAATAACCATATACTAAAAAGGGAATTCATACTTATATCCAAAATGGTTAATGATAATGATGATGGTGGTAACACTAACAATTATAATAAAAACAACAACTAATATTTACATAGGGTTTTAAGGATTGTACGGTACAGGAGATATATTATCTCATCCTGTAGTCTTAATAATCCAGGGATGTAGGTGTCATTTTTTGGCTCCATTTTACAGATAAAGAAAATGAGGAGAAAAAAGAGAATCAATTATTTACTCAGAATCACATAGTTTCTGAGGCCCAATTTGAACTCAGATTTTCTTGACGAAATGTCCAGTGCTTTATCTACTGCATTCCCTAGCTGCCTCTCAACCAGATCACCTCTGGGGTCCATTCTAAATCTGATTCTATGATCTAGTGTGCTGAAATGAATCAACACAGCAAAGCAAAGAAAAAATAGAGGAAAATATGAGAATGTTTTATCTATTCAGAAGAAAATAGTGAGATGTAGTTAATAAAGTACTGGGCTGGGAATTTGGAAAACCTGCCTCATTATTCAAGTGAGAAAAGTGAAGCACATAGAAAACAAGTGTCTCGTTCAAGGTCTTACAGTTAGAAAATGACAGAACCAGTGTTGGGGATGGAAGCTCAATTCCATGTGGACAGTCTCGGGCGGGTAAAGGTGGGAACTTCTAAATCTTAGAGTTCTCATGAGGCCCCCCATGAAACACCAGGGAATCGAGGAGTGAGACCGAGCTATCTCGTGTATTTCCGCCTCTTCCCCTGAGAAACATGATGGGAGGAGCATCCCCGCCCTCGAGACTGTCCCGGATCTGGGCACACCTATTGTTATCTAACAGGCACGGTATTCAGGTGCAAACTACGTGGCCAGAGAGCTTAATTAGGGTCAGGAAAGCCTGAAAGCTCTTAGCGCGGAGGGGCTCTGACAGGACAGAAGGCTCCGTTTTTCCTCTCTTCGCTCTCCCCTCCCCCTCTCTCCCCACTTACACTTCTACTTCCAATCTCTTACCATAAGATCTTGTGTCCTTGGGAGATTTCTCTCTCCCTCCTAAGGAAGAGCTCCCCCTGCACATGTAACCAGGACCCTGAATAAAGCCTAACCTTTGTTCGACTACGGAAAGTCGTTTCTCTCATACGTTTATCCGGTTTGGCCAACCGAAGACCTGGGACAGGTAAGGTAAGACTCGGGTAGCCCTCAGGCCTCTAGGCCTGGCAAACCAGGATATAGACAAAGGTCCTTTGCCACAAAGTTTATTACTCTTCCCATTATGCTGTATTTCACTACAAAGTCATTAATGCATTGGTCTGCTCTGTTGGTTTTTGTGTGGCAAATGCAAAATGCCTGGGAGGTCATGTGGTGCAGTGAATGAAGCCCAGAATTTCGAGTCGGGTGACTTGGATTCAAATCCCTTGTTCTACCACCCAATAGCTATGTAACATGGGACTTCACTAATGTCTCTTCTATGCTTATTGATGTTGATCAGAGAAAAATCAATTGTAATTGTAATTTGAAATGTTCAGTAATGTTAATGATGAAAAGTAACCAAAAAAGTTGCATATACATATATATAGCATACACATAAATACACATGTGTGTATGTATACAGACACACACAAAGAGAAAGAAGAATCAGATGGAGAGAGGGTTAGTGGGAGAGAGGGAGAGGAAAGGTGGGAATGAGAGAGAGAGAGAAAGAGAGAGAGACACAGAGAGAGAGAGAGAGAGGGATAGAGAGAGACAGAGAGAGACAGAGAGAAGAAGAAGAAGAAGAAGAAGAAGAAGAAGAAGAAGAAGAAGAATATGAATGGACCATGTTCCCAGAGTCTAGAAGAGATAAGACAAGAAAGGCATGATAAAAATCAGATTGTTGTCCTCCTATAGAATTTATAAAGGGTAAGGGACCTCAGAGCTGCAAAGTAAAATCGTATTTCGATAGAAGTCACCTCAACAATAACCTTCCAAATGGTCATCCAGCCTCCATTTTATCACCATGGATAATGAGAACATCATCTCCCAATGACGTTCACCTGATGTTTGGATATCCTTAACTGGTTTTGAGTCTAATTTGGCTTAAAACAAGCCTAAACCTTTCTCCAGATTTGACTCATTAGCATGAATGGAACAAGTCTAATCTGTCTTGTAGAAGACATTCTTTTGAGTAATAGAACATAGCTATCATGCCTCACTCCTTCCAAAGACTTCTCTTTTCCAGGGTAAATATACCCAGTTTCTTCAACTGAAATCTCATGATTTAATCTTGATTCTCTTCATCACTGTCATCACCTTTCTTTGGGTAGCAAATAGTAGTAAATATTATTTAATGTGTTTTCTTAAATGTGGCAACCACAAGTCCAAATGTGGTATTATCCTTTATTAAATGAATAAAACATCTTTTCCCTTCCTAATGTTTTGTAGTTGTTAGTGATGATGACAGATGCTGTAGCTGAATATACCAACCCAGGAAAGAGGCCAGTAGGTATTAAGCATAAAACTTAATATCACTAACCTAGTAGGATTAATTGAGATGATGGTAGAGGATGTGGTCTTTATATTGAAAACAACTTGGGAAACCACCACTGGTAGTCCATTAATTCCCTAAATACAACAGAGGGCAATTCTCTTTCATTGAATTCAATCCAAAACGTGTGTGTTCATCCTTCATTGCTGAAGAAGACCATGCCATCAGAGAAATAATGACATGACTTCCACTTGACTTTTTTTTGAGTGAGGGAGGGCTGTGCAGCTCACCAGCCTCACTTCTCCTCCAGAGTCATCTGAATCCAAATACATATCAGGATGACTGGAGATGACCCAAGATGAGGAAATTGGGATTAAGTGACTTGTCCAAGGTCACACAGCTAGTGAGTATCAAGTGTCTGAGGTGAGATTTGAACTCAAGTCCTCCTGACTCCTGTACTGGTGCTCTATCCACTGCATCACCTATCTGCCCTCCAAAAGAGTCATGTAGTAAACACCTATTATGAGCCATGAACTGATAGGCCCTGGAACTAAAATCACACATACAAAATTAGACCCTAATCTTTGGTACTAATTTTCTAATGGGCAAGAGTAGCACATAGGTTTCCTATACTACCTGAGCTTTCAGATCTGATGAGCTATCTTGAACAGAATTCTGTAATTTAGCTCTAGTGATGTATCATTATATTGTCTGAAGTATCCTAGGACAGGTATATGTAACCTAAGTGCATAAAGACAAGTTTATTTGGGGAAAAATCATCATGTTTAGATTTTTAAGTTTTTAAAAGAGCTTTTGAGTGGGCAATAAAAAGTAAATTTTTTCAGAATATACTATCATCTATGATATATTAAATTATAATATATATGTATAACATATTTATACGACATGAGATATATTTATGTGTGTGTATGTATATATATATATATATATATATATATGTGTGTGTGTGTGTGTGTGTGTGTGTGTGTGTGTGTGTATTACATAGTAGGTAGTTAATAAATATATGCTTTGGAATGAATTAAATTGAATTGCCTTCCCTTGTGTTCAGAGAACTCTGGCTTATGAGCTGGACTGATAATGTTAGTTTTGCCAACGGGTACCAATATGAAAACCACACCCTCTACCACCAATACCACAATTAATTTTACTAGGTTAATAATAATGTTTTATTGATTATGTCTATTAGCTTTTTTTCCTGAGTTAATGAATACATGCATACACATCACTTCATGTTAGTTGCTCTGGGTCTCTTCCTTCCGTTTGATGTTCTTTCTCTTCTGCTTCCCTTAGACTGTAAGCTCCTCAAAGGCATAAATTTTCATTTTTAATGTTTTGTTATTAGTCCCCTGAATTGTTTTAACTGATGAATAATAATTGTCACATAAATCAATGAATCATTCTTTCAATGATTCAATGAAAGTCATTGTGTTTGTATATAATAAATGTGTATTGTCTGAGATATGTCTCTATATGTTTCCTTTAATACAATGTAAACTAATTGAGGGCAGAGGGGCAGTTAAATGACACAGTCATAGAGCAGACAGAGAGGGAGGCCCAGGGTCAGAAAGATCTGAATTCTAATCTAACTTCAGACATTTGCTAGTTGTGTAACTCTGGATAAGTCACTTAACACTGATTTCCCTTAATCTATCAGAGAACAAAATGGCAAATTACTCCAGAATGTTTGCCAGGAAAATCATATGGACAGAATTAATGTGGTATTGTCTGTGGCATCACAAAGAATTGGACTGGAATGAACAAGAGCTACAAAAATGAGGATAAGGAGCATTTTCCATTTTTTTGGTTCCTACCCACTGTACCCTAAACATAGTTATGTGGCTTGTTTGACAGATTGATTGATTGATTAACTGATCTTATGGAAGGGAAGGAAGCAATTGAATGAGTAACTGTAAAGCTTAAACTTTAAACTGTGAAGTGGAGTAAGATCCACTTAAGACTTACAGACTGAAGGAGGTAGGGTGTCATTAGAATTTTAATCAGTCCTCAAAGCAAGGTGAAAATCATTTCCCCTATTCCCCTCTCTTTCACTCATTTTTTTCTTGTCTCCAAGAGATGTATTGCCCCCTAGTTCTTAATCTCCCTCCTCTCCCAATTTTGATCCAGGTTTTTGATTTACTTAGTGCATAGAATCAACATGTTCACTTTTCACCACCACCTCCTGCAACCTTTCCTTCCTTGTTTTAGCCCTCTTCCCTTTTACTCCCCTTTTCCCTTACTACTTTTTCCCTCCCTTTTAGCTTCCCCTCCCCTTTCTTCCCCTTTCCCTTCCTACTGCCTAAAGAGCTAGTTAGAATTATATACTTAATTAAGTTTATTGTTCCCTCCTTGAACTAAATCAGATGAGAATACGTGTCAAACAATGCTCATCTCCCTCCCCTCTTTCCCTCTACTATAATTTTGTACTTCTTCCTGTGAGGTAATTTACCATTTTTCTGCTTCCTATTTTTCACACCTCCTGATACAATCCCTTCACATGCTTAAATTATATTTTTATCATCACATCATTTAATTTATACCCATACCCTCTATGTATATCCCTTTTGTATTTCATAATAGATATGCAATTATCAAGATTAACAGGGATCATCTTCCTTTATAGGGAGGTAAACAGTTTGCTCAAATTGAGTAACAAATTTCCCCTTCCCCCCATTTACCTTTTTTATGCCTCTCTTGAGACCTGCATTTGAAGATCAAATTTTCTATTAAGTTTTGGCGTTTTTGTCAGGAAGGTCTGGAGATCCCTTACTTTATTGAATGACCATTTCCTTGCCTGAAATGTTATGCTGAACTTTGCTGGGTAGTTGATCCTTGGTTGTAGTCCCAGGTCCTTTGCCTTACAGAATATAGGATTCCAATTTCTTCGATATTTTAATATAGAAGCTGCAACATCCTGTGTGATCCTGACTGTAGTTCCTCAATATTTGAATGTTTTTTTTTTTTTTTTTGGCTGCCCATAGTATTTTCTCCTTCACTTGATAGTTCTGGAATTTGTCAATGATATTTCTTGGAGTTTTGAGTTTGGTATCCCTTTCATGAGGTGAATGGTGGATTCTTTTGATGACTTTTTCCCTCTGTATCTAGCACTGCTGGGCAGTTTTCCTTGATGATTTCCTGGAAGATACTGTCCAGACTCTTTTTCATCATGGATTTCACGCAGACCAATAATTCTTAAATTTTCTCTCTTGCATCTGTTTTTCAGGTCAGTTGCTTTTCCAGTTAGATATTTTACATTTTCTTCTATCTTTTCATACTTAGGTTTTGTTTGAATGATTCATGCTGTATCATGGAGTCATTAGTTTCTACTTGCCAATTCTACTTTTTCTCAAATTGTTTTCTTCAGTTAACTTTTGCATCTCCTTTTACATCTGTCCAAAATTTGGTCAGATTCTCTCCTTCGAGGTATCTGAAGGAGTTTGTTTAAGAGCTTAGGTGAGTTGTTGCTCTCACTTCACCATCTTGGCTCTACCTTTTGTTAACATTACTGCCTTCCTGATGATTAGATGCTGTTATATACCTTTTACTTGTATATATTTTGTATGTGCATAATTTCTTTCTATGGAGTCACCTCTGTAGACTGTTCCTTGAAAGCAGGAACTGTTCTCCACACCCTTTACCCTGCACTCCTAGTATTTGCATAGGATCTGGCATATAGTAGGTACAAAAAAATCTGTTGATTTTATTGGAAAGTGAGACACAGGAAGAATCCATTAATAGTTCAACGTTACAGAGCTAGTAAGTACATGAGGCAGAATTTTAATCAGTCAACTAGAACTTAGTAAATACTTGCCATTTTCTGTCTTGTGTGACATGCTAGGGATACACATGCCCCCCACCCCCCAAAGTAATATTTCTCATGCCCAACACTTTAGCCACTATGCCACCTATTGGTGTTTATACACACATGTCTGGTTTCTTGTGTGTATGTGTGAATGATCATGGAAACATACATTTAGAACTGAAAAGAATAAAGATTAAGGAAAGGGAAAAAGGAGTTGGAGAAACAGAGAGAGAGAGAGAGAGAGAGAGAGAGAGAGAGAGAGAGAGAGAGAGAGAGAGAGGAGAATTAATAATAGAAGAATGAAATGAAATGAAGGTGAGTAATATGATAACGTGATGCCTTGATCTAATAAAAATCAGCATTTGCTCATCTGTAAAATAAACTAGACAAGTCTCTTCACTTGAAGGCATAAGACAAGTTCATATTTGAGTAATTGTTTTTTTTTTAAATAAGGATATTTTGATGGATTTTTTACACCACCATAATTTTCTCTTGTAGCCTTTCTCCTCCATTTTCTAGAGAGCTAGTCCATATAACAAACATTTGTTAAAGACTAAAAGAGGGAAAATTAGCATGACTGATACATCTAAGAAAGTCTGAATATATATGCATTGTATAGTTGTTACAATCCTCCCCGCCCACCAAAGAGGTGGGCTGAGAGTTTCTTCTCATAACTCTTCTTTTATGCCAGGTTTGTTCTTTGTCATTTTGAAAGATTAATTTTTATTTGTGCATGTGTTTGTACATGTGTGCATGTGTGACTGTTCTGTTTATGTTATCGTAGTCACTGTGTATGTTATTTTCTTGACTCTGCTTACTTCACTTTACACCAGTTAATGTAGATCTTTCCATGGTTCTTTATGCTCATCACGTACATAATTTCTTATGGCACAGATATATTCCATTACATTCATGTACCACAATTTCTTTAGTCATTTTCCAATGGATCCAATTGACTAACCTAATTGATTGATGAGTCCATTGTTTCCAATTCCTTACTTTCACCAAAACAAAAATGCTACAAATATTTTTTTTTTATTTAGATGAGTACTTTCTTCCTTTCAATAACTTCTAGGGGGATACTTCTGGTAATGGAATCTTTGTTCCAAAGGATATGGAAATTTTAGTCACTTTATTTGCATAATAGTTTTCTGAAAAGTTTGTCCTGAATTACAGATGTACCCACAATGTGATAGTGTCACTCTCTGCTCACAAATCTTCCAACATTGACTGTTCTTATCTTGTGTCTTTTTGCTAATTTAGTGGATATGAACTAAATCCTCATGGTGATTTTGATTTCCATTTCTTTTAGTGATTTGAATCATTCTTTCATATAATTATAGTATTTTGCAATTCTTCTGACAACTATTTATTCATATCTTTTGCCCACTTTCCTATTGATGAATGGGTCTTTCTTAAAATAATTATATAATCTTAAATTAATGTTGGATTTAGAGTCATGAGTCATTCATTCAAATCTTAGCTTTGCCACTTAATAGCTGAGTGATCTTGGAAAATTCACTTGCCCTGGACATATGGATAACATGAGCTCCCTGAACCAGTGGATCTGTAAGGGAAACTTAGGTTAAGTGACTTGTCCAGAGTCATGTAAATAGCAGATACCTAAGGTTGGACTTGAAATAATTAGGTTTTCCTAACTCCAGGTCTGGTAACCTATACACTGGGACACCTAGCAAGCATGTATATATGTGTATATAGGTGTGTTACATGTTATGTTATATGTGCATATATGTATGTGTGGACATATATACAGCATGTGTCTCTGTATATGAATGTACATATAGATGCCTATTTACATGTATGTCTCTGTGTATATGTATATATGTGTGTGCATCCATGTATACATATATGATCTTCACATTTGTGATGCTAGTATTAACTTTGCAGTTAAGGAAACTGAGTCTAAAAGAAGTACCGTCACTTTCACAGGATTATGCAGCAGTTAAGCTTCTGAAACAGGATTCCAGGACAGATCTTCCTGGCTCCAAGCTCAGTGCTTTGTTCAAGGCTGGTAAACAAATATAAATAAATAAGACAGTCTCTGTCCTCAGTTTTATCTACCAAAAAATGATCATAATAATACCATCTATCGCCCAAGGTAGTTTTGGAGATCAAATGAGATATTTGGAAAGCACTCAGCCCAGTGCTGGACTATAACAGACACTTAATAAATGTTTGCTTCCTTCTTTCTGCATCAATACACCACCTAGGTGCCTATTATACAACTTAGAAACTTAGAGTAAACTCATCCAGCAACCCAGCAGCATCCCTACAACAAAACTGTCTATTTTACCAGTATGAAGAGAATTGTCATTATTGAATACATCCTGATGGAGTTTTCTTTCTATCTGTAGTAAAAGTTATTTGAGGTTCATTAAATGTTTACCATACAATTTAGCAGTTGGAGGGACAAATTGTCTTGTATTGATCAATCATATCTCTCACTCTTTTCTTTTCTCCCTTTCATTATCGCAGACTCATGTAAACAAAAAGTTATCCAGATATTATGAGGTAGTACTTAAACTTGGAAAACTTGTTTCACTTAGTGTAACATCAGTGCCTGAGTGCAGTCAACCAAGATCCAAAATATTCATATTTATAAAATACTTTATAAATTTAATTTTCTAATAATTTTAATAAATGAATAAAAACAAAATATTCATATGTATAAAGTGCTCTCTAAAAATCACAGCTGTTTGAATAGAAAATATTCTCTTGTAAAAAAGAAAAGAAAGGAAGTAAAAGAAGAAAGGAAAATGGAGAGATAGAATAGACATAGGTGATGATGATAGATAGATAGATGCATAGATAGGGATTATTTACGTATTTATTATATGCCAGGATCTGGGCTATGTATTGAGGACATAAATATAATTAACTAAGACAGACCCAGCATTCAGAAGACCACACTTAAAAATGAACCGAAAAGGAGGTGGTGAAGATAATGGACAAAAGGGAAGTGGCATCTATTTAATGATTCTCAAAACTTTCTTACAGGCAAATATAAGAAGTAATGAGGATGCCTGGTTTTCTTCAAGTTAAAGCAAATGGCTCATCTATCAGAACAGAGCGAGCCACTGGTAAAATCTCAGTTTCCAATAGTGTGTGGAGATGGTCTGTAGGTGGAGCCAGTAGAGTTGAGGAAAGTATAGAAAGTAGCAGTAAAAAAGGAAAGCAGGATGGAAAGAAGGAAGGAAGGAAGGAAGGAGTTATTGAGGGAGGAAGTATTGCCTAGGGCACATATTGTCAGCTTTTCCGCTAGAATTTTAATTAAAAATGTAAAACTCAAATATATACAAAGAATTTCACTCTTAGCACTGGGAAGCAGAGGCCATATCATTCAAATCAAACCCAACCAAGCACACTTTCTATACCATAGGCAACACTTGGCCACCAGGCCTTAATTTGAAGTCCCAGATGTCAGCATTTCTACCTGTAGAGGCAGTCCTATCTGCTTTCCCTTATCTTTCCTGGTTACAAACACTTTCTCTTATGTGTTCTAAAGTTTATCTCTGTAAAGTCTACCTACTGTAGATAGTTGTGCTTTCTTAGGTCACTCAATTGTCTATTCACCGAGGCAGTTCTTCAAGTACTTGAAGTCCACTGGAATTCCCTCCATCTCCATTATATCAACACATGCCTCTTTTTCAGGTTTTAAATTCCTTCTCTTTTAATTAATCTTTATATGATATGGACTTAAGCCCTAACCCAACCTTGCTTTACATTTGTCCAAGATTCCATCAACATCTTTATCATTATAACTCTTTTTTCTCTCTCCTTTTTTTCTCTCTCTGTCACTGTGTATCTGTCTCTTTCTCTCTTTGTCTCTCTCTTATTCTCTTCACCTCTTTTTCATTCTCTCTCTATCTCTCTATCCCACACACATATGCATGTGTACATGCACACACATGAATGTGAGCACACACACACACACACACGTGTGCACAGCATGCCAAAAGTCTCTTGGTATGAAACTGCTCAGAGTCCTTCATTCACATTGGAATACAGTAAGGATCAGAGTTTACTGATGGCCTCATGCTATTTCTTTGCAGTCAAGATAAAGAAATGATACTGTCCCTGAATGTTGCATTTTGATTGGCAGGATAGCAATCCCACACACTTGACAGAGCCCAGCAGAGGTGAGAAGATGATGTCCTTCTCACTCAAAAGTGATTGATGAGCCTGAATATCTGATGACAGCCTTGAAAAGCATTTAGAAAATCATCTGAGTGCCCACATTTCTCAGGCCAGAAAAATTTGCATAAGCCCTGTCCCCATCACCTCCTCTACCTTCAATCAGTCATGCACCAGACACCTGCATGCAGGAGATGCCAAAACAACTGTCAATTCAATAAGCCCAATGGAAAAAATCAGTTAGTTCTGGGAGAAGCTATGCAATGGAATTCTAAGATTCACACATTAAGCATGTTAGAGTCTCAGAAGTCCGAACACCTAGGTTTATATTAAGGAAACTGAGGCTCCAAGAGACAGTGATGTTGCCAAGATTCCTCAGTGACAGAGTCAAGAGTCACCCCCTGATGTTTCAGCTTGCCCTCAGGTTCCTACACCTTCCCCTCCCCCACATTATGTTTATGGAGTAGAACACACACACACACACACACACGCACACACACACACAACCATCAAGGTAGCCCGACAATTTGCCTTTGAAAATGGTAAAGTAGTTGTATAGATAGAGCTGTGGAGCATCATCAGAGACTTATCATTGGAAACACAACTCAGAGAGATTCCCTACTAGAGTGGATCAGTCCTGGCTGACTTTCTTAGCTCAGAAATAGATTCCAAAGATGATTACTATTTTGACCATATAAGGGCTCACCCTACATATCTTTCCAGCTGTTACTGAGCATAACTCCAAAGCACTATTGCTAGACGGCATAGAAGGTAGGTCAGAATGTATTCTAGATTTAAAAAATTACTGTTTTAGCGTCTCTGAAGATCAATGAAAGTGGTATCCCTTTTTAAAGGGAAATACTGAGTTTTGAATTCATGTTTAGGGGTATCCTCCTTTAATAAAACAATCTGGCTTATCCATTCAATAAACATATTAAATTATAAGTCAAAGTTACAAATCAAGTGCTCTCTGCCTTACTGATAATAGGAAGTTACTCATTCAATCTATGACCTATGTGGAACCACTCCTTTTTGAGATGTTTTACTACAAGACAATTCAATATCAATTGTGACAATATCATTAGCTTTACAATGGAGCTTTAGTTCACATTACCCTCTGCTATAAACCCTACATTAGAGCAAATTAATGAGTGAAATGTGTGTGGCATGGAAGTCAACGAAGCCAATGGGATCTTAGGTTGAATTCACAGAAGCCTAATGATCAGAAGTAGGAAGGAGCTAATCATACTCTTCCCATGTGAGATAGCACCTGGAGTATTGGATTACTTGGTATTGTATTTCTAGGACATTATCTGATTTGCTGTTCTCTAGAGAAAATCAGCCAGGATGATGAAGAAATTCAAAATTGTGCTACATCAAGATCAAATAAAGGAAATATAGTTTTCTAGCTACGAGAAGAGATTTGGTAATACATGACAACTGCTTCCAAATATCTGAAGGACCATCTTATAGAAGAAGAATAATGCCTAAAGTTGCAAAATGGCCTATTGATGGTTGAAGTAAAGGGAAAAAAGTCAATACTTAGAACTGTCTCCGATTGGAATAGGATGCCTACAATTGTAATATGGCTCCCTTCACTGGAGGTCTTTAATGGGAATTTGCATGGATAGTGTGTATATGTTTGTGTGTGTGTGTGTGTGTGTGTGTGTGTGTGTGTGTGTGTGTGTACACTGGACAATTATTTCAGAAAGTGCATTTGAAACTGACTTACTGCAAAAGAGAAGTAAACATACATACATACCCAAACACACACATACGTGTACATGTATATAGATATGTGAATACATTTTTATGTGTGCTGTATATAACACATACAAAAAATATATACATATAAATCTATGCACTCAACATATACACATGCATATGGGACAACTAGGTAGCATAGTACAGATAGCACTGGACATGGAATCAGAAAGACTTATCTTTCTAAGTTCAATTCTGGCCTCAGATACTTACTAACTGATTGATCCTGGACAAATCATTTAATCCTATTTGCATTATTGTCTTCATTTGTAAAATAAGCTGGAAAAGGAATGGCAAACCAGTCCTGCATGTTTGCAAAAATACATCAAAATTACATCACAAAGAGATGAACATGGTTGAAGCTATTCAGCAACAATGAAAATACATATATGCATACCTACACACACACACACACACACACACCTATACATTGACATATCATACACATGTGAGGCTACTTCTTGACTTCTTGATTCTTGAGCCACACGTGTAGATTCATATCTCTGGCTCATTTTCTCTAATCATATGAGCTGGGACTATAAGGATCTGCAAGCATGCAATGGCAGTGATAAGATCCTCTTACAAACACAAACTCACATGACTCGGCAAACACTGTTATATTAGTAACTTGCTGGAAACAGAACTTGGCGCTGAGCATAAAGAAGTCAGTGACACCTATCATTGAGCGACCTCTTCTAGAGACTCATATATTCACAGTTACTTCCTTAACCAGTCACTCAAGGCCCCATTGAGTTTTGCTCATCCACATTAACGTTCCAGTTAATGATCTTGATCTGGGCAGTCCTACTAGTTTTGGTCAGTTGTTACTCACAGTAGGCATAATCTTTCATTACTGCTTGTCATAACACTCCAAGGTTCTAATTCCTATAGTCTTTCTCAGCTCTTACTTCATTGCAGACTGTTTGGTGTATCCTGAATATCTATGGTTGGAATTGTCTTTTCAGCCTCTACCAGATGATGCTCAGTCTTAAGGGATCTGGACTCTCACATTTAGACCTCATGGGAAGAACATGGTAGATGCTACACTCTCAGACCGGAATACTTCTTCTATTTCCAAACTTATTTTGCATATCTGTTCCAATAACCCCAGGATTTACCCATACAAAAGTTTCTCAATGACTTGAGAAATAATATTAGTTTATATTTCCTGAGAAACTACTCTCTCCAATTCCATGTGGTGCCATAGTGGTCTACTATTGTGAAATAAAGCCAGGTCAACAAGCATTTATTAGGTATCTACTGTGTTCTAGGCATTGTACTAAGCCCTAGTGATACCAAAAGAAAGACAAAACTGGATTCTGTCCTGAAGGAGCTCACAATATGTGTACTTTCTCCCCAAGTATGAAGTGTTGACCATTCATATCATCTTTTCCCCTTGTGTCTAGGGGCTCAGAGGATGAATTCCTCTCATTTTGTTTTCAATTGTCCATTCTTCTCCCAGGGAATCTCATCTAGGTTATTCAAATTACCTGAGGTATTTTCCAAGACTTCCAGGAAAGTGTGGGGCATATGGAGCTTGTTTTTTGTAACAGGTGCACAGACCAGGAGTAATTTGTTATTCTTGATACATACCTGAGATTCTCTCCAGCAATGCTGACAAGTGAGATCTGACTGCATAGATGGATTTGACAGGGGAGGAGCATGCAAACTTGGGTATTTAAAAACATCCCCAAAATCCCATTATCAGAATTCAGGAGAAGCTTAATTTGAATAAACAAAGCTATTTTTTCTCCTATGGTGTTTGAATTCTCTAGTCTGTTATGAATTGAAATATTAGTATGCTTTGTGGAAAATGTTATTCATATTATCTCACTCAGAACGTACTCTAAAATTTTCTCCTCAGTCATTTTGGCTGAGGTTTGAATTCCTGGAGAGAAAATGTAATATAAATAGAGTATTCAGTGCAGCATATAGGGTGAAATGTTCAGTAAACTTCCACATAATTGGATTCAGCTTATGTTATCTCGACTCTTTCTCCATGTCTCTCACTCTCTCTTTATGTCCATCTCTGTCTCTCCATTTCTGTTTCTATATCTCCGTGCTTTTCTATCTCTGCATTTCCCTTCTTTTAGATCCCTCTCTGTCAATATATTTCCAGTTCTGCCTCTGTCTCTGTGACTCTCTCTGTGTGTCTCTGTCAGTATTTCTTGTCTCTCTATCTGCTTTTGTATCTATCTCTTTCTTTTAGTCTGTCTCAGTTACAAAGTGTCCATTCTCTGTGTGTGTGTCTCACTCCCTCCTTCTCTCTATGTCTCTCTGTGTCTCTGTCTGTATCTCTCTATCTTTGTCTCACTTTCACCTCTTCTCTCCCTCTGTTTCTCTGTCTTTTTTTGTGTCTCTATCTGTCTCTCTGCTCATCTATATCTCTGTTTCTACACACACACACACACATACACAGAGAGAGAGAGAGAGAGAGAGAGAGAGAGAGAGAGAGAGAGAGAGAGAGAGAGAGAGAGAGTTAGAGTCCTCCTTGTCCCACCTTCTCCCTGACAGCATATACTGCCTATAGCCAATAACTTCAGAAAGTACAATTTGGAGTTGCCTGACTGTAAAATAGAAATATAGAGTATATTTTGCAAGCCACTTATTGGGAGAGAAAACTTCCTTGAAACACTCTGAAGCACTTCACCTTGTGAAAGACTTAGCATCTAAGTATTCAAATCAAAGCCAATTTCCATTTTATAAAGCAGAATTTATCAAATGCCCAGCCATTATGATTAATTTATTTTGCATCTCATAGCAACACAGTCTAACTCTGTATATATCCAGAGAAGAAATTCATGCAAATGTAAGCTCTTAAAGTTAATAAAAACAGAAATTCTGCCTCCATAGTTTAAAAAGTTGACCTCTCTAAGGGTCTAATAAGAATATAGTCTGTATCTACTATGTTTCTCCCTGCACTCCCAACTCCTCAATTGCTCTATGATTTCAGAATTTGCCTTCAAAAGAAGATAGTTAAACACATTTCAGGCCTCTCCAAGAATATTATCCCACAATTCACTTATTTTACTATATTTAGACAATGTTTTATAAACATCCTACCAGCTCCCCAGACCATTTTTCTATTGGGTCTACTGCTGCCCTGCTTCTCTCTACCTGAAAAAAATAAAAACATCTTCCAACACAGACCTCTGGGAATCATGCTCTCAGCCCTGGGAAAATTTATCTTTCCAATTTTAGACTATTATGGGGCTGAGATTTTTTGATTGGTAACTGAGCATGTGCAGTTTTGATCTAGTTCATCTCAGACTAAACAATACTTCATATTCCATGCAGCCATCTATCTGTATCCTACCATTTCCTATCTGTCCTGAGGCTTCAGGTATATTTGCCATTTTTACCTCCTACTGCTCATAGAAACCAAATTGATACAGCCATCGTTTTAAAAAGTGCATGTCAGTACACTGTGCAATGAAACAACTCTATTCACTTGACTCCCCACACCAGAGTTCCTTTTCCTTATTAGGTGTCCCCAGTAAGTATTGCCTACTCCTACTGGGATGTAAAGTCCTTGAATTGTCTCTTTTTTAGTATTAGCATATCCAATGCTTGGCACAGTGTATGGGACATAATAAATACTTAATAAAAGTTTTTGTTCATTCAGTCATTTAGTATTCAAAATGTTAGCATATTCTCTGTTATAGTATTAGGTGAGTTTCCTGGGAAAGTATAACCACAGCCTCTCTCTGAGACTGAAATGCTGCCATTCTTAAACTCATTAATTTCACAGTTTTTAGACCTGTTCTTCACGTATCTTCTTACTTCCTAGGAAACCACTACCTTTAAACCAGAAATCCTAGGAGGCCATCAAAGAGATGAGCAAATTAGAGAGCAGACAAATCAGAGAGAAAGAAAATTCAGATGTTTTTTAGAGATTTTTGCTGAATGAAGAGGGAAACTGTTCTGCTTTGGAGAACTTTCCATCATTAGGAAGATTTGCTTTGTTTTGTTTGCTTATTTGTTTGATTTCCTCTTTGAATTGTGGTGCTGGAGAATACTTTTGAGAGTCCTTGAAGAGCAAGGAAATGAAATCAGTCAGTCCTTAAAGAAATGAATTCATGCTATTCGTTGGAAGGACAAATACTGAACCTAAAGCTCAAATAATTTGGCCACATAATAAGAAGAGATGACTCATTGAAAAAGACCCTCATATTGGGAATATGGTAAAAGGAAAAGCAAATGACAAAAGATGAGATGATCAGATACTATCATGGAAGCAATGAACATGAACTTGGATAGTCTTCAAGAGATAGTGGAGAAATTAAAACTATCAATACTTATATGAAAACATGTTTTAAATAATTTATTAGAGAAATGCAAAATAAACATCTCTGAGGTACCACTTCACACCTACTGGATTGACTAATATGATATAAAATTACAAATATTGGAGAAGATGTGGGAAAATTGGGACACTAAGGCATTGTTGGTAGAGTTGCAAACTAATCCAGCAATTCTAGAGAGCAATTTAGAACTACATTCAGAGGGCAATCAAACCATGCATACACTTTGATCCAGAAATACTCCTCCTAAGTCTGTATCCCAAAGAAATCATAAAGAAGGAAAAATGACCCAAATTTACCCACAAAAAATTTAGAACAATTTTTTTCTTTTTTTGTGGTGGCTAAAAATTGGAGTAGAACCAGGAAAACATAGTACACAGTAACAGTGACATTCTGTGATGATAAACTCTGATTAGCTTAGCTCTTCTAAACAATAAAATAATACAAGACAATTCCAAAAGACTCATGATGGAAAATGCTCTTCATATTCAGAGGTATAACTATGGTGTTGAATACAGATCAAAGCATACTATTTTCACTTTTGTTGTTGTTGGGTTTTTTTTTTTTGTGTGTGTGTGTGTGTGTGACTTTTTCCTTATGTTCTGTTTCTTCTTTCACAACATGATCAATGTGGAAATATGCTTACCTGATTGCACATGTATTGCCCATATCAGATTGCTTGCTGTCTTGGAAAGGACAAAAATTTTCAAACTAAAACTCTTACAAAAAATCAATGCTGAAAAATATCTTTTCATGTAATTTGAATAAAGAACTATTTATTTTTTAAAAGAGATAGTGGAGGATAGAAGGGCCTGGTGTGAAATGGTCCATAAGGTCAAGAAAAGTCCAAACAAGCCTTCATGTGCCTCATTATAACTTTACTCCAATGCTCCTAATTTCGTCCTCTGGGGCCAAGCATAAAAGTCTAATCCCTAATCCAAGTGATAGATCTTAAACACTTGAAAATAGTGTAATCATCTCTTTTCTGGGTTAAACTAATATAATAATATAGAGGGCAGCTAAGTATCTCTGTGAATGATATTCCAAAAAAATATTAATCTTCATATTTGGTAATTGCCTATAAAACTGAGACCTATTTTCTCCTTTGCAATTATTCCAGAAAAATACTATTTTAATCCAAGAGACATGACCTCTTATTTTAAGGACTGACAGGCAGAAGCTCTTTGGACATTCAATAGTGCTATTCAGTACTTACAGAACTTAAGATGGAATGCCTCAAAGCAGTAGAAGTTTAATTATTTATGTTCAGTCTGAATACTTGTAAATTCTTGAGAGTCTCTATGTGTGATTACTGTGATTTCCCCTCTACCATTGCTGAGAAGTCTCAAGTGTCCTACTACATCTTTAGATAAACCCCAAATATGGTTAAAAATGAAATTTGCTTCTAGGATTCTGTCTTTCTTTTGAATCTGTTTAAATCTTCAGCTTCCCTTTCATTTTGGGACAGTGAGGAATTGTGATGATCGACATTTGAAGGCAGCTTTCCTCAAGGAATGCCAAGAGTTTTTCTGGGCCTTTATCCCAATAAATCATCATTCATACATATTTATAATTTTATGAGATCTGCCAAAAATCTATATGCCAATGGAAATCTCTTAAACCTGTATATGGAGACCAATGTCAAACACCAAGACCTAGGATCAGAAAACACCCCACTTCCTCACTGTCCTTTGCCAGATTCATATGTGTGTAGAAAATGCCTTCTTTGTAGCTTGGAGAAAAGTACTTGATTTCATGGAACTCTGAAAATGTTATTTAAATAAAATTGCTGTACTTGTTTTTCCTCTCCAAATTAACTCTTCTGGGCCACTAGGGGACTATTTAGTCAATGACTATTTTGTTGTACTCAGTAGTACTCCAGAGGTTGGTGAAAGTAAATACAACCATACAAATTAGCCTGCCCTTAGAAATGAAAGCTGCCCTTAAAGACTAGGAGTTTTTGGCAAGTGTACAGAGTGTAATGGTTATTGGCAATGGCCCTGAACTCCAATCCCAGATCTCATAAATTTGTTCCTGATGAGTCTAGCGTGTGATATGATAAGACACAATAAAATTGGTGGACTGAGGGAAATAAAAGATGGACATTTTAGAATTCATATTTGTTGTTGTCAAATAAACTTCAAAAGCGTTAACAAGAATTTCTACAGCCCTTTCTTTATGCAACAACCAGACCTGCCCCACTAAGTTAGCTGGAAACATTGACTGCAGACTGCTGAGATGCAGTTTCACATCATATCCTTAAGTGTGCTGAGATAACACCTGTTTTCTCTGTTCCTCAATTTGACCATCTGTGAGGTCACTTTTCCTCTGACTAGTTTACCTGTACTTGCTATAAATCAAGAAGAGAGGACCTTGAGTGTCTGGATATCACTGAATAACGATAATGGTCCCCAGATCACATAAACAAGAGGAACCTTCACTGTCCTGTACAATATAACGCTCAGATATTCTCAAAATCATCCTTATCAATGGTCTATATCTCCCTGAAGATGTTAAATTACCAAATAGGTAAAGGAAAATTTTTCTTTTTAAACTCTCCCATCTTCATCCTTCTTGAATTTGCTATATAATTTTCTACTATTAGTTAGTCTTTTTCTTCTTAAAAGTCTCTCTTTGATTCATTTTAGCAATATTGAATTCTCTGAATCTCTTTTCCCCTTAATAATGGTTTTCTCTTCCTCTCTCTCTCTTCTCCCCCCGTCACCCCTCCCTCCTCTCTCTCTCTCTCTCTCTCTCTCTCTCTCTCTCTCTCTCTCTCTCTCTCTCTCTCCCTCTCTCTCTCTATCTCTCTGTCTCTCTCTCTCCCTCTGTCCCTCCCTCCCCTCTCCCTCCCTCCACCCACTTATTTCACATTATTTATATATTATCCAATACTCTCTGTTATGTCATACTTTTTTTAAAATCTAATCTCTCCTTTTGTGGTCTCACCCACTCTACAATTAATGTTTTGTGAAATTATTTCTCCCATTATATTTCTGACTGGTTTCAAGTGAATGTGAAGCTTTCAGTCATACTTAAAAACCAGAATCTGTGATGAAAAACTATCATCATATGCCATTAACCTATGATTTGAATATTTTCTTAAAAACACACACAAACAACAACAAACCCTGTTTCACTAATGAGTATTTTCACTTCCTAACAATTCATATTGATGAGATACAGAAAGGTACATGGGATTTCGTTCTCCCAAGAACACAGATGACAAAAGACAAGAAAATATTTTATTGTACCAGTGATGGTGCCTACTGGTTATTTTATCACTCAAATAACAAGAGAAGAAGGGCAGATCATGCACAGACAGTTTTAGGTCAAGCAATCACATTTTGTTTTGGGTAGGCATGAACTGGGTAACACCAGATATCTGAATAATTTGAGCAAGCTAAAGCAATAAAATCCATGAAAGCAATCATTAGCAATGGATGAAAAATCATTCACTAGTTTTCACAGCTAAGAGGATAATTTTTTGTGACTTTGAGGGTACCTGTAGCCCTATATTCTTTAGCAATTAGTGTTCAATGAGGATTTGAAAGTAGATTCTGATGAATGGAGCACATATCACATATATATATATATATATATATATATATGTGTGTGTGTGTGTGTGTGTGTATCTATACATATATACATACATATATGTATATAATACACATACATACATATATTCACACATATGCAAATACATACACACCTTGCGTGTATGTATATGTATTATGACAAATAACTTCATGATTTCCTGATTATTTCAGTTGTAATTTCTGAGCTGGATTCACAAATCAAACCCCAAAATCTATTCCTGATTTTCAAACTGGCTTTCTGTTCATCACTTGATGGTTATGATATCACTACCATTCTCCTTATTGCAATTTAAACTTCTCTGTTTCCTTCTCAAAAGAGCTTCTCTCTGAGGTGTAGTGGAAAGGTGATAAATTTGAAATCAAATGGCATAGGTTTAGAGATCATGTGACCTTCATGGGCATAAAGTATTCATATTTGGTCAGAAGTAAATTGAGTTACAGTACTGAAAAAGAAGAGTGTAACACATACACATAAATAGTTTTTATAACAAAGTTGACCCCTTTTTCCCACAAAAATTCTATTTGCCATTTCTAAGAAAATCCCTGTCACTGAATCTAGAATTCATGTTTTATCTTGTTTTCTTCAGTGTATGAGAATGGACTGGGGCTCTAAGAGATTTTTATAATCAGACAAGACTTGATCTCAGGCCTTTCTGGTCCTGAAGATGGTCCTCTCTACACTAAAAGCACATCACAACTCAGAGGTCAAAAATAACAGTGTTAAATTTTTCCCTAGGGATTTAAAGATCTGGAATCTTGGAGAAATCATTTAAGCATTCTTAATTTCAGTTTACACATTGGTCAAATGGAAATTTTAGCTCCCAGAGTACTGATATTATCCAATTATCAAGATAAGAAGATGAAATTTGCTTACAGTGTTTTATCAAACTTGAAATATTAGTATGTTGTATTACTTTTATTCTACTATCATTGTTACATTTCTCAACAAATAAATTTGCAAAGTGGCAATGTCTTCACTTCTGCCTTTTGGGCATTGTTCTTAGGAAGAACAAATGGAAGAATGTTTGTGAATGCATTTGTATATCTAGGAGGTGATGCATAGAAGAAGGGTTATAATGAATGTTAGATTTACAGAATATAAATTCTCTGAACATGAGGCTGATCTATTTTATTTCTTGTTGTTCTATCTCAAAGCACTAGCCCTTTTGTTCTACTCACTTCACATTATTTAAATTTATGCAAATACTACCATTATTTTCTGTAACACGCCTGCTCATCTTTTTTTTTTTTTTAAAAAACACAATAGAATTCCATTACAATCATATTTTATAGGTTGCTCAGTCATTCTCTTAACGGTATTGATAATTGTTTCCACTAGTTTTTTTTAGCTGCTTCTCTAGGGTTGTCTATGTATACCATCACGTCATCTGCAAACAGTAATGGTTTTGGGGTTTTGTGCCTGTATTTATTTCATCAATATATTTTTCTTCTTCTGTTGCTATGTTTAGCATTTTGGGGATAATATCTAATAGTAGTGCCAATAATAAACTTCCTTGATTCACTCCCAATCTGATTATGAAAGATTTCAGTATATCCCTGTAATATTTAATGCTTGCCCTTGGTTTTAAGATAGACATTACTTATCATTTTAAGAAAAATTCTATTGATTCCTATGCTCTCTAGTATTCCTCAAAGGATTGGGTTTTAATGATAGTGGTTTAATAATATCCCATTTTATCCAGACAACAATCTTAAAATGTAAATGTTACTATCAGCCCCATTTTACAGATGAACAACATGTACCTAAGAGAGGTTAATTGTCCAGGATCACACAGTTAGTAAATGTCAGAGGCAGTATTTAAGTTCAGACCTTTCTAACTTCGATCCCAGCATCCTATCCACAGAACTACTTGTGGCAAAGGCAGAAATTCAATCCTTGTCTTCCTGTTTCCAAGATTAGCTTTGTATCAACCATGTTGCTTATCATCCCCATTTTGCATGTGAGGAAAGTGAGAAAGTATCTTGCCTTGTTACTCAAGTAACAAAAAAAAAATTAAAAAATGGAGACTGAGTTTCAACCCATTTCTTCCTAAGTCCAAATCCAAAAATCTATCCACAACCTCACACTTGCCATTTGTCACATGAAAGGTCACATCTCTTGACATTCAAAAGTTATACATCCCTACTTCTTTTTTCACTGATGGCTACCACTAAAATTAGAATCGACTTCTGAGCTTTGTCTGAGTATAGTAGCAATGAATTTGAAAAATCTTTAACTTAGTCACTGAGACTTAAAGCCCTAAATATTTTTGGAAATCCCTGACACTGTTTAGGAAATGTCATTGCTACCAGATCCTCCTAAACAGTAGAAATAGACCTTTTCAATCTCTTTCCAGATATCTACATGCATAGTCTCCCACTGAAAATGTTAGGGGAAAAAATCCCTTACCTGTGTTAAAATGCTGCAGACTAAGAAAAGGTTGAGAAAGAAGAGAATTTTTGAAAACCTGTGTGATCATATTGTAAATCTCAATTTGAACAGTCTCCTCTTATCCTTTATATCTAAATGATCCCTGAACTCTGATGCCCTTAACAATGAACTCCTCCAACCTGAATTACAAAATAATAATAATAAAAATAGGATTTCAGTGTTATTTTTGTAGGAGTATAAGGGGAATTTACACAATGCTAGGTCAGTTAGGTCATAATTGACACTAATTGGCATTCCCCAATGCCTGTTACATCTTTTTCTCTTAATAATTAATACAGAATTCTGTGGTTCCTTCAAAAAATATCAAAGCACAAATGTCTTGTAATCTGAAACAAACCCACTGATAAGTATAATTGAAGGGCAAATACATTAGTAGAATAAATGTCCTTTGGGGAAAGTATGTGATGATGGCTTTGATGAAAAAGGTTTCTTGCATGAGATGGCTGTTTAAACCAAAGCATCCCAGATTTCTTCTTGTTTAATCCTGAACCTGGTACTGTTAGCCTGTTAAAGTGGCTATTTATTATGGGCAGCTAAGTTGCACAGTAAGCAGAGTCATAAACTAGGAGTTAAGAGGACCTGAGTTCAAATCTAGCCTCAAATATTTACTAGTTATGAGACCCTGGGGAAGTCACTTAACCTGTTAATACCAACTTCCCATGGTTGTTATGATAATCAAATGTGATAATATTTGTAAAGTCCTCGCCATTGTTAATTGGCATATAGTAAACACTTAATAAAGGAGTATTTCCTTCTTCCTTCATTTATTCCTTGTTTTTTGAATTAAATATCAAGGTGTGATTTAAGGCATCTGTTTTAATGTATTCTGCAGTAGCCTTAAAGTATTCCAACTACATAAATCTGAATTCAGAGAGGCAGCTAGATTAGTGAATAAAGTACTGGACTAGGTTAAAATCCTGCCTTTGATACTTAATAGCATTATGCCCATGGGCAACTCTTAAACTATCTGAAACTCAGCTTCCCTATGTATACAATAAGAATAATAAAGTCTATGGTACACACCTTGCTGAGTGGATATAAAAGATTCAATTGAGATGATATATGGAAATCAGGTAAAAAAAACATGCAATACCATATAATTTCATTTATTATCATCCCGTTAAATTGTGCAATTTCAGTGAAACAAAATGTGTATCTTGTTGTACATGGAAATAAGAGAAAATGGGTTTGATTCCTGCTTCAGATGCTTCCCACTATGTGCTTAAACTTACTGAGCTGTAATTGTCTCATTCTAAAGTAGGGATAAAAATTGTACTTATATTGCACGGTTGTTATGAGCAACAAATGTGTTCATTTACATAAAATGATTTGTAGATTTGTTAAGAATCATAATGGAGTCATTATTATTACCTTTATAATCTAGATTTTTTAAGATTTTATATATATATAATATATTACATAATATCTATGTTTTTATATATTATATATTTAAGATTATATAATATTTATATATAGAGAGAGAGAGAGATGCAAAGACAGAAACAGAGAGACAGATTCTGAGAAAGACAGTGACAAAGACAGACAAAGACAGAGAGATAAGCAATTGTAGAACAGATATACTTGGCTTCCCTATGCTTTTTTTGTGTTTAAAGGTGACAAGATTTAGGAAAAGATTGTCTTAGTATATCTCATAGTATCAATTTTTTCTTCCTTGCCAAATTGCCTAGAAAGGCTAAACCAAGAAGAAGCCATGTTGTGATAAAGTGCTCTATATTCAATCCTAGGATTTTAAATCACTCTTTCCTTTTAACTGAGTTAAAAAAGAGAAAATGTCCTGATCACTGTGATTATATGTGAAAGGCAGATATGTAAGGACATTCTTTGCCACAGTGTATGGGCTGTGCATAGGACCACCATGTTTGTCATATCACCAAACCAATCAATCAATTAACCAATATTCATTTTTAAAGTATTTATAATATACCAGACCTTTGCTCTGAGTAATGCAAAGGGTATAAAATGGAAGGAGATGTGAAAGCAAGCATCACTCTCAAGTTAATGAGAATGAGAAGATGTATGGGATGATTGATCAAGAGAAGAAAGGATCTCAGAGTCCACTTCTCTCCATTTTTAGACTAGAAAAGTAATCTTAGGGAGAAAAAGTGAATGTAGCCCTTTCTATCCAAACAATCAATGTCAGAAGTGGGATTTTTATGTAGAGAACTTGACTCCAGAGACATTTCTCTTTTTGTCACAGTATTTAAGTCCCTCGTGATTACAGTAATATGACTCCTAGCATACTGTCTGGACCAAAGGAGGGGAACCTGCAGCCTCTGGGCCACTTGTGGCCTTCTAGGTCCTTAAGGACAGCCTTATGGCAAAGTCCAAACTTCACAGAACAATACCTCTGGAATGGACCATAATGATGATCACAAACTGAGGTCAGAGAAGCAGCCCGCACTCTATCATACAATCACCCTGACTCAGACATTGAATGACCTCCCATTACAAGAACAAGTTGAAAGAACTGACTTCTTGAAAATTCTATTATATTATCTCATGTGGATGTTGGAGAGTTGCATCTCCTTGTACATGGTGGCAGACAATTCTTGATTTATCTCATTTCATGCTTTAATTGTTGTTGTTTGTGTTTTTTTTTTCTTTGTGATTTATACATCACTAGTAAGACTAGAAAAAGAGAGACCCATCCAGTGGGGAATCATGCAGAAATTTAAATTGATATCATTTCAACAGAGGCATCCTGACATCAGTAATGAGGATGTTTTTTGAGGGGAGGAGTCAATGTTTTCCCAAACCTTAATAATCTTCTTTTAATTTTTTTCATTTGTTGGAAGGTGGGACTAACTTCCTCACCCCTGACACCCCCTAAAAAAAAACTTGGAAAGATTTAAAAGTACAGAATTTTCTATGTCACTTGATTAACCTTTTAATGTGTCACAAGCAAATAAGAAAAAGTGACATTGTGATATATAGTTGTCTGAAAATTCAGCAGAGATCCAGGGTAAAAGAGAGTTTTACATGAAAGTTAATCTCTCTGCCTTGTTAAAATATACCTCTACCATACCCCTTATTCCTTGGCTGACCTGACTTAATCTAAGGGTTATAGTGTATTGATGTTGAAAACTTGGAGGAGGGGCATTGCTAGGGAATTCTTAGGGATTTAGCCTACACTATTCAAAAAATATCACCCCTCAAAACATGTATTCCTATCTTTAAAATATATGCACTTTGTAAGACATAGGATCCTAAAAGACACTATAATATACTAAGCTCACTTTAGCTTGGACATTTCCTATATCTGTGGAAAATCAATATGTTCCCATGCCCATTTGAGTCAGTGCTTCTTGAGAGTAGATAAGTCTTAGATATTCTTCCCCTTGCTCCCCCCTCCACCCCTAGACAGCAAACAATCTTATAAGGATTCTATGCATACATTCTTATTAAACACATTTGCACATTATTCATGTTGCATAGAAGAATTAAAATGAATGAGAGAAAACAGGAGAAAAACCCCCCAAAAACATAACATAACTCAAGAGAAAATATCTTGCTTCACTCTGTGTTCCAATTTCATAGTTTTTTCTCTGAATTTGAGTGGCATTTTGACTCAAGAGTCCTTTGGGAATGTTTTAGGTCCTTTCATTGCTATGAAGGGCTAAGTCTACCAGAAAAATTCCTTGCACAATGTGGTTGTTACTGTGTACAATGATCTCCTGGTTCTGCTCTTTTCACTCAGTATCAGTTCATACAAGTTCTTCCAGGCCTCTCTGAAGCCTTCCTGTTCATCATTTCTTATAGCACAATAATATCCCATTATATTCATATACCACAACTTGTTCAGTCATTCCTCAATTGATAAATATCACCTTGATTTCCAGTTCTTGGCCACCACAAAAAAATCTGGTATAAATGTTTTTTGTACACATGGGACATTTTTGTAGAAAACTGAAAACAAATAAATTAATTTAAAATTAATTTAAAAAAGAGGGTGGATAATGAGCATGGATAAAGGTAAATGGCAGTCAAATTAAAAGAGAAGGGGAAGAGAGAAAGAGAGAGAGAGAGAGAGAGAGAGAGAGAGAGAGAGAGAGAGAGAGAGAGAAGAGACACAGAGAGACATACACAAAGAGATGAAGAGAATATAACATAGTTGGCAATCAATAGACCAAAGAGAATGATATTTTTCTCCAAAATATATATACAGGTTTCTGAACATTTAGAAGACAAAATGTTGATAAAAAGAACCAGTAAGCATGCACTTAAAATCCAGACTAATTTTATTTATATTTTGAGAGAGTTATGAAAACATTAGGTCTAGGAATTTTGGGAAAATACTTTACCTGCATTTTTTGAAAATGATAGATTTTGCAACTATTCATTAACAATACATAAATAGAAATGAGTTAGACAATAGTGCAATTTAAGAAACATCTGTACATGTGGAATTGTTAGACTTAAAAATGCCCATAGTTGTTTTGATAGCAGCTTTGAAAGCTTCAACTGGAGGACTGTAAGCATCTTGGTAGAAGCTTCCAGACTAGTCTGGACCAGGCTTAGTTCAAGGCAACAACATGTTTTAGACTCAAGATTAGAAAACAATGAGACATTTGTGGGCTATACAATTCACTTTTTAAAGAAGTTTCTATGGATAAGATACTTTAAAAGCTATAATTTGCTATTTATATTCCCACAACAGATAATTTCAGGACAGAAAGGCATCCTCCAGGTAAATGGGGTTCCATAAAAACTTTTAGATCACAAGCTACCAATAAGCTGAACTTTTATATCTCAGCAGTCAAGGAAGCCACACTAACTCGAACAATAGCCTGTTGGGAAAAACTGGCCCATCCGCAATAAACCATCCTTGTTTCTATTTGATTGAGCTTATACAATGCTGACCTAGCATTTGAGACTCTATAATCAGCGCCACATTATAAGGCACTGTGGAGAAAAAGCAATCACCTCAAATGAATAAAAGAGAAACTGAGGCAAACCTCTGAGCCAAAGCACTTGATTAAAGGGACCTGGCCCCTCCAATGAAATGGACCTCAGACTTTCCTTACAATTTGAGATCCTTCCATTTCCCTATTTTTATAAGGTTTGATACTGGATTTATTACCTAAACATTCTAAAGTGACTACACAAAATAGAGAATCCCATAGGTTGACAAATGACAAATAAGACAAAATAAGGAAAAATGGTATGTCAACAGGGTTATAGTTTGGATGAAAAAAGGAATGTCTTCACCTACTAGGTTGTGACAAGATGAACGGAATTCTCCTTAGATTAGATAAGAGGAGATGGTACAAGTTATATCTATACACTCCAAGAACACATGGTGAGGGAGAATTTCCCATATCATACCATCATTCATGTTTGGTTTGATCATGAAATTGAGCAAAACAGGATGGGGATATCTGTGTCAGCATTGTTGAGGTTGTGCAAGTAAGCTCCATAGCTAGTAAATAAGTAACAAATATTACATTAAAGTTCAAGACCTATTATATGATCCTCCTATTACAATCAATATTCCTATGTGACTTATGCAAAATGTGGATTAACGCATGACTTATTATTATACCTGACTATTATTAGATTGACTAAATATGTATTACTAGAAAAGCATATTAAAATAATTGCTAACAATCATTACCTCTTTTAGAATCATAATGAGCCAACTAATATTGATTAAAGTTTGAGTAGCAGTCATCAATGAATCATTCTCTCAGCATTGCATAATGATGAAGGAACCCAGTCCCATCTATTCCTAATATCACATAAAGATGTAGTCTTGGTATGTGTGGAGAGAGTAGAGGAAGAAAGATCTTGGAGTAGAGGAAATAGTCAGTCAAACTCTCGCAATATTCCCTTCTAAATAACTTTAAAGCAATGACTCAAATTGAATTACGGACTTGCAATGCTGAGACAGAGTGAAGGTTGCACATTCTTCCAGATCCAGACAAACAAGGAGGTTGGAAGGAGAAACATGACAGGAGAATGACAATTGCTCAGGAAGCCACATGGAAGAAAGACCAGTGGTAGAACTAGTATTTGGTGAAGCAGTAGTAGCATTGGGTGCTCTCAAGCCACAGATGATAAAGAGACCTGGCAACTGGTCAGAAAGAGATGACAAGGGCACCCTTGTGCTATCAATAGATTCAGGAATGGATGTGGTTTGACAAATTCATTTCCTATACTCAATCCTGGATCACCTTTTGAGACTAGAGACTAGCACTTTCGATCAAGAGGGAACAAGGACCCTGAAAAGCAGTATCACTTTTGGTCACAAAGGAACAAGAACCCTGAAAAACTATATGAATCACAAGCCCAAGGGATCAAGATTTCCTTCTGGGTAATAACAGGAGCACAGATCAGAAGAGCACTGACAACCTCTCTCCCCAGATCACAACACCATGGAAGGACAGAAAACTTTTGGACTCCCAGAACTAGCTATGAATACAGTAGTATGAAAAATCCTGAAGCTTAGGACAGTGTCTCTCCCAACCTCATGCCAGGAACAGAGTCCAAAATTAACACAGAGTTCAAAATCAAGATATAAAGTTGAAAATAAACAAATAACAAAAAAATAGCCTGACCATTAAAAGCCACCATGGTGACAGAGAAGAACAAGACACAGTCCCAGAAGAAAGTGAAGTCAAAATGCCTACAAGTAAAGCTTCAAAGGGGGGAAAATATGAATTGGAACCAAGCTTAATAATAATCCATGGATGAGCTAAAATTTGATTTTCAAAATCAAGTAAGAGTAGTAAAGGAAAGATGAAGTAAATAAATTAGAGCAATGCAAGAAAATTCTGAAAATAGAATTAACAGCTTGGTTAAAAAAAAGTACAAAAACACTGAATTTTTAAAATAAGACCTTAAACAACAAAATTGAACAAATGGAAAAAGAGGTACAAATTCTAAATGAAGACAATAATTCAATTAAACATTAGAACTGGAAAAATAGAAGGCAATATGACTTAAAACACAAAAATAACAATACAAGTACCAAGAATAATAAAAGGAGAAAATTTGAAATATCTCAGTGGAAAACCAAGTGATTTAGAAAATTGATTGAAGGTAATTTAAGAACTATTGAACATCCAAAAGCTTTGGTCAAAGAAAGAACATAGACATCATATTCCCAAAAATTATAAAGGAAAAGTCTTCTGCTATCTTAGAAAGAGCAGGTAAAATGAAATTTTAAAAATCTATCATTTTAAAAATCACCACATGAAAGAGATAACAAAATGAAAACTATCAGTCAGAAGAAATGTTATAACAATGCCAGAGATCCCAGGAAAAGAGAAAAAAATACTTCAATTTGTTAGAAAGAAACCATAAAATATCATGGAGTCACAATCAGGATCACATAAGATTTAGTGGTTACCTTATTAAAAAGCAGAAGACTTGGAATATAATATTCCAGAATGCAAAAGAACTAGAACTGCATTCAGGAATAACCTATCCAACAAAACTGATTTTAATTCTTAGAGGAAAAGGAGATATTTAATGAACTAGAAGGCTTTCAAGCAATCTTAATGAAAAGAAAAAAAAATTGAATATAAAAGTTTTTTCAAATAAAGGACACAATATAAATGTAAAGAGAGACAGAGAAAGACAGAGAGACAAACAAAGATAGAGAGACACAGACAGAAAGAGAGAGAGAGAGAGAGAAACCAGAAAGGGAAATCACAAGGGACTCAATAAAGTTAAACTGTTTATATCTATATACTGGAAGCTAATGAATGTAATTTTTAAAGAACTTTATGATTATTAGTGCAGTTAAAATGATTCTACACGGAAAGAAGTGCAGGAGTTATCTGGTTATATTGGAACATTAAAAAAATGGAGGAGAAAGGAAAAGAAAATCCCTGGGAGAATAAAGGAGGGAGAGGGTAAATGAGGAGAATTTCCTCAGATAAAAGAAGCACACAAAGAAGAGGTTTATAGTGGAGAGGGAAATGGTAGAGGGAGAGGAAAGGAAAAAAGGTTAAAGGATAAATAGATGTAAATAAGATGGAATGAAAGACATAGTAATTATAATTGTGAATGTGAATGGGATGAACTATCTCAAAAACAAAAGCAGAAAGCAGAATTATTATGTCGGAACCCAACTTTTTGTTGTTTTCAAGAAATTCATTGAAAAGAGAGACACGCAAAAAAAAAAAAAAATTAAACTGAGTGCCTGAAACCAATTTTATTACGCTTTGGCTGAAGTGAAAAGAAAACAATCAGATAATGATCATGATCTCAGACAAAGCCAAAGTAAAAATATGCCTAATTAAATGAGATAATCAGAGAAACTAAATCTTGCTAATAGGCAACATATACAATGAAGTGACATAAATAGTAAACATATATACATCAAGTGGCATAGCATACAAATTCTTTTTTTTAATTTTTTTTATTTTTTTAAATTTATTTATTTATTTTATAATGTTCCACAATCACTACCAAAAAACTTCGATTTTTACCCCCCCCACCTATCCCCCACCATGCCCCTCCCTCCCCAAGATGCTATACAATTCTATATAGGATCTACATATACTTTCCTATTGAATACATTTTCACTATAGTTATGCTGTGTAGACTAACTAAAATAAATGGAGGAAATCATATAACAAATCAAAACATAATACACACACACACACACACACACACATATACAAACCTGATCTACTACATTCTGCAAATGAATTCCATAGTTCTTTCTCTGAGTGTGGAAGGCTTTTGTCTTAGAAAATCATTGGGAATTATTATTTTTTTTAAGTTCTTGCATTATTATGAAGTTCCAAGTCTACCAGAAAAAAACTCTCACACACTGTGGCCATTGCTGTGCACAAAGTTCTCCTGGTTCTGCTCCTTTCATTCAGCATCAGATTGTATAAGTCCTTCCAGGTCTCTCTGAAGTCTTTGTGGTCATCATTTCTTATGGCACAATAGTACTCCATTACATTCATATACCACAACTTATTCAGTCACTTCCCAATTGATGGACATCCCTTTGATTTCTAGTTTTTGGCAAATACAAAGAGTGCTGCTATAAATATTTTTGTACATGTGGGACCCTTTCCCATTTTATGATCTCTTGGGGATACAGTCCTAGTAGCAATATTGCTGGGTCAAAAGGTATGCACATTTTTGTAGCCCTTTGGGCAGAGTTCCACCAAATCCCTCACCAGAATGGTTGGATGAGCTCACATCTCCACCAACAATGAATTAGTGTTCCAACTCTCCCACATCCTCTTCAACATTTATCATTTTCCTGTTCTGTCATGTTTACCAATTTTATAGGTGTGATATGGTACCTCAGAGTTGTTTTGATTTGCATTTTTTCATATGATTATAGATATCTTTAATTTCTTCCTCTGAAAATTGCCTATTCATATACTTTGACCATTTATCAATTGGTGAATGATTTGTATTGCACATTTGACTAAGTTCTCTATATATTCCAGAAATGAGGCCTTTATCCCAGAGATGAGCTGTAAAAATTCTTTCCAAATTTACTACATCCCTCTGAATTTTGGCTGCATTAGGATTAGTTGTGCAAAACCTTTTCAGTTTAATGCAAAGTTATCCATCTTCCATTCCATAATGCTTTCTATCTCTTCCTTAGTAAAAGTTCTTCCCTTCTCCATAAATCTGATAAATACACTATTAATTGCTCCTCCAGTTTGTCCATAGTATCAATCTTTATACCTAGATCGTGTACCCATTTGAATTTTATTCTTGTGTATGGTGTCAGGCATGGGTCTTTGCCTAGTTTCTGCCACATTGTTATCCAGTTTTCCCAGGATTTTTGTCGAAGAGTGAGTTCTTATCCCAGAAGCTGGGGTCCTTGGGTTTATCAAACAGAAGGTTGCTATATTCCTTGCCTACTGTGTCTTGAGTGCCAAGTCTATTACACTTGTCTACCCTTCTGTTTCTTAGCCAATACGAAGTGGTTTTGATAATTACTGCTTTATAGTACAATTTGAGATCTGGTAGCGCTAGGTCACCTTCCCTAGCATTTTTTTTCATTAGTCCCGTTGATATTCTGGACCTTTTGTTCTTCCAGATGAATTTTGATATTATTTTATCCAGCTCTAGAAAATAATTATCTGATAGTTGAATTGGTATGGCACGAAATCAGAAAATTAATTTAGGTAGAATTGTCACTTTTATTATATTGGTTTTCCCTATCCATGAGCAACTGATGTTTTTCCACTTACTTAAATCTGACTTTATTTGTGCAAAAAGTGTCTTGTAATTGTGTTCATATAGTCCCTGGGTTTGTTTTGGCAGGGAAACTCCCAAGCATTTTACAGTGTCTACCCTAGTTTTAAAAGGGATTTCTCTTTCTATCTCTTGCTGTTGGACTTTGTTGCCAATATATGGCAATGCAGAAGATTTGTGTGGGCTTATTTTGAAACCTGCAACTTTGCCAAAGTTGTTTATTATTTCAAGTAGTTTTTTACTTGAATCTCTGGGGTTCTCTAAGTATATCATCATATCATCTGCAAAGAGTGATAACTTAGCTTCTTCTTTGCCTGTTCTTATTCCTTCAATTTTTTTTATCTTGTCTAATTGCTACAGCTAACCTTTCCAGTACCATATTGAATAATAGTGGTGATAATGGACATCCTTGTTTTACCCCTGATCTTATTGGATATGCATCTAGCTTATCCCCATCACATATAATGCTTGCTGAAGGTTTTAGGTAAATACTGCTTATTATTTTATGGAAAGCTCCCTTTATTCCTATGTTCTCCAGTGTTTTTAAGAGGAATGGGTCTTGTATTTTGTTTAAAGCTTTTTCTGCATCTATTGAGATAATCATACGGATTTTGTTAGTTTTGTTGGTGATATGATCGATAATGCTAATAATTTTCCTAGTACTGAACCAGTCTTGCATTCATGGTATGAATTCTACCTGATCATAATGTATTATTCTCATGATAAGATGCTCTATTCTTTTTGCTAAAATCTTATTTAAAATTTTTGCATCTATATTCATTAAGAAATTGGTCTATAATTTTCTTTCTCTGCTTTGGCTCTTCTTGGTTTAGGTATCAAAACCATATTTATATTATAGAAAGAATTTAGGAGGACTCCTTCTTCCCCAATTATCAAAAATAGTCTGTATAGTCATGGAATTTACTGTTCTTTAAATGTTTAATAGAATTCACTTGTAAATACTTCTGGCTCTGGAAATTTTTTCGTAGGGAATTCATTGATGGATTGTTCAATTTCTTTTTCTGAGATGGAGTTGTTTAGGTATTTAACTTCCCCTTCTATTAATCTGGGCCATTTGTATTTTTTAAAATACTCATCCATCTCATTTAGATTACTGAATTTGTGGTCATAAAGTTGGGCAAAGCAATTTTTAATTATTGTTTTAATTTCCTCCTCATTAGAGGTGAGTTCACCCCTTTCATTTTTAATATTGGTAATTTGATTTTTCTTCTTTCTTTTTTTAATCAAATTGACAAAAGGTTTATCAATTTTATTAGTTTTTTTCATAAAACCAACTATTGATTTTATTTGTTAATTCAATAGTTTTCTTAATTTCAATTTCATTCATCTCTCCTTTGGTTTTCAGTATTTCTAATTTGGTATTTACTTGAGGATTTGCAATTTGTTCTTTTTCTAGCTTTTTCAGCTGCATGTCCAAGTCATTGATCTCCTCTTTCTCTATTTTATTTATGTAGGCATTCAAAGATGTAAAACTTCCCCTAAAAACTGCTTTTACAGTATCCCATAAGATTTCGTAGGTTGTCTCATTATTGTCTTTCTCTTGAATGAAGTTGTTGATTGTTTCCATGATTTGTTGTTTAACCCACTCCTTCTTTAGGATTAGATTATTTCATTTCCAGTTGATTTTTGGGTTGTCTTTCCATGGCCTTTTATTACATATTTACATATAATTTTATTGCATTATGATCTGAGAAGGATACCTTTCAAACAATGCTCATCACCCTCTCCTCTTTCCCTCTGCCATAATTTTGTACTTCTTCCTGTGATGTAATTTACCATTTTCTGCTTCCTCCTTTTCACACCTCCTGTTACAATCTCTTCGTATACTTAAATCATATTTTTAGCATGACATCATTTACTTTATACCCATTCCCTCTATGTGTAACCCTTTTACATTTCATAATAGATGCACAATTCTCAAAATTAACAGGTGTCATTTTCCCTTATAGGGAGGTAAACAGTTTGCCCAAATTGAGTAACAAGTTTCTGTTTTTTTTTTCCCCTGTTTACCTTTTTATGCTTCTCTTGAGACCTGCATTTTAAGATTGAATTTTCTATTAAGTTCTGCTGTTTTTGTCAGGAAGGTCTGGAAATTCTTTACTTCCTTGAATGACCATCTCCTTGCCTGAAATGTTATGCTGAACTTTGCTGGGTAGTTGAACCTTGGTTTTAGTCCCAGCTCCTTTGCCTTATGGAATATCAGATTCCAATTCCTTCGATCTTTTAATGTAGAAGCTGCAAGGTCCTGTGTGATCCAGACTGTAGCTCTTCGATATTTGAATGGTTTCTTTCTGGCTGCCTGTAGTATTTTCTCCTTCCCTTGATAGTTCTGGAATTTGGCAACGGTATTTCTTGGGGTTTTGAGTTTGGAAACCCTTTAGGGAGATGAACGGTGGATTCTTTCAATCACTATTTTTCCCTCTGTATCTAGCACTTCTGGGAAGTTTTCCTTGATGATTTCCTGGAAGATGCAAAGGGATACTCTCATCTGATTTTTTCTGAGGACCATGCCTTAAGCCCAAATCACTCTGGCTCTCATTAATTGGTTAACAATGGGTCCTAGTCCAAGTTTCATTTGGTCGTTGCTCTGGATCTGATGGCCCAGACTGAGTGTAAATAGCAATTGTTTCTGTTTTGGCCAGAAACCCTGAGAGTCTTCCCCTCACAGACCGATTTTTTTTTTTTTTTTGATTAGATAAAAGAGGCCATTCTATGCCTCTTTCTTACCTAGCCTTAATCACTGAATGAACTTTGCCTCAGACAAACTGACATGGGAAGACCTTTGCTTTAAAAATCCAAAGTCTGCCTCTGCATCTAGGGCAATCCCCAGTCATCCTGATCTGTATCTTGCCACTGAATCCAAATGGCTCTGGAAGAGAAAGAGAGGCTGGTGACTTTGCATAGCACTGACTCATTTAAATCCAATTTATTTGCAAGATGTCCCCTTCCCAATGTTATGATCTTCTTCCAGAATGAAGGACAAACAACAACCAATAAATTTTTTATTTTTTATTTTTAATTCTCCCAACACAATATAAATTCCTTGAACATTGTGACTTTTTTTCCACATTAATTTTCATCAGCCCCTAGAATGGTAGCTTGAATGCATCATGTACTCAATAAATTGTTTTCATATTGTATTGTATCATATTGCATCACATCATATTACATTGTATAGCATCATATCTTATCATACCATATTGTATAGCATCACATCATATGGTATCCTATTTAAATGTATCCAGTTGTAACATATTGCACTTTACTGGATTGAATTGCATCAAATTAAATTCAAAGTAATGGGTTTCAGGTCATATCCCTTAAAAAAATAAAAAATCATATATTTTGGGTTTAGTTTGTTTGGAGGTCTAGTAAAGATGTAATAATTATATTAGTATTTTGAAAAATTAAGATACATAAACCAATGAAACCCTTATCTAAGTGTACTGATAGCTCCTTGGTAATATCTATGGAACCACAATTAAGATGGAATAATTCTAAGGCTTTATTATTAGGGTCACTATGAGTATCTCAATATAAACATAGATATGTGATTTCTAAAACTTAGTAGAGAAGTGAGCAAGATATCTGAGGCTTAGAGATGTTGACCAACTTGTTAATGCTCATCTAACTCATCAGAGAGAAGATAAGAAAATATTCCTTTTTTATTCCCAGGCTATTATGACATACTTTTTTGTGTATATGCATACACAAGAACATGCACACACACACACACACAATACTCAAACACTTCGATAGAAATCACTAGAAAATTAAAAGTTAACTTTAATGCAAAATGTAATATGCCATATGAAGCACATTTGTCCCTTTTCTAGAACTTAAAATATTTTGGGGCTATCAAGTTTGGGGAGAAAAAGTTAAGGTAGCTCTCTTTTCAGTCAATTTTCAGTCTTCTGTACATATCCAAACAATACTTATATTAAAAGAATTAGGGGATCAGCTCCTGGGGTAAACAGTAGGTTGAGATGAGATTGTTTTTATTTAAATTTGTCTCATTAAATATTTCCCAATTACATGTAATGATTTTGTAACATTCCTTTTAAAATAAAAATGAGTTTCCAATTATTTTTCTCCCTCCCATCATTCTCAAACCTTTTGAGAAGGCAAATAGTGTGATAATGGTTATCCATGTGAATTATGCAAAACATATTTCCATATTAGTCATATCACAAAGTGCATACACACATAAATGGAATAAAGTGATAAAAGTAAAGAAAGTAAAAAAAAAAATTAGGAAATACCTAGTAGTTTGGCATAACAACATGCCTTTGTGCTCACCTTCTGGATAAATACTACTACAATTAAATCACAGGACTGATCATCTCTGAGCTCAGGCAAACACCAAGCCCTGCTATGAGAGAACTTTTTGTCACTGGAAAATTTTGCCTCACTATTGCTGTCATGTTCCACTACTATTCTTACACTACAATGTTTGATCCTTTGCATAGTCACAAATATATAAATCAAGATTTAGCCCCATTGCCTTGAGTACCCCAGTAGGCTAAGACCCAAGCACAAGTATATATTTCTCAAAATATAAAATAACAAATACAAACATAATCATTAGAGAAGTAAGGATAAAGCATGGGACTGGGAAATGCTTTTCATATGTGGTGTTGACCAAGAGCTGAGCCTTGAACAAGGCAGTGGTTGTAAAATTAAAACTGCCTAAGATTCAACTTTAATAACTAATTATCTAAAGTCTTATCATTTGCGTGAATACGTGTATTTCCAGATGCAAATGCATGTACATTTGAATCACTGTGATAATTTATGTGTAACCAACATTTGGATGGAATTTACCATATCTAAGATATGGTAAAGCTCCTTTCTGTGACTTTGCCTATAGGTGGTCATCTACCTCCTGAGGCAGCCAATTCCACTCTAAAATAATTCTCATGATTTGGAAGTATACCCTCACCTTTCCCCCAGTTTGGAACAGAATGTGATTGTGTAGCTTCAAATCATTGTTTCTTGTTTTCATTTTGGGGGGAAGCAACCACATTTAAAATCTCTTTTTTTGGAGCTCTTATCTTGATATCCATTTATAGGAAAGTCAATATTTTATTCCCATCAACTACTTTATAGAGCATGTCCTCCAGTTTTATTTCCCTTATTGAAAAAGGTAATGACATTGCCTGCAATCATAATGACTGGAATGCCAGTATATGTGCCCAAACAGAGTCAGTACACATTATACACAACCCAGAATTGGTACACATTTTTGTTTTAAAAGGGAGCAGCATTTAGATAGGAAGAATGGGATTTAAACCCATGCTCATACTCATTAAATCAAGGACTGGGAGTGAAGGTGGTACAGATAACCAATATGGTAATCATACCAGCATACCAGTAGGGTGTGAGAAGTTTGAATGGAAAGAACTGAAAACAACCTAAAACTATGAAGAAATCATTTTAAATAGGCAAAGAGTTGTTGTTGATGACTCCTTTGAGATTTCTTCTCTACCCTTTTTCATAAACTCAGTTTGAATCCAGGTCTGTCAACTGGTTTTCTTACTTATATAAGGACAACAATATCAACATCAACTCAAAAAATGATATGGAGTTGACCCAGCTCTTAGTGTATTCTTTCTCTATATTCATACTCTACCCTTGATCTGACTCTCAGAAGTAGATGTTGTCTTTAATTCAGCTCTTATTTGCCTAATAAACAGTATATCTCAATGTTTTCTTCTGTTGGATATAGCCAGTATTTTTGGTTTTGTTTTTTTTTTTCCCTTAAGTAAATAAATAAAAGCAATACATTGAGTAGATGCACACACACAAGTATATATAAGGAATTTTCAGGATTTATGGCTAGAACACATTATCCTTCTGATGAAAGAATGGCATTTCAAGTGCATAAAATAGAGAAACATTATAGAATACTTCATAATCTTAAAAAAATAAGAATCAAGATGGATGAAAATCATGTCATAAAGATACCCATGAAGTATATGAATATAACTGACAGAAGACAAATCACATATTGAGAGAACGACTTTTATCTCAATGCCCTACATGACCTTAAAATAGAGGTCTCAAAAACAGCTTTCCCTTCTTTTTCTTGAAAAGTCATCTTATTGCCTTAGAGTTCTTTACAAGGCAGCATTGTGGGTTGAGAGGTAGAGAGTGGAGAGGATATTGTACAAGGACAAGGCTATCCCTGCCAACTGGAAAAGAGGTGATTCATCATGGTGTCATGCCCTTCCTGTACTGTTGCAAAAATTCTGTTTGATTTATTAGGTACCTACTATGCTGAAAGCACTTGGATTAATGAATGTATTTGTACACATTTTAAAACATTTATATATAGCAGAGACCCAACCTATAGGTGTATTAGAAAGGCAGTATGGAACAATGGATAAGGTAGTCCTTTTCTTTTTCTTTTTAGTCACTCACTGCTGATGTCAGAGTTTGATTTATGCCCCTCTTTTCCCTTATTTGTCTTTCTGGAAGTTATTTCCAAACTAAAAATAAAAATATCATTATAATGATATTTTTGCCACTAGAGGATACTATATTTTTAAGGAAGCAAAATTATTGAATCATCCATGATGTTATTAGCTCATTTCTTGCAATTTATTTTGCAATCAAATTTTTTTCTCCTTTTCCACTTACTGACAAACTTTGGAGAATGATAATTTCACCCATTAAAAGTGTGAAGGATAAGAAAAAAAGGCCTTAGTTTGAGAAGTCTTTCTTCTCATTTTTCAGCAATGGTAACCACGTCATTTGATTTGGAAACATTTTGAACTAAGATGGTAAATGGATGTAACCATGCATAAGAAGTACTAACTGATTCAGAAGGTCCAGAGTTAGCCCTATTGAATTTGTACCTCCAGAGCTGTCCTAGGTTAGTAAGGAAATGAAAGGTTTTAGGAAAGACTCAGTAGCTTCAAATAGCTTTCTGTACCCTCAAAGATAGTGAAAAATTAATCATACAGCATGCCAAGGAAGCAATCAAACACAATCAGGACAATGCAGTGAGGGGATTTTTTTTTTCAATAAAAAGCTTGACTTGGGGATTGACTTTCTATAAGCACCATTCTGTCTCTTTGTCACTATGTACTATTCAGCAATGTATGGCTGTTCATGATTTTAGGAGCCTTTGAAAATGCCAAGTGATTCTCTGGTCCTCAAGAAGATTACATAAACTACAATTTAACCATACCAAACTGCCATATAGAAGTCTCATCTCCTTGGGTCCCATTTTAAAAATGTTCAATTTATGTTTATCCAGTAAAAAATAGATGATCAATGTAACTAGCAAAATAATTCATTTCCCCTTCATTTTAATAATCTTCCCTCATAATTCAAGAAAACCAGATTAGTCTTCTACAAGCATACAATCTGATAAAGGAACTAAGACACATATAAACATGCATTCAGGGACAATAAATTTAGAATTTTTAGTAGCCTTATATATCATTAAGTCTAACTTCACATTTAGTGAAGCAAGTGAGAAATACTGAGTTTAAATGACTTCTCATTCAGCTAATTTCACAGAAAGGATATGGACCTAGTTCTTCCTGTCTTCAAATCCAGGGTCCTATGCACTACACCATGGCAAGTCTAATAATTTTGTTTTAATTATGTGTTTCAGTTATGTGCACAGAAGAGATTTAAAGATAATTAGAGAGTTCATGGGATAGAAAGGTTGCTTCCATTAGGGGAGACTGTATGGAGAAGTTTGCATTAGAAGTGAACACTGAATTTCAAGAGCTAGAGTCGGGGTGAAGAGCGTTTCAGAGAAGACTGAGCCAAGTATTAAGGTTGGAAAGCATATGAAATGTCCAATTCTGTTAAAAAATAGCTTACAACATAAGAAGTAATTGCAGACTTTCAAATAAGGTAGACATGTCAGAGGCTATGTAGTCCTAAATGCACTTAATCCAAAATTTTTTCTACAATCTTCCTTGACATGATCAAGACTGTTGACATTCATTTAAATAAATGGACCTGAAAAGATGCATTTTGGCTAGATTCAAGAGGAAATTGATTGCTAGGTTATAGACTTTAAAATTTTTAAGGGGGAGAAGAAGTAAGAAATGGGAAGCTATTCCTGGTTCCTGGTAGGGGAGTGATTTGATGAATCTATGTATTACCAAAGAGAAATAATGGTGGAATGAGAGCTGAATACTCCAGACTCAGGGAGTCAGGTTGGTCAGTTATTGAAATCTGCCAGAGAAGAGACATTGAAAGGTACAACGGAGGGATTATAGTGGGATAAGAAAATGATTCAAATACCTGCAGAATGATTTGACAATGCTTAGCCTGGATGTGGGAAATAAAGTAGAAAATATGAAACAGCACTCTAAAATGTTTAGGGAAAATTGCTTGATGATGCCAGTAACATAAATGAGGATATTAAGAGAGTAAAAATGATTTCATGAAAAAAATGACATATTGCATATGGAACATCTTCAATCTTAAGTGCCAATAGAAGAGTCAGAGAGAAATATTGGTCTGTACCTGAGAAGTGAGTCAGGGGTGAAGATATGCATCTGCATTTGGGAGTCAAATGATTGCTATCGAGAGAAGTGGAGAGAGAGAGAGAGAGAGAGAGAGAGAGAGAGAGAGAGAGAGAGAGAGAGAGACAGAGAGAGAGACAGAGAGAGAGACAGAGAGACAGAGAGAGAGACAGAGAGAGACAGAGAGACAGAGAGAGAGAGAGACAGAGAGACAAAGAGAGAGAGACAGAGAGAGAGAGAATGTATTATTGAGCACTATGATATACTTTTCTAAGTAATGGGGATACAAATATATATAAGAAACAACTTACATTGCAACACAATAGGGAAAATAACACGTATAATAGCTGAGAAGCTTGTGGTAAAAGGTAGGTAAAATTTTGATAGGAAACTGAAGTCCAATAAGTGAGCCACTGAGGGTGTAGTGAGCATGCCTGGGGCCCCTCATGAAAGGGCAAGAGATTAACTAATCAGAAGAGTGGAGCCTTACTGCAGAGGTGGGAAGGTAGCTGGTGAGGAGACAGAGAATCTATAAAGCAGTTCCTCTAGAAAGACATGTTGTTTTTTTCTCCCCTCCCCCCAAGAATTGCATGCATGAGTGATTGTGCCATGGTGTGATAATGGCAGTCAAGAATGCCAAGGTGACTGGAGGCTGCATAAAGAATAGAACAGTTTTTAGAACTAGGGAGAATATAGTAAAGATACATTCTACACGGTGGTGGAACAATGTGTTCATTATTGGCTAGCATATGTTTGCAATGATATGGACAAGCTTATTAATATCAGGGCAACCAAGATGATAATGAGCCTCAGGAAGAGGTGATATAAAAACCAGTTGAAGGAATTTGCTATATTTAGCTTAGAAAAGAGAGGAATTAAGATTGAATAATATATGAGGAAGTTTATCATATGGAAGAGAAAATTGATTTGTTCTGTTGGGCTCCAGAATGCAAAACTAGCAGCAATGGGTGAGACGTGTAGGGTGGCAAATCAGTCAGTGCGGAGGAAGACATCCCTAAATATTAGGTACTATGACATGTAATGGGCTACTTCAGAAGATTATGTGATCCCTGACATTAGAGTTATTTAAGCAAAGATAATATGATCTTGTTTAAAAAATGTTGAAGAAGAAATTCTTCCTCAGATACAGGTTAGATTAGGTAACTGGCTTCTATGGTTCTTTTCCATCTTGACATTCTGTGGAATTCAGTTTAGCAAAGATGGTCAATCTCCTAAAGAAGTTGTAGTCTATATAATAGTGCTCTAACAACTACCATTTAACAATCTTTAGGTAGCATGTGTACTAGAAAAATTGCTGGCTATAGAGTAAGATAACCAGGGTAGAAATTCTAGAAATCCTTCACATCTGGGTCTCAGTTTCCTTCTCTGTAAAAAGAGAAGATTGAACTAGGTTGCCACTAAGGATTCATCCAGTTCTAAATCTCTCACCCGTTAATGCCAGTTAACCAAAACGCAGTGATATAAGAGAGAACAGGCACAACATTAGTTGGTTGACCACCAGAAACACAGATCAGCTTGTCTAATTAACTATCACTGATTCACAACCTTTCACTTCCTGTTTTGTTTTCTTCAAACCAATTAACAAAACCAGGCAGGGGACACCTGTCTTCCAAATATAAGCTTCCTGATTTTCAAACTAATAGGTTTGGTACATTGAGAAACCACTAATAACCATCAATTCCCTTTTTTTCCCCAATAGGCCTTGAGTTTAGAAAGCAAATTCATGGTTGAATTATCAAAATAGAGAAAAAGTGTGTTGCTCCAGCCCTAGCACATAGAAAGGGTATTTTAATAGAAACTTTAAAATTTCCACTCCACAGTAGAATAGAATGAAGAACCCAGCCTACTATTCAACTCATCTCTTTAAAAATTTGTGCTACCATCAGGGCTGGCTGGCCATTTTCAGCCAGCCTTTGAGATTTTTGTCATTTAGGTCCATTTCCCAATGAAAAATTCTGAGATGTTTAAATGTCATTCAGATGCAGAGTATTGCCAACCAAAGTATATTTACAATGCAAATAAAGTATATTTGTTCAGAATTTCAATATAATCTTGGGGTCTTTTCTAAGTTGTTGAGGTGCTTGTATTATCTTGTGCCTCAATCTGTCATTAATAGCAAACAAAAAAAAAGACGTGAGGAAATAGCTTCGCTTATAGGTGAAGTCAATCTTGTAAAGTGGATAGGAGCTATGATACAGTGAAAATTTACACTGGGATTGAACCTAGAAGCTTGGGGTAAAAATTCAGTCTTTCTCTATAGTTTGTGACATTGTCTTAGTCAGTTAATTTCTCTGAATTTCAATTTCCTTATCTGTGAAATGGCTCAGAGTGTGAACTTTGTGAGAGTAGGATGTTTCTTTGTATTCATAGCCCATTTTTGCATGTCCTGACATGTTAAGTAATTAATAAATGCATACTAATTGAGATAGATGAATGAATGAATGAACGAATGAATGAATGAATGAATGAATGAATGAAAGAATGAACGAATGAGGCAGCATGACAGAACAGGTAGAGACCCAGCTTTAAAACCAGGAAGATATTGCTTTAATTCCAACTTCTAACAATTACTAGCTGTGTGACTCTGGACAAATCTCTTAGCTACTATGTGCTCTAGATAACTCTCTAAAATTAGAAGTTGTACAGAAGTTACCAACTTGTTTTGGTGATGGCAGTTTTCAGTACCAATTAAATCCCAGATTAGTCCCAATCCTTATCTTTTTATGCAGCCCATTATTCTAGGTGCTGAGGGTAAACATCCAAAAATAAAATAGCCCTTGATCTTGAGCAGTTTACCTTCCAATGAGGGAAGAAAATTCACATATGGGAATAACGATTCAGGAAAGGAAGGTAGGATCTAAGGAAATAGAAAGCTGCAGAGATTATGAATGAAGACAGCAGACTCGATTATCACAGTTTTTCCAGTAGCAATGGTAATCTATTGGTGACAGCTATTATAATTTATTGCATGTTTGCACATATTTCAATCACATGAATGATTGCAGTTGAAATTAAATAAATAACATTAGTCATGAGTTGTGAAGTAATAGGTCAAAGGGGAGGGGTTTCAGACAATAATAAAGGCGATAGCACCCAGGTCTACATTAATGTAAACTTAGTAAAGTGTACTCCAAACGTTAACCCTGTAGTGGGAAATAGGGAAATTATAATTAGGCTCCTATTATAACTGAGGTAACAAAAACAGAGAGGGACAGGAAGATGGCCATGATGGTGCAACTAATAAGAATCAATCTTTAATTGAGGACCAGGACTTTTGTTTCTGAACCTAGTGTTCTTTTCATTGAACTGTTGTATTTCCATTAAATCCACATCCTCAGATGTCATGACAGTGGCACAGTCAAGGCATTATCCCAGTTCAACAATATCAGTCAGTAAACATCAATTAAGTACCTACTATATGCTGTACTAAGCCCTGGGGATACAAAAAAAAAGCAAACAATAGTCCTTTGCCTCAAGGAACTTACACTCTAATGGGGGAAACAAAATTCAAGTGAATATATACAAAGGAAGCTATATACAGCATAAATAAGAAATAACCCAAAAAAGACACTAGAATTAGGAAGACTGAGAAAGGCTTCCTGTGGAAGGTGGAATTCTAGTTAGAGAAACTGGGACGTCATGTATCAAGTTTCTTCTCTTTCTGAATACTCTGGTCATTCTGAGTACTCTGGTGACCAAGAGTGTTTAGATACCACAAAGCTCTCATTCTGTTCCTGAGGTTATTACCACATATTTCTGCTTATATCCTTTCTGCCCTCTGCCTCCTCCCAAGGGATTCCAAGTGTTACTTCTACATGAGAGTCTCATTTTCCTTCTGTTAAGATTCTTCCCCCTCCCCCCCACTACCTCTTCTTGTTTTCGCATGTGGAATGTCTTTGTTGTTCTGGTTTTATATACACTCTCTAGCACCTTCTCCCTCCTTCAACAACTCTTGGGAGTTGTTCTAACATGCAGATCCTAAGTTTCACCTTCCTCCACAAAATTCCCAGATTCTTTGTGTTGTTTATGCTTTGTCCCCCTGAACATACTCTCCAACTTCCTAGAAAGTTACCCAAAAGGAAGTATATTAAGAGTATCCTGCCCTTCTCTTGGAGTCCACCTTCTCATTGCAACACTTCCCTTATGACCTGCCTGCCCTCACCATGCAAGGCACATTGTACATGAGGAAGAGTAAGTGTGTGTAGAGGTGTAGGGAGCAAATCACAAACAAATGAGGCCTTTGACTACCCCCACTATAGTGAACTCTGTCCTCTCTCAACACAGACTCTACCAGCCTCTAGACTCTCCTTTCTGCTATGTCCTCTGAAAACATTCTCCTCTCCTTAATAAATTCCCCTATATCTTCCACTTCTTTCTTTCACATTCATTCAATGTTTTGTTGTGACCTTGAGTCAGTTAAACTCTTTTGGCTTCAGAATCCTCTTTGATTAAATGAGGTGAGATTCCTTCTACCTCTAAATCTATGATACTGTAATATTTCTCTCTCCTTGTGCTCACTGAACCTTAACTTTCGCCTGAGAATGCCATTCCTCTTGTCACTCTCGCCAATATCAGCTGCTCTTTGTACACTACCTGACTTTGTACCAGGAGAAAAAAATGGACATATTTCTTACTTATTGCTTACTTATATCCTCTGCAATCATGACTTAACAGTCATGTTTGCTCCTTTAAAATGACTCAGTCTTATCCAACTCCTTATTACCCTTATCTATGGACCTCCAGGTCTTTCATCAACCTTCCCAATTAGTTTGCTACCTAAGACATTCTTCTCTTCTTCTACTCTGTATTCCTAGGAAAAACCTGACCTCCTCTCAGTTCCTCCATATCCTTAACTCCAATGACTTTTGTCTCTATTTTAATTTAGTTACTCATTGAAAGGTAATACCTTGACTTCCTCACACCAATTTTGCCAAAATATCATTATGTTTTATTACAGCTCTGCATAAAATAAGAAGAGCTCCAAAACATGGCAGAAATCTGTAGCACTCAGGCTAGGGCATGAGTTGACATTATAAATAAGGCTGTGTGGTTCTTTTCCTTGCTAGTTTTAGTTACCACATAGTAGGAGCTTAAGAAATATTCAGATTGAGTTTTCAAAATGGACCCTCCCTCACTGTGTATTTCAGGGAAAAAAAGAGAAAAAATGCAGGATGGTGTAATCACTAGTGTCAGAACAGACCTGGGATTGAATCCTAGCTCTGACATTCCCTGCAAGTCATAATCTCTTCTGCTTTCTTCTCTGGAAAATGGGGAATATAATACATCAAATACATAAATATGTGAAAATAGCTTTGGAAGTCTTTAAAATGCTAATTTAAGGCAAAACATCTTCACCATCATCCACTCTTTTCTCAAATATTAATATTAGAGTTTTTAATGTTATAATTATACTTGCTATTACAGATATCTATTTTTAAACTATGTTTCAAGTCCATATTCCATTGGGGTGGACAAATTTTGTTACACATACAATTGTTCTCTTTCCTAAACCATTTCCATTTTTTATTTCTACCTGTCTTTTTTTTTTTTAATTCTTTTGTCCACAGGACAGAACTAAAGATTGCAAAAGGCATTTTGTATTACTTTACCCATCTAGATGGGGAAAATCTTAAGATGCTGAGTGACTTCAAATTCAGTATATATACATATATTTTACCAATATAGTAGGCTATGGATTCCTGATAGTGTGCTTCTGGCAGAATTCTGCTGGCAGGTTTCTGTTACTTGTTTCTATTTCAAGATGTTTTTTTTCCTTTGTTTCAAATGTATTATCTCTAAGGCACTGCCCATTTTGTACATCCAAGAAACAAATCATCTATGAATAATAACTTTCTCAGTCCACTGGAGCTCGTGATGTATGGTGGTCAAAAATAGTATTTTCCATACAATCCTAAGCCTTGATGTAAAATTTGACACCAAGAATAATGTTGTCAGATAGAAAAAAAAATAGTAATGCCATCCTTCTCACCAGAGGAATGGTTTAACCTCTTAGGTTTACCCTACTGAACATTTAAAGACACCAGCCCCCATTCAGAACCTCCTCTTTTCTGGGTAGACTCTTTTTGTTTTTCATTTTACTTATCCAACCCATTTCCCAATGCATGGCTTCAATATCTCTTCAGTGATTGACTTTGGTTCCCCATGGTTGAGTTTCTTACATTTTAGCAGTTTTTCTGGATTTATTGTTTTTCATTCTTATTAACACAAATATGGTTATAATTTTCAACTGCCAGGACATACCAGTTTTGTGCAAGCCCATTGGTCTGTTCCTTAACTGTAGACAGTTAAATTTTCACTGAATCAGCAATTACAGTGATATGTATTCTATTTTCACTTTTACATCTCTAGGGATATCTCCTTATAAAAAATATTGCCTATTAATGAGCACTTCCTTGTTGATAAAACTGCTAAGTCTCATGTATACTAAGAGCTAGAAAAAGAAAGACAAATCCAAGCAGCCCCTACCTTCAAGGAGTGTATATTCTAATATGGATTGTTAGACAGTAAGTACACTGATAATTCAATACAAAATACATGCAAAAAAGATATATTTGCATCATTTCTTTGGAGATACTTTCTCAGAACATGTGTATTTACCACATAGATGTTCTAATTGGATTTAATTCATCATGCACAGTTGTCCAGGAATGGAATCTTATCTACTTACTGGGATATGGTTCAAGGTTATGGGCAAGGGAAATGACGAAATCTGTTGGATCCTTCCTCAAGAAGCAGCCCCAAAAGAGAATATTTGATAGGAGAGCAGCAGACCAATGTGCTAAACACTTTAAAAAAGATGAATTATAAGGGTAATAAAATTCTGGTCAATCAAACTGATATGAAGCTAGTAAATACAGGTAGCTTGGCTTGTCAGAAGTCAGGAACATCCCCAGAGTGCTGTAGCTGCCCTAAACACAATCTTCCTCCAAGTAGAACACAGTAGGATGTTGATTGCTCCTCTGATGTTGCTCTCCTTTTATCTTACTTTCAAAAGAAAAACATCACTTAACGGTGATTTAGAAGGCATCATGTAATTTGCCGCTGCAGCGAACATGGGGAAGAATAACATTTAATTTGGAATTGTAGGACTCCTGCATTTGGTCCCATTAGTGTCAACAGTATCCACTCCAGAATCTCCTGATTTTGCTGAAATTCACTCTCCCAATTATTGCATTGTCCTATAAATTGCTTGGTTTATGCTGGGTCATAGAATCAAAATAGAAAAGGAAAAATGGAGGCCAATCTAGTCTAAACTTTACCTGAACAAATATTACTTTTTCAGTACATGGATTTATAACTAAAACAGAATAGCTAAGGTTTGTCCAGGGGCCCAAGTTTGCATAGTACTTAAAACATTTATAGTTCTTCAAAAGGAATAGATCCAAACACTTAATTAGTAAGAAGAGTTCTTTAAAATGGGAAGCTATGATAACAGATGGATGATTTCCTGCCCCTCCAAATTCTACCATGGATGAAGTCAGGGTAAATATTTCTCAGGCCCAGTACCTTGTTACTTTCCTCATATTTTGCTTAAGAATTCCCAGTGTCAATATCTAAAGGCCTCAGTTCATGAGGATAAAGGCCTAGGGATGGGAAATCTGTGGCCTTAAGGCCACATGTGGCCCTCTAGGTCCTCAAGTGTGGTCCACATGTGGCCTCAAGGCTGCCAGTTCCCCACCCCTGGATAGGCATTCCAAATTACTTGTGCTATCTGCCCCCAGCAGAAAAAAATTCTAATTATGAATCCTAATTATGGTCTTGACAGGGTAGCTATCTTGCAGGCATTCGGCCTTTTCTTGAAGAATCTTTGTGGTGGGAAACACACACACACATACACATTACATCCTCAGATAGCACATTCCATTTTAAGAGAACTCATACTGTTAGGAAGTTGTGTGTGTGTGTGTGTGTGTGTGTGTGTGTGTGTCTCCAAGGAAGTCAAGCTAAACTTGCTAGTCTCCCACTTCTCAAAGGCATTTCCTTTGTAAATCAAACCTATTAATCACACTCATGGCCACCATTTATAAAAACAAAATCTCTGTGGTGGGTCATAAATAGCTCTACTTCGACTGCAGGTAGATGAGTAATAGCAAACTATTCTTTTTGATTAAAGATGAAAAACTATTCAGTGACACAGGGCAACTGTACCCCATCATCTGCCTCCCAGTAAGAGTCTTTGGAAAATAATCTCAGGTGAGGCTAATGTGTGTTTGAAATGGGAGCCAATGACTTAGGTACTTAACATGATCATTAAGAAAGCTCTTTATCCCTTTTTATATCTTAATTGTGCATACTGACCCCTTAATCCTTGAGTCCTAATATTCCAGAGGGTGCTCCTTATTGACTTTCCAGGGTGTTTCCAGGTCCACTGTTTATTACAATAAGATAGTTAACATTTGATACCTTCTAGCTATTTGAATATGAATAGAGAAGTAGAAAAACCTGTCCATCCCCAAAACACACATACACATACAACTATATGTGTGTGTCTATGTGTATATAATTACAGATTATTTCTATTCTATATACATATTTGCATGTGTGTGTGGATGTGTGTGTGTGTGTGTGTGTGTGTGTGTGTGTGGATGTGTATTTCACATAAGCTATTGATCCTATTCACCAAAGGGTCACAATTTTAAAGATATTTCCTGGCAAGGACTTTTATGATACAATACCATCCATCATGGTCCTTGATGAGATTCTCTGTCTGTCTGTCTGTCTGTCTGTCTGTCTCTCTCTCTCTCTCTCTCTCTCTGTCTCCCTCCATTTAATGAGAATAAGGCTGCCATGCAATCTGACTCTACTGAGCTTTTGATTTGGACATGCATTGCTAAAAACATAGATTGGCACTGTGTCTCTTCTAACAGGGGCATAGCTACTGGATCAACCTAGAAACTAGTTCGGTCAACTATAGACAGGAAATCTGCCTATAATCTTCCTTGCTGTCATATCACTCTGTCCTCCCAGCCTTAAAGGAAGCAAGAACCTGGGTACTTTGCTCCTTTTCTTATGTCTGGACTACTAAGGAAGCTGGCAGCTCTGTCCCTACCTTTTTCTCTTCTTGGATGATGGGAAAGAATGGTGAATGTTCTCTTCCTTCTATTTTCTTTCTTGCCCCATGTGAAAGGACCCAGGGCCTGAGTACTCCCCCTTTGCTGTCCTGAAAGGTGACCACAAAAGAAGCAAGAGACAAATATCTCTGCTCCTCCTTTTACTCTCTCATTAGAGGTCTGGATCATTCCAGTTTCCTATGAATGAAATTGAATCAACAAGCAGAGATGTAGTTTTGTTCTGATTGTTTGCTTCTCTCTCCCTCCCTCTCTCTCTCTCTCTCTCTCTCTCTCTCTCTCTCTCTCTCTCTCTCTCTCTCTCTCTCTCTCTCTCTCTCTCTCTCTATCAATATGTGCTTTTCTACCTGACCATTTAGCTCTCTCTGTCTCACTATTTCTTTCTGTCTGTCCCTGTTCTGTCTCTCTAACTCTTCCCCTCTGTCAAATCCCTTCTTTCTCTCTGAGTCTAGATTTGATATATTTCCTTCAAATAAAAGTAAGCCTCACTGAACCTAAGAGAAGTAACCCAATATGATCCTTTTTATAGGTATATGTGGGATGTTAGGGTGGATCTTGAATTATGGGATTTAAAAAATGTACCTATATAGAGAACATTATTGATATAAAGGTTCCCCAAAGGGCCATAGCCTATGTACTTGATAGTAACTCAGAAAGTCCTTAAGGAAACATTTATTAAGCATTTATTGTATTCTTGGCACTGTGGTAAGAGGTAGTTTTGACAGATATGAGATAAGCATGTTCCTTTTTGAAACTAAAAATTCCATAATGGTCTACAAACAAATATTTATTAAGCATATACTATGTGTAGCCAATGTTCTTTGAACTGGGGAAAGAGAAGGGAAGGCAAGGGAAGGCAATGAAGAAAAACATATTCTTGTTCTCAAGATTACATTCTAAAGGCATACATATAGGGGTAGGCATTTATGTATATGTGTTGGTACAAAACACATGCACAAAGCAGATACAAGGTAAGTAGAGGCAGGAAAGGTCTAGGAATTGGGAACGTGAGGAAAAGCCTCATAAAATGTGGTACTTCAAACTAATATTTACAGAAATCCTGAATCATAGGAATCCTTGAACCCTGATTGATTTAGGGATACAATAGTATCAAAAACTTGTAGGAGTTGGATAAATTTTCCCCAAACATTCCAGCTTGTTCATTAATTTTGAGGTTAATTTACCTCATCAGATGAATTAACTTATCTAGCTACCTTAGTTTATCAAAATCTGAGGAGTTTGAGATAACAGAGAATTTCCCCAGTGAATGAACTCTCAAGGGCAGGAGGGATTAGTTAATGTATTCCTTGGTAAGTTACATTACCTCTCTGGGGCTGAAGCTTCTCATATATAAAATAAAGATATTCAGCTATATAACCTTTAAGGTCCCTTCTTTGCTATTGGTGTTGTTCAGTCATTTCCAGTTGTGTCTGACTCTTCATGATTCCATTTGAGGTTTTCTTGGCAAGGGTCTTGGAGTAATATGTTACTTCCTCTTCCAGCTCATTTTACAGAAGAGGAAACTGAGGCAAATGGTTAAGTAACTTGCTCAGGAAAATATAGCTAGTAAGTGTCTGAGGCCAGATTTGGACTTAGGAAAAGGAGTCTTTCTAACTCCAGGCTGGGCACTCTATCCATTGATCCACCTAACTGCCAAAAGTCCCTTCTAGTTCTAAATAATTAAGTGCTACTCTTTCATTTTCTTTGACCCTATGCATTATATTAATCTACTTGACCATTTGTCTCCATTTGGGATAGAAATAACAAGACTTCAAGAAGGAATAGAATTTAGAAATGATGCAATCAAAATTGACTAATGATTTATAAATCATTAGTCCTATTCCTGACAATCTTCTAAGTGCTGAAATCATAAAAGAAAAAAAAATATGTACATTTAGGCATAAATTACTTTGAAGCATAATAGCATATACACAGATAAGTCAATTCAATTTAAACAGGAATTAACTTGTAGGGGTAACACTAACAACTTGGGAGACACACATTTCAAACTCTGGCATTCCTGAATTCGAGCTCACCAATCTCTTCCTTATGCCTTATGCCAAAGTATCTGAGTACAGATCCAGTGTTTTTGTTTGTTTTTCACAATAATAACAATAATAAATATTTATATAGTGCTTACTATGTAACACTGTGCTGAGTGCTTTAAAATTATCTCATTTGATGCTCACAACAATTCTAGGAAGTAGGTGCTATTATTAACCTCATGTTATAGATGAGGAAACTGAAGGAAACAGAAGTTAAGTGTCTTGCTGAAGGTCACATAGTTTTGGTTCATTCATTTTTGAAGAGGACCAATGCCATCATGGGTAATATCTTGATTTGCTCCTGAACTGGATTTAAATGAGGCTGAGTTGGGCAAAGTCCTCAGCCTCACTTTCTCTTCCTGGTTCATCTAAGACCTGTGGCAGGACAAAAGGCCCAGGGTGTGGTCGATGACTTTGAAGTCTTTGATGCCCAGCCAAGCTCTAATTAATACCCATTTTGCTGGGGGAAATCTTCAAATGCTTGGGGCAGCCGTCCCCCTAATTCACCAATAGGTTTGAGGCTTATTTCTTCCCCTCAACGTGGTTTAAGCTGAGGCAGTTTGCCAGGGTGTGGTCATTGTGCAAACTACAGTTTCTTGGAGCCACAGGTGAGAGTTAGGTGAAGGTAGACACCAAAGGTGGATGAACAGGCCTGAAGGAAAAAAAAAAAACCTCAGCAAACTCTCATACAAAAGATTGTAGTACTCCATGAACAACCTATGCACCAAGGGTTGCATAGCAAGTTTTGAAGCCAGAATTGAAATCCCTTCCTACTGATCTATTCACTGAGCTACCACATAATGTTGCCCCTAATGTTCTACTTTCTTGAATTTTCCACTTGGGAAGGTAGTGGAAAAGGCAACACTTCAACTGATCATTTTATTTTTTACAGAAATTGCCTTCATTCCCACCTCTGTTCTTTACTAAAGTCCTCCTTTGACACCTTGACACGGTGGTGACATGACTGTGGATTCTGAAAGGCTTGTCTAATGGAACATGTATTCTCTCAAGTCTTACCAAGGAGACTGTCTTCCATGACAGTCCTGTCTCTCCTGGTTGATAGATGCTTAAACTGAAGGATTAGGATAAATTTTTAGAGCCATAACAATTTATGACAGCAGCCCTCTTAGTGAAGTAATAAAGTAGTACTCCCTGTCACTGGAAAAAATGATCACGTGGATGAAATCACAGATCTTCTAGAATACTAATATCTCATTGCATTTCAATATCAGATTAATGGTCTTCAAATATTCCATGGTAAAATGTTCACCACTTTGGGGTGGAGGTGAAGTATGCTTTTGTTTGTTTGTCTTTGAGAAGAAGGAAGGGAGGTAGGGAGAGAGGGAGAGAAAAAGAGAGAAAGACAGAGAGAGAGAGAGAGAGAGACAGAGAGACAAAGAGAGAGACAGAGAGAGACAGAGACAGAGACAGAGACAGAGAGAGAATTGACACAGTAGACATATTGGTAGGATGACCTGGGTTCATGTCTGTCCTGTGAAACATACTGAATCTGTGGCCCTAGTCCAGGCACTTAATGTATCAGTCAGCTAGGTAATGGTCTAAGATGCTAAGTGGCAGAGAAAATGAGTAGCTACATTGGTCTAAGAAGTTTCTCCATCCAGGAGTTCTCTATATCAGCAAAATCTAAAGTCTGATCTTTCCTATTGTGTTTATCACTGGGTCTAAGGCTCATTCACATGTCCCAAGAATCCTCAGTAAAAGCACTCTTTGAGGTCCCACTTTTCCTAGAGGTGTCCAATGGAAACAGGTCATGCTGCCTTTTCTTCAGCATACCATGCAAACTGGCGTTCCTGCGTTTTTACCACTTAGCATCCAATCTCCCTTTCTAGCCTTATTGTCAGGCTCCCTAGCCCTCATGCTATGTTCTAGTCAAAATTTCTTAGTCAATGATATATTGAACACATATACATGTATAAACAATCACACATACCCAATATTCACCTACACATGATATATGCATTTGCATGCATGTGTGTATACATACACATCACATGCCCATACACATACACTCATACCCATTCACATACATAGACATATAATTCACATTCATATATACAATGTGCTATATGCATATATGGATATACTCCATATAAATATGTGTGTGTGCGCAAATGCATACACAAACATATGAATGTAAAGATGATCTCAATTTTGCATTCATCCAGGCCATGTACCAGGTCTTTGCTGCCCTGTCTCCCGCTCCACCTGTCACGGAATCCTTACTCTGCTGCAAGGTTTAGGTCACATGACAGTCCTTCTGTTTAGTCTTTTCCAGCAACCATCCCAACAAATAGAGTTCTTTTCCTTAAGTAAGTCTAGATCATGTGGCTTATATCTCAATAAAACATAACCTCCTTAGGGTAAGTACTGTTTTGTTTCAGTGTTTCTTTCCCAATTGCCCAGCACAGTGGCCAACACATAATAGGTGCTAAATAAAGTCTTTTGGACTGATCTTTCTCCACCTCCCTCCCCTTGTCCCTGCCTGATTTTATCCTTAATTATATACCTGTGTATTTATCCCCAAAGTATAAAGTAAGATCATTTAGGGCTGGGACTATAATTTCCCTAATGCACAGATCTGATCATATCACCTCTAACTCAGTAAACTTCAGTGGTTTGTTATTGTTTCCAGGAAAAATGACACACTCCTCTACTGATCATTAAAACTTTCCATCACCTGATCCCTTTGGAGTTTTGGAGGCTTCTCACTTCTGCTTCTTTTCACAGACTCTACAATGCAGCTACAACGTCCTATGTCCTGTTTCCATTATAACGTCCTCCATCATTTATCTCTGTGTCTTTTGACTGGCTGTCCCCTAGGCCTAGGATGTTCTCTGTCCTCATTCCCACCTCCCAGAAGGCCTTCTTCCCTTCAAAACTCAGGTTTTTTTCTGGTAGTAGCAGATACCTTTCCTTCCAAAGTTTATGATTTTTTAAAAATTTGTATAGGTATTGTATTTATATAATATATGTATATATGCATGTATTTATGCACTTATGTGTGTGCTCTTTGCGGGTATATATATTATATGTGTTTGTGAATGTGAATTGTATACCTATGTGTGTGCATATATATGAGAGTATACATATGAGTATGTGATATGTGTATGCACACACATACATGTAGACACACGTGCATATGTATAATATGTACATGAATGTTGTACATGGGTGAATTTTTGCACATGCAAATGTATATATGTATGTGTGTGAATGTATACATACATATACAGGTATATGATAAATATGTTTCTATATGTATATGTATTTCTTGTTTGCACATGTATATATTGACATGTATATACATATGTATATATGGGTGTGTATCTGTGGGTGTGCATGCATATGTAATTGCTGGTGTTGGAAGCTCAATTCCGTGTGGGCAGTCTCGGGCGGGTAAAGGTGGGAACTTCTAAATCTTAGAGTTCTCACGAGGCCCCCCAGGAAACGACTGGGAATCGAGGTGAACCGAGCTATCTCGTGTATTTCCGCCTCTTCCCGTGAGAAACGTGATGGGAGAGAGCTCTCCCCGCCCTCGAGATTGTCCCGGATTGGAGCACACCTGTTGTTACCTAACAGCACAGTATTCAGATGCAAACTATGCGGCTGGAGAGCTTAAGTAGGATCAGGAAAGCCTGAAAGCTCTCTTAGGCGGGAGGGGCGCGGAGCGGACAGGACAGAAGACTCCGCTTTTCCTCTCTCCACTCTCCCCTCCCCCTCTCTCCCCACTTACAGTTCTACTTCCAATCTCTTATTGTAAGATCTTTGCCTCCTTGGGAGATCTTTCTCTCTCCCTCCTAAGGAAGAATTCCCCTGCACTTGTAACCAGAACCCTGAATAAAGCTCAACCCTTGTTCGACTCTGCAACGTCTCTTCTCTCATATGACTATCCGGTTTGGCCAGCCGAAGACCTCCAATAGAGGTGAGGTAAGAAGACTCGGGTAGCCCACAGGCCTCTAGGCCTGGCATGTAATCATATTGCATATATACACACATGAGCATATACACATATGTGTACACACATCTGCATGTGTGTATGTACAGAGGTTTAGAGACATCTATAGAGATATATAAGTGAGCAAACACACACACATATATGAATACAAAGATGATCTCAAGTTTGTCTTCATGACCCCACTCCCCAGAGTAAAGCCTGACCCCTATTAGGTGCTTAATAAATCCATATTCGATGATTGATTCCCATTTTTATATTTTGTATTCCCAGGCCTGAGCTCAGTTCCTTGCATATAGTAGACACTTAATAAATGTTTGATGAATTTGAAATTGACTTTTTAAAAAATTCAATTCCTCCCAGTGTTCTGCTCTCAGCAGAGACTGACATCTATAAAAACTCAGAATCCAAAACAGTGAAGAACAATAGTACAATACGGTAAATTCCCTGTTCCTGATGTTTAAACCATTGCCAAGAAAGGAGGTCAATGACTTCTTGGCACAGTTTTTCTTTTTTGTGCCCTCGTAGCCTGACATTTTATCTCATGGCTCCAGGATGCCTTGTTTCCTCCATTATGTCCATGGTACATTAGTTTGTTGCTTTAGAGCTTGGTACTAATGAGGCTAAAGTTACAAGCTCCCTGTGTGAGCCCATTAGCTCCATTCTGTTCCATTGTGAGAAACGTAAAGGCCCCACCCAAGGGATTGAGACTTTTAATTGTCTTAGGTAGGGTCTATTTGGACATGGCACGGCTCAGGTTCCTGAAGGGATGATTTTCTCCTTATTCCATGTCCACAGGAGGAATAAGGGGGACCTTCAGGGGTCCTTGGTCAGGGAAGGCAAACTTATGATTAGTCACTGTGAGCATGTTAGGGCAAGAGTCAGGAAGGGAAAGAATCCAATATCAACTGTTTTTGCTTTGTAGTTTTTCTGAGTATCAGTTATATGGATAATGGGAGGATTGTCAGATTTATAGCTGGAATTAACATTAAAGCTTATAGTTTTACAAGGTTAGGAAAGTTATCAGTGAAATATGATTATTGAAGAAAGTGCCACCCATATTTAAATGCAAACTGACACACTAACAATTCAGAAGAGCCAATTTGCAGACCACTATCTTTGCCAGACCATTTCTAAAGCCAACATTAATTATTAGAAGCTTTATATCACCAAGTTAGTGAAAAGCTAAATCATTCATACAGATGTATATATAGGGCTATGTGTTTGTATATGTGTGCTTGTACATGTGTTTGTGTATGTATACACTGTATGTATCTCCCTGCTTGTCAAGTGATTGATTTGAATTATTAAAATGCTTAATATTCTCAGGATTTCTTTTCGATTCAGTCTCTTATTATGGTCTCTAGGTTTCAGATCCCTTGACCTGAAGGGGACATTCCTGCTCTGTTTGGCCCTCAAAATATGTGTGGATTATATACATATTGTGTATATTTGTTGGTGGTGTATCTGTATGTGTGTGTGCAGATACACACACACACACACACTCACACATACATAGGTATACACACACATAAGTAGGGAGTGCAATAGATAGAGTACCAGACCTGAAGTGAAGGAGAATCATCATCCTAAATTCAAATTTGTCCTCATATACTTGCTATCAGTGTGACCCTGGGGAAGTCCCTTATCCCTGTTAACTTCAGTTTCCTTGTTTGTAAAATGAGCTAGCAAAGGAAATGACCAATTGCTCCAGCATGGAAGCCCAAGTGGGGTCACGAAGAATTAGACACAACTGAAAACAACTGAACAGCAACAACAAATGTGCACACATACAATTAAAGACCAATGTATCCTAGATCTGGAACTGCAAGGGACCTCAGAAGTTGTTCAGTCCAACTTGCTTATTTTTCAGATGAGGAAACTGAAACATAAGGAGGTTAAGTGACTTGCCTATGAATATTCAGGGAATAAAGGGGCAGAGATAAGGTTCAGTCTCAAGTCCCTTAACTCAAAGTTCAGTATTATGAGTTCAAGGCCTTTTCCTCTCAAACATAGAATCATTCTTCCCACCAATAAGAACAAGGTTGTGGAACATTTGTTTTTAGGACTTCTTCAGAAGGTCATGGAAGAATACAGAGAGGAAGTGAATGATAATACCTTGTATAAATGGAAGCAGCATGGAAGAAATGCATAAGGTTATTAATGAAATGAAAAGGAAGCTAGATAACCCTCTGTAGCACAGTGCTAGATGCCATGTATGAGCATTGCTCTGATATCCATGAAATGATGGGAAGGATGATGATGAAAATGGTGATGAAGATATTGATAATGGTGATGTTGATCATTCTTGTTGCACTTAAGTGTTTGGTAAGCACTCCAATAATATTACCTCATTTTACCCATACAATAATTCTTATAAGTCGTGTCATTATTTTCCATATTTTAGAGATGAGAAAACTGAGGCAGACAGGTTAAGTGATTAGTCTACTGTTACACAGCTAAGTGAATATCTGGGGCAAAGATTTGAACTCAGTTCTCCCTATCTCTAGATCCAGCACTCTGTCCAGGAGACCATTTAGATGAAATATTGAAAGAACCAATGTCAGGACTTTAAAATACAGCGTGCCAACTCTCTGGAAGCTTCCTGATAAAATATGAATAAGCATCAGACATGATAAGGAGAAAGCTTTTGGTTGTGTATAACAGAAAAGTGCTGTTTGGTGCTCCTGTTGTTAAAGTCAATGAAAGAACAATCTTATAAAACATTTGATCCTACTTCAATTTCTAAAATGGTAACATAAACAATTAGGAAGATGCAATTACTCTCAAATATCCTGACAGACTGAATTGATGAGTCTTCTGTCATTTTAAGTAATAACTGACATTTGTGCTCTTGGGGAATGGACTATGTCTGCCCTAGAGAAGACACAACTCTTCTCTCTTATACTTAAGTTTGTCTAAAAAATATCGTAACACTTTAGAGATATTATTTCATTTGAACTTCACAGAACCCCGTGAAATAAGTAGGGACTGCAGGTATTAGAATCTTCCTTTCACAAATGAGAAAATTCATGCTCAAAAAAGACTTCCCCCTTGTAATATAGCTAGAAAATATCAAAGATGGGATTTTAACTCGGGTCTTCTTGAGCCCAAATGTTGTACTCTATCATAAAATATCATGCTGCCTCCCATAAGGTTGAATGTTTCATAGACATACTTTACAAATACTACTTTGGTGATATTTTAACTCATTATAAATTATTCTAATAAGAATGTAATAATGTAACATGTAAAATGCTCTGCAAACTTTAAATTGCTATTTAAATGCTAGTTATTATTATAGAAATAATATTAATAGTAGTAGCCAGGAAGATAGGTGGTGCAGTGGATAGAGTGCTAGGCCTGAAACTAGGAAGACCCATGTTTATGAGTTCAAATCTGCCCTCAGATACTTACTAGCTATGTGATCCTGGGCAAGTCACTTATCCCTGTTTGCTCCAGTGTCCTCATCTGTAAAAAATGACTTAGAGGAGGAAATGGCAAATGACTCCAATATCTTTGTTGAGAAAACACCAAACCACGTCACAAAGAGCCAGAGATGACTGAAACAACTGGCAACAACAACAAAACAGTAGCAGTGGTGGGAGTGATGGGGATAGTAGTAGTAGTAGTAGTAATAGTAGTAGTAGTAGTGGTAGTAGTAATAGTAGTAGTAGTAGTAATAGTAGTAGTAGTAGTAGTAGTAGTGGTAGTAGTAGTAGTAATAGTAGCAGTAGTAGTAGTAGTACTAGTGGTGGTAGTAGTAGTAGTAATAGTAGTAGTAGTGGTAGTAGTAATAGTAGTAGTAGTAGTAGTAGTGGTGGTGGTGGTGGTGGTAGTAGTAGTAGTAATAGTAGTAGTAGTAGTAGTAGTGGTGGTAGTAGTAGTAGTAGTAATAGTAGCAGTAGTAGTAGTAGTAGTGGTGGTGGTGGTAGTAGTAGTAGTAATAGTAGTAGTAGTAGTGGTAGTAGTAGTAGTAGTAATAGTAGTAGTAGTAGTGGTAGTAGTGGTGGCGGTGGTGATAGTGTGGTAGAAGTAGTAGTAACAATAGAATTAGTAGTAGTAATAGTAGTGATATTATATGTGTGTATTCTTAATGACATAGTTGTTTGCCAAAGTAGGAAAAACCATAATTTGGAGCCAGAGGACCTAGGTTCTGAGCCACTTAATATGCACATAAATTTTGGCTAGTCATTTGATCCCTTCTAGGCCCAGATTCCTCATCTCTAAAACTAGAACTTTTTGCTAGATGATTCCTAAAGTCCAATTCACCTGTAAATCTGTGATTCAGTGAGTATATAATATAGAGGCTAGCTTTCCTGTGGCCTTGCCCTTCCTGACAGAATTCCCATACATTGCACCTTTTTTGTTTTATCAGGACCCTACTCTCACAGATACCAGCAGCCTCAGTATCAAATTGAAGAAACTAGCCTTATGCAAAGATCACTCAATTCTAAGTCAGGTGATGAGGATGCTAGCAATGAGCTTTGCTATTGCTGTCTAAATGATAATAGGGAAGTCACTCAATCTCTCTGGTCTTTAGTTTCCCCATATGTAAAATTAATAAGTTGGCCAGAATGATCCTTAAAGTGCTTATTCTCATCATCTATGACAACAACAGATCATCCTCTGCATTCTTTTTCTGAAGATGGAGATGTAATCATGTCAACAAAATTATTTATCTAGACTTATCTTAACATCCAAGGGAACTTTTATGGCCTATTCAGATTGCCAAATATTAGCCAAAAAAGATATCTCAGAACTCTTCAAATCTGGCCTGTCCTTGCTTATATACCTTGGAAGTGGTCATCCCATACTATTTAAAGATGCTCGTTGATGAGATACCCATTCAACTTTGTTATTCATTTCTCTCAGTTGTGTTCAACTCTTCTGACCCCCATTTAGGGTTTTCTTGGCCAAAGTGCTGCACTGGTTTTCCATTTCTTTCTCCAGCTCATTTTGCCAATGAAGAAATTGAGGCAAACAGGATTATGTGACTTGCTCAGGGTCACATAGCTAACTAGCGTCTGAGACCAGATTTGAACTCAGGTCTTCCTGACTCCAGGCCTGGCACTCTATCTACTGTTGCACCTAGCTTCCCTTTATACAATTTGGAGAAAGCTTTAATTGTTAAGAAGCTCCCCTTGTTCCCACACATCCCCATGTCACCTAACCCTCCTTCATATTTCATTATTTATGAAGAGAGCCAAGTATACTACTAGTTCTTCATAGAACTTCAGATTGTCCTTCTGGACTCACCAAGTATATGTACAGCTGGACTCACTTCTGAACTCACATGTGTTTGTTCCTATGGGCTGAATGGATTCTCTCATCCTCTCTACCTAAAAATATTTTATCTCCATCAGTACTCACTCTATTTGCCACCTATGTCTTGAAGTTTCATCCAATCTTACTCTCACCACAATTCTTTCCCCACCCCATTTTTAAGACTAAATCTTTCTATAATCCACCCATGTTAGTATATGACACATGACCATATAGAGAATGTAAGTTTCTGAAAAGAAGAGATTATTTTCTTCTTCTCTCATATTTGCCAGAATCTGGCACACAGTGCCTTGAAAGTAGCAGGTGATTAATAATTTTTTATGGATTTTAATTGAATTCCTGAGCCAAAATACACCCCTTTAGTCAGAGTTCTTTGCTCTCACCTCTGGGGCCAAGCAAGGTGATTCTAAATTCATGCCCATGTGTCAGCACTCAAAGTAGATGAAGGCAGGGATTATGCTTATGCTGCAAATCCATGACGTGATTTCCAGTCCCCTCCTTATCTTGTTTATACTCCGCTCAAGGATACCCAGCTTTTCAATTTCCTCCATTAACCAGATAGTCTCTCCTTCATAAATATTCTTTAACCATCATTGCAATGAAGTCTGTTTATGATACCGGATCCAAGTACATGTATGTGTATACGTGTATGTTTTCAGGATTTCTGTCCCACTTCAATTATGAGTAGAATATTAACTTTGATCTTGGCAATAACCTCAATATGCGTAAGATAAATTAATTTAGAATAGATAATGTTATGAACAACATTTGTGCTTGTGGTATTCGTAAATGAAAAACAACAGCTAAATTTTTGAAAGAAAACTCAAAAGTAGCTCAGAATCCTAAAATTCTTGTTCATTTCCTACTAACCTTTTTTTACTAAACTGATAATTATAAATAGTCTAGTCAGGATATATTTTATACTAATTGATTGAGGACTTTTTATAGTAAAATGTGAAGTGAGATGTGTTTTTATTTTTATCACCTTGGTTTGCATCATCAACCAACCAATAATAAACATTTGTTGTCTTTTATGTGCTATTTATTGTTCTAAGAACTAATGATACCATGACAAAAATGAAACATAGTATCCCCTCAAAATGTTTACATTCTGCTTTTAAAAATAGTGTGTTTATATGTATATATACATATATGTATATGCCAAAGTGATACAATGTAAATATAAGATGATAATGTAAGTTTAATTGTATCACTCCCAGTTAATAAGTGTCACTAACTTCCTATTGCTCCCAAGATCAAATATACACACTTTTGTTTGGCATGTAATGATACTCAAAACGGGCATCTTTCTATATATCTGATTTTTTCGACTTTCATGAACTCTCCAACTATAAATCAGACATGCCTACCTACTACCTCCCCATCACTCTCACACACACATACACACACACACACACACACACATCTTCTTCTCTAGTTCCTGTGCCTTTACACTGCTTATTCCTTATGCCAGGAATATGTCCTTACCTACATTTAATCCTTGAAATTCCTAGTTACCTTCAGCATTGAGCTTATGTATCACTTCCTACAAGAAGCCTTGTGTGGTTCCCTCGGTTACATGTGCCCTCCCCTTCCCCAAATACCTGATGTTTATTTTTGTATATACACTTATGTCTATGTTGTTACCCCCATTAAAATGTAAATTTCTTGAGGACTGGAACTATTTCATGTTTGTTTTTGTCTTCTCTGCAATTGTATTATTCCATTCATGAAATAATTGATTGTTTGATTAAGTGTATTTTTACATAAAAATTTGGGGGGGGAGAATTATTTTTCTCATCATTTTTTTCTTCAGTTAAGTAGAACAGTAAATATAGTCCTTTGAACTCAGTGTGATGGATTTCTGCATTTTAATTTGGCCTAAAAGATATTTACTAGGGGTGTTACTCTGGATAATTCACTTAATTTCTATTTGCTTTAACTTCCTCATCTTTAAGATGGCAATAACAGCAGCACTTGTATCTCACAGTCATTGGGAGGATCCCGTGAGAGAAAATGCTGCTTTTCAAACTTTTAAGTACTATATAAATTCTAGCCATTACTATTGCTGTTTGTAAAACCTGCTTCACTACAGGTAATTTTCTATTCTCCCAAGCATTTTCACCCCCTCTCTATATTCTGTCCCACTTTGAAAGTTACACTGTTCAAGTCTGTGGGGTCACTATTGTAAAATTAAAGATGTGAAAATTACCCCTTCCCCAAAATCGCAATAAGGTATTAATGACTGATAATAACTAATCATAACTTAATGATATGCCCCTTCCAGATGGCATTTTCAAATTTCAATACAGGTCTTCAACGATTTAATAAAAATGAGTTTTTCTAGGCATTGCAGGTACTACTGTAGATGAATAAAGGAGTTACTTTTGAATGTATTCCATTGACATTCTCCCCCTTTACTGCATTAAAAAAAACACTGGTTCCTTTGAGAAGAATATCGATGTAAGTCTTCTTATAAGAGCACAATCTATTCCATTCAAAGCTATCCAACCCAATGATAAAATCAACTGGAATGTTTATAGTTTTATTTAAATGTATTAAGGGGTACAAAAATATTTGTGTACAGTATCCCATTTAATTAATCCAATATCCTTGTGAATCAACTGCTAAACATAATTAAACCCATTTTATTGATGAAGAAACTGACACTCTCAGCCTTGTCCAAGATTACAGTTAACAAAGTCTGAGATCAGAATCAAGCACTGTTCTTCCTATCTGCAAAGTCCATACTCTCTCTATTTTGCCAATCTTTTGAAATCCAGTTACTGATTTGGGGAGAAATTAAGTTTATTTTTCCCTTCCTACTAATATATTGTGAAAACTGCAATTTAAATATCTTTAGGAAAGATCATCCTCCTTCTTAAATTGACTGAAACCACATGGATATGTATCTTCAGTATATTTTTAAAATGTTAGCCACCATTCACAAGGTTTAGATTTTAAACTATAATGTACCTCAGAGATTCTAGATGCTTCCTTTTTCAAATGAGTTAACTGAGGTCTCAATAGGTCTTTCCCCAAGGTTACACATGGGGCATGGCTCAGAGAGTAATACATCCATGATCTTATCTATAGAATCTTTCCTTCTGCTTATAAATCAATCAACTAGTATTTATTAAGTGCTTACTGTGAGCCAGATAAATACTGGGGATAAAAGAAAAGCAGAGCATAAACACTTCTGCCTTCAAGAACCTTACATTCTAATGGGTAGGGACAGGGGTGGTAAAAATTTCTGTAAAGACTCTTCTCAATGCACTTAATGCCTCTTTTTTGTGCACAGCACATTAATAAGAGTGCATTTTCTTCCCCATGACCTTATCTCCTATTGTTTTCATTACAGTCCTTTATGGTAATTGTATGGTAATTCCCCTTGAACTCATTGCTGACCATATAATCTAACCAACTTATTCCCACAATATACCTTTTCATTTCCTTCCAGTAACCTGAAGTTTTTTTTTTATTCTGTGATAATTCTGATTTGTAGACATAGAGAATGACTGCAAGAACATCAGTGTTTACATATACATACATTTACATATATATATTCATATATGCATACATATATGCATTTATGTATGTATTGGTGGCAAGAAGCTTAGAATCATTAAAAAACTTTCAAAATTCCTCATATGCAATCAAATCCTGTTTCATTCTTATACTCCATTGACTGAGGTTAGTTCAGTGACCATCTATCCCACATATATGGATTGAAGGTTTAGCTCAATGTTTTGTTTTTGTTTTTTCTGCCCTGCTATTTGTTATAATCTTTTATTTCAATGTAACTGGCTAATCCAACCTCTTAAGTGTTGATTGATCTCATGGAAGTCATGTAAACCTTCTCTGTGACCTGAAGAATTGATCAGTGGTATCCAAGGGCTTGGACTTCATGTACAAAGTCTATATTAAATAGGAATTTCTCTTTCATTTATTCTCCATGAAGTATATTCTACATGACAACAATGATCACTTTTGGGATAGATATCCTGATGGAGAGATTGCAGGTAATGGCAACAATAAAGGATAGGTTTGGGAGGATTAGCTAGGTGGTGCCATGGATAGAGCACCAATTCTGGAGTCAGGAAAAACAGAGTTCAAACCCAGGCTCAGTTGTGTGATCCTGGGCAAGTCACTTAGCTCTGATTGCCTCACAACCTCCACCACATGCAATCCCAGAAAAGATTTGGGACAAGTAAAGAAAAGCAAGAGATGAAATTATAGGAGTTTACAATTGGATTACAAAGCATATAACAGTGATTTTGAATGTGGAGTATTGACTGATGACAAGATAATCAGTATAACTACCTTTGTGTGTGGCTGAGCAGAGTAGAGATATTGGTCATCGGCATTAGAAAGATTGAGGAGCTAAGAGGTTCTAGTAATAGAGTTTATATTTAATGTTCTTTGATATCTCTTGGATTTTGATCTGTGAGGGATTGTTGAATAAATTTATTTATGCAAAGTAAATAATCTTGAAAGAAATTCAGAGGTATATGAGACAATATTAAGTAGAGCCATCAAGTATCATCCTTGCTTTAAGAGATAAATGTTGATGTGTGTACATGTGGGTATTTATTTGTGTGTATGCAATCAGCAAACAATGCAACCAGGAGTATTTTATTTCTAGACTTCTCAATATTTTTTTTAACTGCAAAGACATTTTCATTAACACCTTAGGTGTTCACTTTTATTTTCATCAAGGATTCCTTCAATGCACGTTGGTGTATGGACACTTAGGGAAGAGAGTTGACTATAAAGAGGGCTAAACTTGTAATTAGGAAAGAACCAGATTTAGAGGATTCTTAGTTCCTAGCTGGGTAACCTTGAAGAACGTGACTTCAACCCTTTACCATATTTGTAATTCCTTAACTCACTGGGAGATTATGAGGATCAAATGATACAAGTCTTAAAAACATTTTATAAACCTCAAATACTTTGTAAATGGCACATAGTTTGGATGTGTTATAGACCATTCTGAAGGAGATTTTAAAGAGATAAGAAACAAGGTATGTGAGTTAGCAGTTGGACTCACATGAGATAACTTATTGATATAAAATGCTTTGCAAACTTTATAACATTATGTAAATGCTTTCAGCCATAATCATCAACATGCAGAACTGTAATGCAAAGAATAAAAAGGACTCATTTTCTTTATATGTATGGACAGTTTTAAAATACAGCAAATGATAAATTGTTTAACTCAAAACACTAAAGCTTTTGGAATTTAACATGGATAATTCTCAGCATTATAGACGTTATCGTAGATGTATGGAGGAGCTGCTTTTGAATGTGCTCCATTTGACACTCTTTGCCTTTCCTAACCTAAAAGTGGTCTTAGAAATGGAGAAAATTGGGAAAATGAACAAAATAGGGGAAAGATAAAAGAAAGCAAAGTGTTTCTACTGGCTGATAATGTTTATCTATACATGCTCTATCCTGTTGTCAAATAACTTTAAATATGTGATATATACCATTATTATATCAATCAACTCAAATGAACTATTGGTTTTCTATTCAGTTTTGAAAGAAATTGGTAGGGCTTTTATTAAAAATAAGTTGTGAAAGCCCAGAGAGAGGAACTTACTCAAGAGGAACAGGTCATCTCTAGTACCAACTATATCAAAGATAACAGGAATGTTGAGGAAAAAGAACAAGACATCTGATTATTAGGAGATCATTGAGAACTACAGAAAATACATCACTTGAATGATGAGCTTAGAAGTCATATTGCATATACATTAGAAAGAATGTAAAGAAGAGGAAGCTTTTTCCAAGAAAACTGGCAGAGAAAGGGAGGAGAATAGTTAGAGTAGGTAGGATCTAATCACTTCTTAGCAGACTCTAGATTAAAGGAGTTAAATTAAATTAAAGATTAAAGGAGAATGATATCAAGCAGTTGTGAGATGAGAAGGAAAGTTTCTCAGGGGGAAAGTAAGAAAGGAGATAGTGTTTGAAGAAGATTTCTCATTGTTGTTATTGTTGTCATATTATTTTGTTAGAGCATGAAGAGAGTACCTTAACGGAATGGGCAGAGAGAGATATGGGAGGTTTTTAAAAAGACATTTTGGAAAAACTGCTATCTTGAGTGGGCAAAGACAATTGATTAAGAAAGAGAACATTAACTGTCTTTCTGTAGTAGAAATCGAGAGGTTTTTGTTTTGTTTTGTTTTTTTCCAAAGGTAATTTGTTACATATCCAGTCAGCAGGTTTGTGAAATATTCTTTACTCTATGCATCAGCACCAGGACAGCAGCAGAGGGAGTGGATGGTGGGAGCAATAAAGAGTTGTGATTTGGTGAGGTAAGTAAAGATAAGGAAAAAGAACAAGGAACAGAGGAGAGTGAAGAGATTAAGGAGTTCCTTAAAGGACCTAAAATTAAGCAGGGAGGAAAGTATATCTAGAGAACAGATGTTAGTTAAGCAGAATCCTGAGGGATAGAGAGACTGCAGGTAAAGAATAAAATGAAAAATAGGTTTGAGATGAGAGAAAAATAGTGAGAGATGAAATTATAGGTGGCTGCAATTGGATTGAGGAGTGCATAACATTGATTTTGAACATGCAGTATTGGTGGTTGATGACAAGATAAATCGTAAAACTGTCTTTGCGCGTAGCTGAGCAGAGTAGAGGTATTGGTCATGGACATTAGAAAGATAGAGAAACTTAGAGGTTCAGATACAGAGGATATGTTAACATGTATAATGGTGGAAATCAAATATTTGAAGGATGGTTAGGTGCAAAAATAATCAGTCTGCTTGTTCCAGTGACCAAAACTAGAAGAATTGGGTACATGTTGCAAAGAAAGAAGTTTAAACTTTAAGAAGGAAAAAAGATACTAATCACTGGATCTGTTCCAAAGTGTGATGTGCTGACATAGAAGGCACAGGGTTCCTGCCATTGGAAATGTTTAGTAAGCTTGATGACCAGTTGTTAGGTTTGTTATAGGGAAATTGTTTTTGTTTTTTTTTTCAGCTTCTTGGAATAAATGGTCAATTCTCTGCTATCTCTGAAATTCTTTGAGGCTATGAGATTTCCCCTAAAGTCAAAAATTCTTTTATATTCATGGTTGGTCTTCAGAGTAGCTCATATGGTAGGTGAATATAAAATTAGGAAAGAAATGACCTAGAAAAGAGAGAAAAGGGAAAGTCATCAAAATCTGTCAAACACAGTGATGTTTAGAAATGATTTCATTACAAATAACCATCAGCCCCTTTCCCCTAAGTAATGAGGCATATTTTTAAGGCTTGTCAGATCTCCTTAATATGAATAGCTCTTCTCTAGGCATAGTTTTATTGGAGAATGGTTCACTGTAAACCTTACATATAGGGACAATACACAATTACCTATATTAATTGATTTTGAAAAATAAATGTGTCCTTTCTTAAAATCCAAAACTTCACCATCAATCATTCCTTGGAAATTAATCACTCTTTAAAAAAAAGAGTAAAGAGTAGCATATTGATCTATTATTTGTCATTGACACCCTAGTATGAATTAGGTCAGCAGGTTAGTACCAATTACTTGACAGTGATATGAATGGTTGGGACTGGGGGAAGGTGGTTTGTTGAGGAAAACAAAGAGATGGAGACAAAGACAGAGAGAAAGAGAGATACACAGAGACACAGATAGAAACAAACAGGCAGAGACACAGAGAGGGGGACAGAAAGAGGAAGAGAGATAAAGACACACAGAGACAGAGAGAGATGGAGAGGAGATGGACAGACAGAAATAGATAGGAAAGAAGACATACAAATCTGTCTGGTTCATTATTTACATAGGCTTTGTCCCACATATTGATCTTGATCCAAAATTACTCCTGAATCTTGCCAAGAAGTGGTAGACTCAATGTGCTATGGGACTTCTATAGATGAAACAAAAAATAATTGATGATGAAAACATAAAGTTCAGGAAATATAATTACTAATTTTTGTTTTATTTATTGGCTAATTCAACAAGGGGATGTAAAACAATTGCTAAAGTTAGAAAACTTTTAAATGCACTCTGGATGAATAATGGAATCATGAAATCTTTCCTCTTCGAGAGCAAAAAAGTACCTGTGACTCCAAAATATAGCACAATGTCTGACTCATGGGCAATTAATAAATATTCATTGAATAAGTTGTTTAACTTAGTAACCTTCAAGTGGGAATTCCAATTAAATGAACCCTTCTATATCCTTCCTGCCAGTTGGTCCTTCAACTTTATATTGTTCAATCCTAGTGGTTACAAGCCCTTCATTGACTCTAGTTCAGGGTTATTATATAGATACTCTTAAGTTTCAGCAATATAAATGCTCTCTGCAGGTGACTTTTTTTCTCAACTATCTTAGAAACATCTCTTTTGAAAAACTAATTATGTCTGCTGGCTAAATAATTCTGAGTTAATAACTATAGTGGGAAACACATTATTGGGGGTTTATAAGCTATAGGAGGAAGGAAGGAAGGAAGGAAGGAAGGAAGGAAGGAAGGAAGGAAGGAAGGAAGGAAGGAAGGAAGGAAGGAAGGAAGTGCTGGAATTGGAAGCTCAATTCCATGTGGACAGTCTCGGGCGGGTAAAGGTGGGAACTTCTAAATCTTAGAGTTCTCACGAGGCCCCCCACAATAAAAACAGGGAATCGAGGAGGAGACCGAGCTATCTCGTGTATTTCCGCCTCTTCCCGTGAGATACGTGATGGGAGGAGCATCCCCGCTCTGGAGGCTGTCCCAGATCTGGGCACACCTATTGTTACCTAACAGGCTCGGTATTGACATGTAAACTACGCGACGGGAGAGCTTAAGTAGGGTCAGGAAAGCCTGAAAGTGCTCTTGGGCGGAGGGGCCACGTGTGTGGACAAGGCTCCGCATTTCCTCTTTCCTCTCTCCCCTCTCCCTCTCTCCCCACTTACACTTCTACTTCCAATCTCTTATTGTAAGATCTTTGCCTCCTTGGGAGATCTTTCTCGCTCCCTCCTAAGGAAGAATTCCCCTGCACTTGTAACCAGAACCCTGAATAAAGCTCAACCCTTGTTCGACTCTGATAGGTCTCTTCTCTCATACGAGTATCCGGTTTGGCCAGCCAAAGACCTCCGATAGAGGTAAGGTAAGACTCGGGTAGCCCACAGGCCTCTAGGCCTGGCAAGGAAGGAAGGAAGGAAGGAAGGAAGGAAGGAAGGAAGGAAGGAAGGAAGGAAGGGAGGGAGGGAGGGAGGGAGGGAGGAAGGAAGGAAGGGTTTATTTAGCACTTAATATGTTCCAGGAACTGTGCCAAGGATTTTATGAATATTATCTAATTTCATCATCAAAACATCCCTGAGAAATAGGGCTATTATTATCTCCATTTTATAATTAAAGAAACTGAGGCAAACAAAAATTAAATTATTTGTCAAGTATCACACAACTGAGTAAGTAACTGAGGCTGAATTTGAATGCATATGTTCCTAACTCAAGGGCCAGTGTTCCATACACTACATCACCTAGCTATCTGTAGCATTAAGAAACGAGAACCTTATTCTACAAAGGATACCCCTAGTACCTAGAATTGATGTGGTAGCCATACTCAAGGGCTCATAGTCTTAGAATACAAGTAGAATTGGGATAAGTTCCTCAGACTACATTCATTTACATGTGTAAATGCTTCACAAGCTTTGAAGTGAAATACATTATTTATCATTATTGGCATCATTATTATTATCATCGAAAATGTGCTATAAACAGATAGAACACATTAGAATCCCCTCAATACCATGATAAGTAGTCCTTCTTTGAGCAAGGCATGGTTCTTTTTGTGCCTTATAAATATACCTCTCCACTTACAAACTCTATGCACACCCATTTTTTCCATTACTGCTGCTTATATTTATGGAATAGGGTATATCAGCTTTATGTAGAAGATGTTTCTTTGCTATTGTTCTAATTCTGTCATACCAGTAAATACCTGTGATCTCAGCTAATTTGGTCCTTTGGATGACTAGAGTTAATGACCAAAAGATTTCAGGAGTAATGACATGAAAAGCAACTTAAATCTGGAGTGATTGTCCCCTGGGGGACCCAAAAGGGTAGTGTGAGATCAGGGCACAGGTACCCTTGGAAGGAGTACTACAAAACAGATAAACTGAGGCTGTGAGGTGCCCAATGTCAGGCAAGTAGAAAGGAATGGATCCAAAATATAAACTCAGGTCCTGTGATTCTAATCCAGGGATGGGGAACCTGTGGCCTTGAGGTCCTCAAGTGTGGCCTTTTGACTGAATCCAAATGTCACAGAACAAATGCTTAAGGATTTGTCATGGGTCACATGTGACCTCAAGGCTGAAGGTCCCCTTACATCTCACCCCTCCCAGTGTAATCCCGCAGTGTTTCCATTGTCCAAGTGTTTTTACTTATTTCTTTTCCATTTTAATACTTATAACTTCTTTTCCTTTCTTGTCATACTGTACTTAGTTTCTCTAATCTTCTTCTAAATGAAGGCCTTCATATTGATCACTGTTTTGCATTCCAGGTAAAGCTTTGATTTACTTTTTTGATAATTTAAATTCTATTTGTCTTCATAAATCATAATGTTATTCTTTATAATTTGTGGATATGAACTCACAAACATATTGTTTAAGCAATAATATAATATTATATATGTAATATAAATATATAATTATGTAAAATAATAATAGTAAATAATTGGAAAGTAGACTATATGAGCAAATAATTTGTCATTCAGATTGTAGGTCTCAGTGATGAAGAACAACGAACATGATATATCAGGTCTTTTGCAACAACATGCCTTGGCAACTCTTTGGAGAATGACACATATGAGCACAAGTGACAAAGAATGTTCATCTCACATCAAAGTGAGAAATAGGGATTGCAATATGAATACATTCTTCCTCCATTATCTGCATGTTAGTTATTTTGAAAACTGTTAGTAAAGAGTGAAGTCGATCTAATTATGTTGCTAGTGTTGACTTTGGAAGGATGTCTCTTCAAAGTTGATAATGAAAAGAACTATGAATTCCCAGGTGTAATTGGACTAAATCTGAACAAAAGCACAGACTTGGTGCAATTGCTTTATTTCTGAAATGTCACAGTCCCTAATTAATTTGAGCTTAAGTGAGTAAGGATCAATAGCAATTGACAGAGCATGGGTAACTAAGTAGAATGGGCAAATGGAGCTTTGCCCCAGGCTACTAATCTTGCAGGAAAATTTCCTTCCAAAAAGTAGGCTTACTTTACACAAGTAAGCAATACAAACTCTACAAGCAAGGTCCTTCCTCTCTCATTATGTTATACTGCCTTCTTTACCAAGCCTTGCTGGGAAATGTATCAGACAACTCCTCCTTTCAGCTCCCCTCTTTAACTTACAAGTGTTTGGGGCAGCTAGGTAGCACAGTAACTAGATTCCCGGGCCTGGAGACAGGAAGTTTTGAGTTCAAATCTGATCTCAAGCACTTGCTAGCTGCATGACCCTGAGCAAGTCACTTATCTTCTCTTTACTAATTCTTCACTTATAAAATGAGGAGAAAAATAGAATATATTCCATGGTTGATATGAAGATCAAATGATATTATAATTACAAAGTGTTTAGTACAGTGCCTGGGAACATAATAGGGGCTATATAAATGTTAGGGATTATGATGATGATCTAGTCTCCTCTGAATCCTGTCCTTTCCTCCTCTTTCCTTATCCTTCCAGTCTGACTTCTTTTTTCACTTATCTACACTTCCTTTAAAATACCGTATTTAGGGGAGGAAATGGTCAGAAGTAAAAAATAAAAATTGGTGATGAAGGATACGATGAACAGAAAGGAAGAGAGGGAGAGAGAGAGGGAGAGACAGGGAGAGAGAGACAGAGAGAGAGAGAGAGAGAGAGAGAGAATGGCTAAAGAGGGGAAAATGAGATGAACGGAAATTCACAGTTAATAAGTTAATAATCATAACTGTGAATGTACATAAATAAGATGAACTCACTCATAAAGTGGAAGCAGATAGCAGACTAGATTAAAAACCAGAACCCAACAATATGCTGTTTACAAGAAATATATTTGAAGCAGACATACACACACACACACACACACACACACACACACACACACACACACACACATGCAAGCTAAAGGTAAGAGGCTGGAGCAGAATCTATTGTGATTCAGTTGAAATAAAAAAAAATAAAGCAAGGGTAAGAATCATAATCTCAGACAAAGCAAAGCAGAAATAGTCCTAAGTAATGAACTACATCTTACTGAAAGGTATCATAGAAAATGAAATAATATGAATATTAAATATATATGAACCAAATGGTATAGCATCAAATTTTCTAAAGGAGAGGTTTAATTGAGTTATAGGAGGAAATAGACAGTAAAGCTATATGAGTGGAGGATGTCAGCTTTCCCCTCTCAGAATTAGATAAATCTAACCACAAAAGAAATAAGAAAAAAGTGAAAAAGGTGAATAGAATTTTAGAAAAATGTTAGACATGACATACCACTGGAGAAAACAGAATAAGAATAGAAAGTAATATACCTTTTTCTCAGAGGTACATGTCCCTTACACAAAAATTGACCACATAGTAGAGCATTAAATACCCCACAATCAAATGCAGAAAGGCAGAAATATTAAATGCATCCTTTTCAGACCATAATGCAATAAAAAATACATTCAACAAAGGGTTGTGGAAAGACAGTTTAAAAAGTTATTGAAAATTAAATAATCTCGTCCCAAAGAATCATACAAACAGTCAATAATTTCATTAAAGAGAGTGAGAACAATGAACAAACATATCAGAATTTTTGGCATGCAACCAAGGCAGTACTTAGGGGAAATTTTGTATCTGTAAATGCTTATAAAGATGGAACAGATCAAAGAATTGGATATTCAACTAAAAAAAAAACTAGAGAAAGAAAAAATTGAAAATTACTTATTAAAAATTAAATTAAAATTTCTGAAAGTCAAAGGTGAGAGTAAAAAGATTAAAAGTAGAAAAATCATTGAACTAATAAATAAAATTAGAAGCTGGTTTTACTTAGGAAAAAATGAACCTTTGGTTTATTTGATTTAAAAAAGAAAACCAAATTACCAGAATCAAAAATTAAAGGAATGAATTTACCACCAATGAAGAGGAAAATAAAGCAACTATAAGGAGCTATTTTGCCCAATTACATGCCAGTAAATCTGAAAAATCTAAGCAAAATTGATGACTATTTAGGCAAGTATTAGGTACCAGATTAAGAGAAGAGGCAGCAGAATATTCAAATAACTCCATCATTGAAAATGAAATGGGAAAAGCTACCAGTGAACTCACTAATAAATAATACCCAGGGCCAGATGGATTCACAAGTGAATTCCACCAAACATTATAGGCAAAAAAGACCTACTATATTCCTTTTATGACTGCAACAACACAAATATGGTATTGATGACTAAAGCAAGAAAAGTGAAAACCAAAAGGATAATTATAGACAAATTATCTTAATAAAGGTCTATGCAAAAAAAATTTAAAATTAGCAATGAGATTACAACAATATATCACAAGGATCATACATTACGACCAGGTGTTATTTATACCAAGAATACAGGACTGGTTAAATATAAGGAAAACTATAGCTGTAATTGACCATATCAAAAACAACAACAAAAATCATATGAAGCTCTCAAATGATGCAGAAAAAAATGTTTGATGAAATGCAGCACTCACTCCTTTCAAAAGCACTAGACAGCATAGGCATAAACAGAGATCTTTTAAAAATGATAAACAGTATTCATTTAAAACCATCAGCAAACATTATCTATATTGGGGGTAAGGTAGTCATTTTTCAAATAAGATCAAACTGAGGCAAGGTTGTCCATTATCATTCTTGTTATTTAGCATAATATTATAAATTTTATTTGTAGAAATAAGAGAAGAAAAAGTGAAGGAATTAGAGTAGGCACTGAAAAAAAGTAGCACTTTTTGCAGGTAATATGATGATATACTTAGAGAATCCTAGAGAATCAACTAAAAAATTAGTTGAAATAATTGACAAATTTAGCAAAGTTGCAGATAAAAAATAAATCCACATAAATCATCAGCATTTCAATGTATTACCAGCAAAGTCCAGCAGCAAGAGACATGAAGAGAAATTCTATTTAGAATGCCTATGGACAATATAAAATACTTGGAAGCCCACCTGCCAAGATAAACTCAGGGACTATATGTACCCAATTACAAGATACTTCACACAAAGAAAGTTGCATCCCAATAATTGGGAAAACTATCAATTGCTCATAGATAGGCTGAGTTAATAGAATAAAAATGACAATGCAACCTAAGCTAATTTACTTACTCAGTGCATAGGAAATTAATGAGAAAAAAAGTATGAAGGCAAGTGGCCTAGCTGTATCAGTTTTCAAATGATGTTAAAAAGTGGTAATCATCAAAAAAATCTAGTACTGACTAAGAAATAGAATGGTTGATCAATGAAATAAATCAGGCATGCAATATACAGCAGTAAATAACCATAGTAATCTAGTGTTTGATAAACCTAAAGTCCCAAGCTTTTGAGACAAGAACTCATCACTTGACAAAAACTTCTGGGAAAACTGGATAACAATATGGCAGAAACTAGGTAACATTCGACACTTTATACCACGATAAAATCAGTATACAATTTAGATATAAAGGGTGATATCATAAACAAGTTAGGAGAGCAAGGAATAGTTTACCTGTCAAATGTATGGAGAAGGAAAGAATTTATGACTAAACAAAAGAGAGTGAGACTGATGAGATACAAAATGGATAATAGTAATTATATTAAATTAACAATTTTCACAAACAAAAGCAGAGCAGCCAAGATTATAAAAAAAGTAGAACAGAAATCTGGGAAACAATGTTTTACATTAAGTATTTCTGATAGAGGTCTCATTTCTCAAACATACAGATAACTGAGTCAAATTTATAAGAATACAAGTCACTACCAAATTCACAAATGCTCAAAGGATATGAACAGGAAGTTCTGATATGAAGAAATATGCAATCTCTAGTCATATAAAAATGTTCTAAATCATTTTTTATGAGTGAAATACAAATTAAAACAACCTGAGATTCCACTTCACGCCTATCAGATTGACTAATATGACAGAAAAGGAAAATGACAAACATTCAGGTTATGTGGGGAAATTTTGACACTAATTCACTATTAGTTGAGTTGTGATCTGAATCAACCATTCTGGAGAGCAATTTGGAACTTTGCCCAAGGAGTTATAAAACTGAATATCCTATCATCCAGCAATACCACTACTTAGTCTGTATGCCAAAGAAATAAATAAAAGATGGGGGTTGGTGAAGTATCTATTCATACAAGTACAATTATGTCAGCTCTTTGTGTTCTGATAAATAATTAGAAATTGAGGAGATGCCCATTAATTAGGGAATAGCTGAATAAGTTGTGGTATATGATTGTGATGAAATATTATTATGCTGTAAGAAATGATGAGCAGGATGATTTCAGAAAAATCTAAGAAAAAACTTATATGAACTGATGCAAAGTGAAGTAAGTAGAACCAGAAAAATGTTGTACACAGTTAACAACAATATCATATGATGACTGACTGTAAATGACTTAGCTATTCTCAGTAATGTGATGATCTAAGACAATTTCAAAGGACTCATCATGAAAATTGTTGGTTAGTTGGTTGGTGATTGTCCTTTGTTCTCAAAGAGGACCCAAAGACATCACTATGCTAAAATCAAGTTTCACGACTGTGGCTGATGAGGCCAACAGAGCTCAGAAAGCTCTACCACAAGTCGGACACAAATAGTCTGCATGAACATTAGGGGTGGATATTCTAAATTGGTGCATTCTGCATTTACTTTGAGCTGTTTCATTTCTACTTTGCTCTAAGAGCACAGTGGCTTCTCTGATGTGAGCATGCCATGCTGAGCTGTCCTGTTTCCACCCACCATCAGCACATGGAATGTACACTTATAGACAACAAAAAATCCAGTAGACTTGAAAGATGAACAAGTCTTGTTGCAAGAGAACTCAGTGGTATCTCTTTCAAATAGCAACACTGAGTGAAACAGGTTGGCAAATGAAGGCCAGCTTACTGAAGTCAGAGCTGGATACACATTTTTCTGTTGTGGTCACAGCGAAGGGAAGCTCCATGAAGCTGGCACAAGCTTGCGATTAAAATTAATCTAGTCAACAAACTGGCATGCCTGACAAATGACAGACTCAGGACAATGTGATTGCCACTTGTAGGAAAATGTCAGGCCACCATCAACAATGCCTATGCTCCCACCATGAGGAACCCTGATGAGATAAAAGAAAAAAATTGTGAAAACCTAGAAATATTTATCATCAATATGCCAAAGGAGGACAAGTTTATAATTCTGGGTGACTTTAATGTTGTGTGTTCGTCCTTTGCTGCCGAAGAAGACCATACCATCAGAGAAATAATGACATGACTTGCACTTGACTTTGTTCTGAGTGAGGGAGGGCTGTCCAGGTCACCAGCCTCACTTCTTCTCCAGAGCCATCTGAATCCAGTTACCAGATATTCATCAGGATGACTGGAGATGACCCAGGATGAAGCAATTGGGGTTAAGTGACTTGCCAAGGTCACACAGCTAGTGAATGTCAGGTGTCTGAGGTGAGATTTGAACTCAAGTCTTCCTGACCCCTGTGCTGGTGCTCTATCCACTGTACCATCTAGATGCCCTGAGTTTAATGTTAGAGTGGGCTCAGACTACCAGACTTGGCAGGGAGTCTCCTAGGGAGGAATGGAGTTGGAAACAGCAACAGCAATGATCATTTACTACTGAAGACTTGTGCATTTCATGATCTTCTCATTGCCAACTCTGTTTTCTGTTTACCTAAATGCAATAAAACTTCATGGATGTGTTCTTGCAGCAAACATTGGTATCTAAAAGATTACATGAAAATGTAATCTATAGTCAGAGAAAGAACTAATAGAGTCTGAATGCAGATCAAAGCATGTTATTTTTCATTTTTTTTGGTCTGCATCTTCTTTCAGAGCATGACTAATATGAAAATATGTTTTACATGATTGTACATGTGTAATTTATATCAAATTGCTTACCATCTCAGGGAAGGAGTAGAGGAGGGAGGGAAGGAGAAATTTTGAAACTCAACTTTTAAAAAAATGAATGCTAAAAATTGATTTTACATGTAAAAATTCTTAAAATCAAAATAAAATACCACATTGTATTTCTTCATTAAAGTCTTCATCTGGCGAAAACTTTGTCTCCTAGTTCAGAATGTGACAAGATCTTGGAGTTGGACGTGATCTTATAGACCAGCAAGTCTGAACTACACTTAAAAAGAGAATGATTCCTCTCTGCCTGATCCAACAAAGGGTCACTTGATTTTGCTTGAAGACTTCCATTGAAGCAAACTCAATATCTCCATTTCATCTTGGGATACCTACCGCTAATTGTTAGGAATTATTTTCCCCCCTGTCCTATATCTGCCTCTCCTATCTTCTACCCACTGCTCCTTGTTCTGCTCTCTGAGACCAAGAAGAAGGAAGTTTATTCTTCTTTCCTTGGAACAATCCTCCAAAAACTTCAAGGCAGCTATTCTCAAGATCGTATCACTTACTGGTTGTTTGATATTGGACATGTCTCTTTCCTTTGCTGTCCTCCATGATCACATCTCTAATTTGTGATATGATTTAAAACACATGATATTTGAACTCTGAGGAACTAGATTCACAATCTAGCTCTGCTGCTTATTATCTGGATGACCTTGAAAAAGTCACATTTAAAATCCAAAGCATTGTTTTGTCTAAAGTAGAAAGACCCCAGTTTTTCACTCTGAACAAATATAATAGCCTCCTTCCTACAGGAATTCCATGACTATCAAAACTGCAGCACTTATAGTCACTTTGTATATATCCTACATTGGCTTTCCTGGGAAACTTTGTACATCTCTGGTAAAAAAAACAAAAAAACAAAAAACAAAAAACTGAGGAAAAAGACTTCCTCATTTTTGTTCCCTTTATTTCCCCTGTCCCTAGCTCTTTGTAGGCATTTGATGGATGTTTGTTGATTGAGTCATCTGAGGTCCATATCAATTATCTGAAAAAACTACTGTAGCTACCACCACATGCATTTTACAAGTGAAGAAACAGCTGCCATTGAATTTAAGTTCCTGGTCATAATGGGTCACACATACAGAGCTGAGATTGGAAACAATGAGCTTTCTTGCAAAATCTAGTGTTCTTTCCACCGTAGGACCTGTTCCCATTGAGGGAACTTGCTGAGAAAAATTATGTACATACCATTAAGGGTATATATTTTTGGCATAGGAACAAAATATTTTCCAAATTCTTAATTACTTATGAACAAATAAAATTATGAGAGACAATTGAGTACTATGCATTAACATAATTCCCCTTAAGGTCCTCTACCAGACAACACTATGCCAAAGTACCGTGATTATACCCACTGGAAAATACATGTGCACTTTCTTATACACATTCTAAAACTTACATTTTCCAATTATACCAAAAGTAATATATTTATATGAGCACAAGACAATATGTCTAAAAAAAATCCTAAAACTTCTCAGTTCACAAATGAGGAAATTGAAATTCTAGGAGACTAATTGTATTGCCCAAAGACACCCAGTTGTTAAGTGGCAATAGGTAGGACTGTAGGGAAAAACAAACAAATGAACCAAAAACACTGTTTCTAGAGTCATAGGACAGTGGAGTCAGATCCCACCTCTGATGCATTAAACCCAAATCCTCTAATCCAGAGCCAGTGCTATTTCTATGACACTTCCTTTTGGCATTTATCACTAGTTTATCCTTAAGAAACTCATTTAACATCTCTTATTCTCAGATTTCCTTCTGGTTAATACATTATAGTTCGATCAAGTGACCTCTGAGATCTCTTTTAATTTTACCACTATGGGTCTCTGATTGTTACCTCAACTCTTTCAATTGGCGAGGATAGATTACAATCATCATTTTCCATTCATATCTGGAACTTCTTGACTTAGTAACTGAAGATGGTTGTTCTCCATATTTACTCATTAAATTTTCTTAGAGTTTCTAAAACTCTATTTTAAAAAGCACCAAAACTGTACAATGTGTGATGAGTCATCTGGATTTCCAAAAATGGGAGTGTAGTCATGTGACAAAAGATACCCAGTGACTGGTAACTTTGGAACCTGGTTTGTCTTTTTTCCCGTAGTTTCCAAGGTCTTCACTGGCCCCTGCCCAACTCCTTATTAGCTCTGTTTGTATTCTTCTGGGCTTTGGGGCTAATTTGAATAATTAATTATGGATCCTTGCCACCTGAATATCAGTTGACCAGCCTTTCATGCAGATAACACTGCTCCCTCTGGGTTTACTTTGCACTCAGTACATGTCAACCCAGCACCTCTGGAGGAAGACATAGATGAAAGACTATTCCTCTGTATTGTTCCAGGAATTCAAGCCATTTTTAAAAGAACTGGCTTTTCACTAAGAAATTCTAACCAGAAAAACTGTATGAAAATGAAAACAGATGTCAGTGGATATGTTTCTCTACTTAATTCATATGATCTAGAGTTGTGACTTTCAAGTGATTATCTAATTTTACAAAGGTGGAAACTGAGTCATAGTGGAGGAAACTGTGCCAAGATATTAGGAAATATCCTGTTTTCCAGAGTTAAGGCCCTGCAAGCAAGCTGTGCCCTGAGCTTGGCATAACAACAATCCTTTGCACTCACCTTCTGGATGGTCTCTACCCCAAAAGATTCTCAAAGTTATTTCCCACCAGTATCAGGTGGTCTCTGGGATTGGACAAGCACTTGTATTACCCATGATCTGGTCATGAAGTCCTGCTATGAATCAAACTTGTAACATTGTTCCTGTTACCCCTTGTTGCAGCCATTGGTATAAATACTGAGATTTCTCCACACTGCCCCAGGGTCCTGCACTAGGGGCAGGGCTCCCCCACATGTATCCTTGCTTGCAAGCCATTTCCCTCACTTTGAAATTAAACTTCAGTTTGATTCCTGACTCTTCTGTCTGTAGTCTGTTTTGTATGGCTACTGCCACCCACAGATTAGAGGCTAATTCTGCTCTGGTTGACAGCTTATGTAGAAGTTTAGCAGCAGAGCTTATATTTGAATACAACTCTAGTGATTTTTCCCCCCTATTATATCACACTTCCTCAACTATCTCTTTTTGGGAAATAATTGTGCAGCCATCAGAAATCTAAGAAAAACCCATTTAGAGCAAGTCAGGTAGGTCAGGGAAAAGAGCAGTGGTCTTAGAGTCAGCAAGACCTGAATTCAAATTGGTCTTCAGATACTTCCTAGATTGAGGAAACCATTTAATCTTTGTTTGCCTCAGTTCCCTGACAAATCACTTAATCCCAATTGCCTCATCCTGGGTCATTTCCAGTCATTCTGAGGAATATCTGGTCACTGGATTCAGATGGCTCTGGAAGAGAAGTGAGGCTGGTGACCTGAACAGACTTCCCTCACTCCAAACAAAGTCAAGTGCAAGTCATGTCATCATTTCTCTGATGGCATGGTCTTCTTCGGCAATGAAGGACAAACACACAACACATTGAATCAGAAGTGATAGTTATTAGCATCCCCATTTTTCAGATAAGGAGACTGAAGTTGTATAGAGTTAGGTGACTTGTCCATAATTGCTTCCCTGATAAGTGACAGAAATGGGATCTGAGCCTCAGACATCCTGATTCCATGTCCATTGCTCTATACACTGTCTCATACTATCTATCACTCTACTTTTCATCTTGTAGGTCCATAGACATAGACATTGAGGGGAACTAAAAGTTTATCTACTCTAATCTACCAGTTTTCAGATGAGGAAAAAGAGGCCCAGGAAAGATCAATGATTTGCTCACATTCACATAGGCATTGACACCTCATATTTGAACCTAGGTTTTCTATTTACAGAATTGAATTTTCTTAAACTTATATTTGCATAGCTTAAACTCCTTCTTGCTCTCTCACTGTCTTTCTGAGTATCTATATCTGTCCATCTCAGTTCTCTGTCACTGTCTCTGTCTTTCTCTCTGTCTGTCTCCATATATGTCATCCATATATTTGTTAATATGTGCATATATATATTTATATGTGCAGAGAGAATTTCAAGATATTGAATTAAAATAATAAATCAATAAATATTTATTAAATTCCTACTCCGATAAAAAATCTGCTAAAATTGGTTGATTGTTCCTCATGCTTGTATTGTCACTTTCTCATCTGTACTTTATAGCATCACTCTATTCAAGTTTAGATGAAGCTCCAACATCATCTTCTGCTTGCTTCCTTTCTGATAACAACTGGGCATTCATTAGCATTTGTTCACTTTATATTTATATTGTAAATGTTTAAATATGTACTAGCTGTTGCCACCATTTGAATACAAATTCCCTGGAGGGGAGAACTATTTTATTCTTTGCGTGTGTTTCCCCAGGATCTAGCAAAATCTCCCCAAATCATTTGACTTGTTTGTTGTTCTAAAAATTGAGGGGATAGTGAAGAGAGAGATGAGAGAGGGAGAGAGAAAGAGAGAGAGAGAGAGAGAGAGAGAGAGAGAGAGAGAGAGAGAGAGAGAGAGAGAGAGAGAGAGAGAGAGAGAGAGAGAGAGAGAGAGAGAGAGAGATCCTCGTAGCTCTGGAGGTGAAGGAATCACTTTCTATTTGTAACCTAGGCTCCTGAGATCACTGGGGTCCAGGTGCCATTCTGTGTTATTAAATCCCTTATCCACTAACTATTTTGAAGCAATAACTTGGTTTGACACTCAACAGAGCACTTTCTCTTTGGCTTTTTGAAACTTTGAGTCCATTTTGGGACGTTTCTCTCAAAAAACAGATGAGAGTACTGAAATTTGGTCTGAATCAGTCCAAGTGACCCCAATGTTTCCAATCTTATTTTGCCTTCTGGTACATCGCATTGTAGGGAAAAGAGGCAAATACTTTGGTCCCATCCCCTTGTACTTAGTAATATCTGTTAATCTGCATAATCGCATGTCCTTATAATGTATCAATAAGGGAGGAACTGAGAGATACTAATCTACCCCCTTTTAGAAATGTGTATCTATCCAGATTCCCTTTCCCTTATTAAATTCTTCTATAAAATAGGAGTGAGTTTGAATTTGGTATCTGGATGTCCTCAACACACTTTTGCCTTGGATGGTACAATAAATTCATTTAAATTTTCTTTTCCTGTGTTTCTTTCATTATGGAAGGTAAGACCTCAGCAAAGGTTTCCTTTTAACCAGAGAAGAGCAATAATCAATGATATTTGGACTTTAAGGACTTGTTTTCTATTACTAAACTTTCCTACCAGTTAAAGACACATGTATATTTTCCAGTGAATGATCCATCAGTGTTTTTTCCATTATCTTAAGAAATGAATAAGTAGGATAATAAAATTAATGAGAAAGAGTGATGGTCAAAACCATTGAAACCCTTTACTAGGCCAAATTCCCCTGCCACAATTTTCCTTCTCCTTTGTTTCAAAGGTTTAATTATTGGTTTTTTTTTTTTTTTTTGGAGTGCCAGCTTATCCCATCACTGTAGCTAAACCTTTCTTCACCACAAAAGTCAGGATTTTGGTACTCCTTCTGAACTCTCACTTTCCATAATCAATTAAAGCAACATTTATTAATTTTCTACTTTGTACAAGACACTATTGGGCCCTGGATCATCTTTATTTTCATTATTATTATCATTTTTATTGTCATATTTCATTACTGGGTAAACAGATGAAAAATAGTTACATATCCCATTTCTCTTGAGGTATACTTGAAACATAGAAAGTTCATCAATCCCCTTAAGGCATCTGATAAGATACTGTCATAATTCAATCCTGTCTCTCTCCATTCCTACTCCAAAGCAACAAAAGGAAGTCAACAGCCCTCAAGTGCTTTGTGAATAGATCTGCCTCTGGAGTCTAAATAAAACTTATCAAGGCAGTGGGATATGTTAGAAAATGCTCAGCATCTCAATTCAACAATCTTGCTTTCAAATGCCAGATCTGGCAACTATAACATTGGTCATGCCACTTTCCCACTCAAAGCCCCAGTGTCCTCCCCAGCAAAATATTCTCATTAATCTCAAAGTCCCCTTCAAGTTTTAAAATTATATGAGATTTTAGTAAAATGTATGAATAGGAAACTAAGATCAAGAGAGTGTCAATAATTGCAATGTGGTATGGCACAAGGATGTATTAGGATGGAATGACTAAAAAAAAATCACAAACAATGTTTATTACATTTTAACAGCGGAAGACAACACAGAGAAATGGTGTGTATGATGTGTTCAAGGTGGCCAAATGACCTCTGAGATCCATACCTACTTCTACCAATGACAACCTATCTATTTCTTTAACCAAAGGAGGAAGGCAAGGATATGGGAGGGAGGCACGGACAAATGTGAAAAAGCCAATCTGCCAAAGTCATTGGAATACTGATTGGGAAACAATGTTAGAGAAGGTTCTATGGAATTTTCCCAAAAGAATCCAGGTTTTATAAATTCAATTTTTCATGTTTACTAAATGTGTGATCTTGGACAAGTTATCTCGTCTCTATCAAACTAAGTATGTCTTATTCTTAATTTAAAGGAGTTGGAGAAATTGGTCTTGAAGGTCCATTCCAAGTCAAACTCTAGGATTCTATGATGCTATTAGTAGATGAACAAGCACCCTCTCTACTCCAGACCTATGATGCTATGGTTTCTCTGAGTCTCAGCTTCATCATCTTTAAAGTGAAAATAAGTATTATATGGGGGGGGGGGGAGGATAGTCCAGTGTCAATGGCATAAGAAGGCTACTGAGATTCTGAAAGGTAAGCAAAAATGTGGCTTTGAAGTTGATCTAAGTAAGACAATTATGGTGAGAGAAACATATCTAAGGAGAACTTCTCTTTCTCTATTCTGTCTGGGCCCTTTTCCACCTCTAATGAGGCCAAAGCTCAATAATATCTATCATTTTCATTTTATTTGGTCCTTAATCTCTTTCTCCTTCCCTGACCTTTACTAGTAGCAAAGGGAGAGGTGGAAATCAGGAAAAGGGGAGAAAAGAAAAATGAACAATAGTGTCTTGGATTAATTGCTAGAAGTTCAAGAAAAAGCTTAAAATTCATTATAAGGTAAAAAATTCATAGTAACAGTTGCAAAATGGGACACCTCTAGAGGTGAGGAGATAATCATTACTGTCTGTTGTCAAACTGAAATTTCTTCCTCCACCTTGTGTCTCACATGACAATTTGACCCTTCTCATGGCCACGGTAATCTCTTCTCCATATATAAGTGATCCCAACACATCAAGTCTTCCCTGACAGTTTGGCTCCTCTGTAGTTGTTATTCTCTCACTTATCTTTAATTTCTTCCTTTTTAAAGACTGATGTTCTACAACTTTGAAACATGGGCATGACTCCTTTGTCCTCAAAAAAAAATTCTGACTTGATTCAGCCACCCCGCCCCCAGCTACCATAGTATGTGTCTCTACTCTCTTTTGTGGCTAAACCCTTAGAGAAGGTCATTTAAAACCAGAGCCCCTAATTCTTTTCCACCTGCTCTCATCTGAACTCAGTAAATTCTGAGATTACAGCCTGGCTTTTGACCTCAGTTTTCAAATTAAATAGTTTTCTTTAAAGTCACTAGTAAACACTTTCTCACCAAATCAAATAACCTTTTTCCGATCTGCATTCTTCTTGACCTCTCTGTAACTTTTGAAATTGCTTATGATTCACTACTCCTTAATACACCCTTTTCTCTGGGAGTTTTTATTTTAATTGCTCTCTTAGTTCTCCTTCTGTGGTGAGCAAATGCAATAAAGATAAACTGATTTATATACTCAGAGCAAAATCAGTTTATTAACAGTGATGCATAGAACTGTTAATAAAGCAGGTCAGACTAGGCACCTCGGTAATGTTAGTGACCCCAATGAGGAGAATCCTCTTTATTGACACATGGGAAAAGGGGGTGTTCTGGGTATTTGTGAAACATTACTGTTGGCAATAATGGGAAAAGAGCATTGGTAATTCAGGTGTAGCTATCACACTCCATTCTGTCAATTAAGGAATGTTAATTGTTTTATTGGGATTCACCTGCTTTTTAAAATCTTGGCTAGGAGAACAGAACTACCAGGGAGATCAAACCTGCCTTAATTGTGCAAGGACAGGCAAGGACAAATAACTTATCTTTAGGGAGAATGGCACAATTTTTAGTCAGTTAGGACTTACAAATAACGAGCAGGTGTTCAAGAGGTTAACTGCATGAGGGAATAACATTTCCTTTCAATCAGGGCTTTAATGTAACTCAGAAGTGCAATGGCAGTCTTGATCTTAACTGCAGAACTGAGAAATGTGTCTTGACAAAATGAGGAATAGGAACAATTAAAGCATAGAATCAATGCAGTAGAAATTAGAAATAATATCAGTTTTCTAAATCTTTTCATACACCTAAATATCTGACTGCTTCTTCATGGACCTGGATCATTATCCAGGTCCTACCTACTTACTCTGGGTATCCCTCAACACTCTGTCCTGGGTCCTCTTCTCCCTTGTAACCATTTTGCTGGTTGATCTCATTACCTCCCATTGATACCAGTGTGATCTTGACAGATGATTCTTAGATCTACAAATGCAACCTTATCTGTTGTCCTGACCTCTAATCTCACATCTCCAACTGCCTAATTAAACATACCAAAATGGATGTCCTGTGGACATCTAAAACTCATCATGTCAAAAACTGAACACACTATCTTTTCCTCAAAACCTTTTCCTCTTCCTATCATCCCAACTTCTGTTAAGACTTCTACCTTTTTCCCAATTACTCTAGGTGTCAGGTAGATTTCTCACACTCTCTCACTCACTATATCTAATTAATTGCCAAGTAATTTCATTTCTCCTTTTTGGAAATCTCTCTTAAATGCCGCTGCTTTTAGCAGCCCAGCACAGTGAGCAAGAGGGAGGGGCAAGTTAAGCCACTTTGGCTGCCATTGGCTATGGTGCAACATTTACACAGCAGAAACAAAAAAAACATTGGCCTCAATATATCTTCAATTATATGGGAAAAGGGAGAGCTACAGCCAACTCAGAACCATATTGTGATATAGAGATTAACCTCCTCTCCGCCACACACACTTCAACTCTTGCTAGCTGTGTGACCCTGGATAATCTATTGAAAGTCTTTGTGCTTTGGTTTCCTCATCAATAAAATGAGGCAAATGGACTCAGGAACTTCTAAGATACCTTCCAACTCTGATTCCAAGAACCTATGATCTCACACTCTCACTCTGAATCTATCATTCTATGAATCTTTCTCGAGTGAGACATTGTATTTAATAATTAACTAAATTATTATTGTATTTCTAGTGAAAGAGAAGAAGGAGAAGAAGAAGAAGAAAGAGGGGGAGGAGGAGAAGAAGGAGCAGGAGCAGGAGGAGGAGAAGGAGGAGAAGGAGAAGGAGAAGAAGAAGAAGAAGAAGAAGAAGAAGAAGAAGAAGAAGAAGAAGAAGAAGGAGGAGGAGGAGGAGGAGGAGGAAGAGGAGGAGAAGAAGAACAACAACATGGAAAAGATAAGTGGTGCACAGAAGATCATTAAACAAAGATTTCAGTGAAAAAGAAAATGGTTTGGTCACATGACAAGAATGAGGAATAACTGGGAATAGGACATTTTTCTCCACTGATTTCCTCATAATGAAATGAGAAATTAAGAAATTTCCAGATTATTGAGTTGATTTCTTGGGGTGAGTATATATGGGCATATGCTAAAAGTCCCACAGAACGGGCAGATATAAATGGGTTGTTATCTGCATCATTGAAAGGAATAGCAAGGGTGATGAGATGGCAGATTCACGGCAGTGTTGGGGTACATTATCCCTGTTGCTTGCAATATTCTCTTCTTCCATGAAATACATAAGTGGTAAATTGTATTGTTGATATTCAAACCGAAGTCTTCTGATTCTGAATCAAGCACTCTCTCTCACGTGCCATCCTAGTGTTTGCCTGCATAGGGACTATATGTCTCTCATTTAAGTGCTATTCTAGTCAAATTTGGAGAAGTCCAGAACCAGCTTAGCCAGAGAGCGATGGATATTTTTTGACTTGTGGTTTTCCTTTGTCACCATTCCTGCAATTAGTATAAAGTTTGCTGGAAGCTATAGATCTCCAAAATATGAAAGCAATTATTCCTTGTATCTTCTTCATAAATATTTCAGTTTCTTGTCATGAACTGGGAATAAGAGCCTTAGAAAATTCAAGAATGTATGGCTAGTTGTAGTGGCAAGAGAATAAAGTGAGCAAAATGATAAGGAATTAGGATGACGCCCAAACCGTTTGAGTGGGCTTCCGGTCAGCATGGAAGCCCCTAGCACTTTATGGGAAAACCATAAAAGAAGAGATAACTGTATCAGTAAGCACCCCAACTAACACAGGGAGGCCTACTACAACAGGTTCTTAGATCTGCATTCATAAAAGGAAAGCAACTTTCAAGGAGTTAACAATCACTGTAATCAAGCACATGCATCAATCCTTTAGTCAGGTACATATATCATACACCTAGTCCAGGAGAGTCAACACCCTAAACTCCAAAGTAATCAACAGACATGACTTCCTCTGTCTGACCATAATTGAATAGACAGACAGCTGTCTGACCATAATTACCAGAGAGGGAAGCATGGCATCTAGGTTCTCAAAGCTGGGGGGCTCCTTTAGCAGCTTCCCAGAGTCCTCATCTGGCACTCAAACCTTATTACAAAAACTAAGCCCCAAAGTAAAACCTCACCCCCCAGAGTATTTATACCTTTTTTTTTAGAGCCAGAGGTCATCTCAATCCTTGAGAGCCAGTGCCTCATTAACAAAAGCTATGGGTGTTCCTACAACTCTTCCCTAATCAAACTCCCTTTAAAGGGCAGGCCCATTAATGCATGGGGAAGATATTTAATCACATTAACAATGTACTTCTCCTTCTGGTCCAGTTTCTGTACTTTACAGTAGTGAAATATTAAAAATGCTTTTAGGGTTTCAAAAGGAAGTTTTTACGCTGTGGGACTGGAGCTGAAATCAGAGGCCCTATTTTTCTCTCCTCTGCACATAGATACAGAACAATCAGTTGTCATTCCGGAAATCTAAACTTAGAATATGAAAATCTCATTTATTCTCAGGTAAGACCTATATCCTCCTCAAGAGTTAATGGTCTATACTTACCCTAGTAATTAATGACATTTCATAAGCTATTCCACAATAACAAATCATTACTGCTCTCATTAACCTTGCATAATAGCTGTTTAGGAGCTACAGTAATATAAAAATTGAAATTCAGAAAAGACAAAGAAGAGGCTTTTCTAAGTGGCTACATTGGATGATAAAGGTAATTGCATTCTTATTACTCTTATTACACTTAATTCTTATTACATTTAATTGTAATTACTCTGGTACAGGGAAAAGAACATCAATTTTGGTGTCAGGAGACCTGGGTTCAAATCCTGAAGCTGACTATGAGTGACATGGACACGTCCTTTAATTTACCTGGGCATCCATTTCCCCATCTGAAAACTGAGAGTGACTTAGTGGTGAGTTCAAGGTTAATGATCCTATAATCCTATGACTACATTATCTCTGATGTCCTTTTCATTTCTAGTTCCATGCTCCTACAATTCTGTTCAGTGATGATAGTAGTAGTAGTAGTAGTAGTTAGTAGTAGTAGTAGTACTATTACTATTAGTAGTAGTAGTAGTAGTACCAACAGTTGTAGTAGCAGTAGTAGCAGCAATAGCAGTAATCAACCCACTCTTTGACAGGCACTCATAGAGACTGAAAAAAAAATGTGTGTGTCTATGTGGATGTATATATGTATATATGTGCAGGTATATACACACATATACATATGTATATATAAATATCTATACACATATATGTACAATACACATATATACACATGCACACACACGTATACACATGCCTATGTACACATACGCATGTATATGTGTGTATATGTGCATGTGTGAGATATACATGCATGTGTGTATGTGGAGATATATATATATGTGTGTGTGTGTGTGTGTGTGTGTGTGTATATATATATACATTTTCCCCCAGCATCTGGATATGTAGTTCATCAAGTCCTGTTGTGATGGCAATCAAAATAGGATCTTTTGCTGTTTTTTGTTTTAGTATAATCAAGTGCCTGATTTGAATCTTGCCTTTATCAACCAAGAGTCTTTACTAGGAGTAAAGTATAGAAACAAGAGTTTCTTTAACTAGAAAGAAGAAGATGGAGGAGGAGGAGAAGGAGAAGGAGAACAACAACATAGAGAAGATAAGTGGTATAAAGAATATCATTAAACAAAGATTTCAGTGAAAAAGAAAATGGTTTGGTAACATGACAAGAAGGAGGAATAAGTGGGGATAGGACATTTTTCTCCACTGATTTCCTCATAATGAAATGAGAAATTAAGAAATTTCCAGATTATTGAGTTGATTTCTTAGGGTGAGTATATATGGGAATATACTAAAAAGTCCCACAGAATAGGCAGATGTAAATGGGTTGTTATCTGCATCATTGAAAGGAATAGCAAGGGTGATGAGATGACAGATTCATGGCAGTATTTGGGTACATTATCCCTGTTGCTTGCAATATTCTGTTCTTCCATGAAATACATAAGTGGTAAATTATATTGTTGAGATTCAAACACAGGGCCAAAACTTCCTTTTGAAACCCTAAAAGCACTTTCAATATTTCACTACTTCAGAGTACAGAAACTGGACCAGAAGGAGAAGTACATAGTTATCTCTTGACATGAAGAAAAATGCTTTTAAATAATAATTATTTTATTATTATTCTCTATGGCTATCAGATGATTTTTTTTTCAAATTAAGAAGTATAAGAACCTGCAAAATCAGCATTAATTGTATCACAGTTAACCTGATTAAGTTTACAACAGCCTTTATCCTTCTGAAGAGATCTGACATTGCCTATTTTCACCTTACTCTTTTGAACCATAAACACTGTTTTGGTGGTTTAATGGGTAAAGAACATACAACTAAAGCCAAACATACTTTAAAAATTCTTAATTTCACAAATATTTATGAATTTGTGTTTGTTTTGGATTTTAGGACTCTTTGTCCTCTTTATCTATGACCTATATGTTTTGCTTATCCTTAAGCAAGGCCTTAGAGAGGAAAAAAGGAATTTGAAAGAGAAGTCATTCAAGAATACAATAGGTCATGACCTGGGACCAATGTTTCTGCAAGGTTGTAAACTAGGTTTTATTCTCAGTTGTCCAAAGGAAGCCAGAATGCCAAAAGAATCCATTGTTCTTGATTATTAAGGGTTCCATTATGCATAAATGTTTATAAATAATATTGTGCTGCAGGTAGTAGAGAGGCAGTTAGCTTCACTGGGAAATACCTTGAGGTTTAGAGGCAGAAAATTTGCCATCAAATTTAAGCCTGGATATTTCCTACCTGTGTTACTTGTGGCAGATCATTCAAACTTTCTGAATCTCCATCTGTTAAACAGAGGGCTTGGATTGCTTATAGGTTTTTTGTAGTTTTAAATCTCTGGAAAGAATGGATAGCCTAAAAAGATGACTTATGTACAAATTTCTCATTGTGTGCATGTGTGTTTGTACATATGTGTGTATATATAGGTATATATACATATATGTGTGCATGTGTGCATGTGCATATTTACATACATGCACATATATAAAGTATGTATTATGTGTATATGTGTTTTTTTATCTGTAAAATGAAGATATAGGTTGTAGTGAGGATGAAAAGAGACAATACACATGACATTTTCCTATTAAAAATACATCATAGGTATATGGAATGTGTAATTGATGATCATTATCCCAGTGGTCATCTAATCTAACAATTTCAAAATTGTCCGTAAGCACTTAGTATGGAAGGTTTGCAGGTTGAACTTAATGCCATAATTACACCGAGACAATGACAAGTAAAATTGAAATGTCCCCCATAAATGGCTGCCATCTGGGCCAACTTAAGAGCCAGATGTCCTTTTCCTTTGAGCCTGAGATTCTAACAACTGTTTCAGGTTTATCACTTGGGGGTTAAAAAATGTACTGTGTATGGCAAAGGCAGATGTGAAGAAGACATAAAGAATTGGGAAAGAAATTAGAAAACGATAGGGATTTTGATTTGTATATTCCACAGAGGTTTGTCCCACCTGGCTTATAGTCCCTGCAAATGTGGAGGATCTCCTTGAAATGTCAAAGAAGAGCAAAATTATTTCTCTCTTTATTCTGTAAGCTAAGGTTTTGGTGGGGGAGGAGGAATCATCCTTTCTAATACTTCTTATTGATTAGATTTAGAAGACTAAAGATATTCACCACTGAAATAATATTATATTAGCAGAATTATAGAATCAACTTCAAAGGGAAGTCAGAGGTCATCTTATCCAACTGCTGCATGAACAGAAGCCTTTTCTATAGCATACCTAGTGAATGGTTGACTGGCCTTTGGGCAGAGATTGTGATCAGAAGTAAGAAAAGATAAGCTAATAAGGCAAAAAAATTAGATCCTTTGCCAAGACCCTTGACCTTGTTTCTGAAATACATTAAACATCCTCAGTGAATCTTTCGATGGTTGTGTGGAGGATGGAGTTCTCATACTTTTGTTCTTGTTAACCCATTCACATTTGAGCATTGATTTTGAAGTCAAAGGCCTTGCTTCAGAAGCTATGCCTGATGCTTACAAGCTGGGTGGCTTGGGGAATCGGACTTCAGCTTCCCATATCTCCCTATTTATTTATACAGTGAGGGAGTTGGACTCATTCACACATCATCCCTCTTAAATCTAGAACAGTTACTTTGTTACAAGGAACAGGTTCTGTGGGTTACTGCCCTGCTCTTGCATGTGGAAGAGATATGTACAGATAGCACCAGAAAAAAATATAATTTTGGTAGAGGAAACAAAGAAATAAAATAATTAGGAAAGGAAATAAGAGATTGAGATTTTTTTATAAACACATTAATGCCTGGAAAGAGTAGGAAAAGGAATCTTGTTTCACTAAAATTTGCAAAAGTATAAACAGTTTACAGATGTAATTTGAGTTGATTGGTGCATAAAACTAAATCTGGTACATGTGTGTGTATTCATTTTTACATACGTATGTTGTTGTGTTTGTCCTCCTTTCTCAAAGAGGACCATGACATCAAGATAATGAAATGACTTGAAGTCAACTTCAATTTGAGTGAAGGAGGACTGTGAAAGGTCACCAACCTCACCTTCTTCTCCTGAGCCATCTGGGTCCAGTGGCCTGGTATTCATCAGGATGACTGCAGATGGCCTAGGATACAAGATGAGTCCCTGGCCCTTTCAGCCTAAGGTGTTATAGCATTATCTCTTTGAGTGAGATGCACCATTCAATGAATAGGTTTCTTTAAGTAGTTGCTCAAGAGATAGCCCCTTTAATTAAAAAAAAAAAAAAACTGGGAGGAGAAGACCCTCAGGGTTCCTGGGTAAAAGAGAAACAATTGCTATCTATTATTTGTATGTGTATATATGTTTATACATACATACATATTCACATAAACTCTCTCTATATATATACATATACACACACATATAAAAGTACATATGTATATATCAATGTGTGTATAGATAGACATCAATATATAGATATAAATGACATTGAAATCTTTAAGATTTGGATAGCTCTGATGTATAGTCAAGTTCTAACAAAAGTCTTCGGTGAGGGACATTCTTTTTCAACTGAAATGTACCCTCCTGAAATCCAGATTTCAGTACAACATTCATTCACCTCCTTTTATATAAAAGAAGAAATTGGCTGGAGTAGTAAGACAATTATCTCTATTCCACACTTTGGGTTTGTCTTTTATTTTTAATCCTGTTTAGATATTGGAGATCTAATTCCTTTGCAATTTGCTTGACAGGTTTAGAAAGAATAGCTATCCCTCAGGGGTAAGGAAAGAGAATATGGAGGCCTTAATAATTAATATGGCATTTCAATATGTTGGGAGAGGTGTTTTGGAGAAATAACGACTTGATGTTCCAAGTAATCTCTTGGGATGTAGTTAAAAAAATGATTCATAAATTATCATGGAAACCAACCATGAACCATACTTTGTTTTGTTTTTTTTTCCCAGTGTGGCAGTTTATTAACTTATGCTGGTATCTGAATAATAAACTGAAATTTGAATTTTATGAAAGAAATATGCATGATTGAGGGGAGAAAAGCTTTGTGTTTTTCTTCTCTAATCTGTAATTTCTATAACCTTCAATTATAACATTTGCAGCTGCAATTCTTTCTGTGGTGCACAAAACCCATCCATTTCTAGTACTACAGGATTAATCATGGTTGAGAACAATCTTTTCCATCATTTACATTGTTTAAGCCTCCCTCTCTCCCCCCTCATTAAATTATAGCCATTTAGAAAAGGGGGAAAAAAGGAAGGAAAGGGGAGGGGAAAGGAAGGGAGAAGACAGGAAAAGAAAAAGAGAAGGAAGGAAAGGAAGGAGGGAAGAAGGGAAGGAGTAATGCTGATTAGTTGTTTTTGGTCAGGAAAACCTCACTCAAAGATCAGGAAACAGGAAAAGAAATTGTTTTCTTTTTTTCTTCAGAATTTTAGGCAAGGGGATTCCCAAAGTCCTATAAAACAATTACACAGCTCTGTTGTTACAGACCACACCTCTTGTGTACACTATCCACAAAACTTTGGGAAAGTCATAGCTTCTGTAGAAATCAATTTTCTCATCTGTAAAACAATGGAACTGGATGAAGTGGTGCCCTAAAGTCACTTCTAGCATTAGACTTATAGTGGGAGTTCAGTGGTGTAGTGATTAGTGCACTGATTCTGCAATCAAAAAATACGATGGGTTCAAATCCTTCCCCAGACATTTCACAGCAAATCACTTAACCTCTTTCTACCTCAGCTCTTTCCAAGTGTAGGAGGGGAACAATAATAGCCTCAAACTCCCAGGGTTGTTGCAAGACCAAATGAGATAATTGCAAAGTTTTCTAATTGTTTTATTATTATTATTAATTCTATGACTATGGTTTCTTTCTTTTTTTTTTTTTATTAATTTTTTTATTTTTTTTAATGTTTAACAATCACTGCCATACAATTGCGATTTTATCCCTCCCCACCCACCCCCCACTACCTCCCTCCCTCCCCACGACTGCATACAATTCTGTATAGATTCTACATATACTTTCCTATTGAGTATATTTTCACTATGGTCATGCTATGTAGTCAGACTAACATAAATGAAAGAATCCGTATAACAAATCAGAACATGATACACAAACAGATACACATACACAAACATGATCTGCTACATTATGTGAGTGACTTCCATATTTCTCTCTCTGAGTGTGGAAGGCTTTTTGCCTTGAGGTCCACCATTGGGATTTTTTTTTTTTTCAGAAGTTCTTGTGTTATTACAAAAATCTAAGTCTACCAGAAAAAACTCTCACACACTGTGGTTGTTGCTGTGCATAAAGTTCTCCTGGTTCTGCTCCTTTCACTCAGCATCAGGTCATATAAGTCCTTCCAGGCCTCTCTGAAGTCTTCTTGTTCATCATTTCTTATGGCACAATAGTACTCCATTACATTCATATACCATAATTTATTCAGCCATTCCCCAATTGATGGACAACCCCTTGACTTCCAGTTTTTGGCAACTACATAGAGTGCTGCTATAAATATTTTTGTACATGTGGGACCCTTTCCCATTTTTATGATCTCTTGGGGATATAGTCCTAGTAGCGATATTGCTGGGTCAAAGGGTATGCACATTTTTGTAGCCCTTTGGGCATAGTTCCAAATTGTTCTCCAGAATGGTTGGATGCGCTCACAGCTCCACCAACAATGAATTAGTGTTCCAACTCTCCCACATCCTCTCCAGCATTTATCATTTTCTTGTTCTGTCATGTTTGCCAATCTTATAGGTGTGATGTGGTACCTCAGAGTTGTTTTGATTTGCATCTCTCTAACCAATAGTGATTTAGAGCATTTTTTCATATGATTATAGATAGCTTTAATTTCTTCCTCTGAAAATTGCCTGTTCATATCCTTTGACCATTTATCAATTGGGGAATGACTTGTATGATTATACATTTGGGTCAGTTCTCTATATATTCTAGAAATGAGGCCTTTATCCCCGAGCTTAGCTGTAAAAATTTTTTCCCAATTTACTACATCCCTCCGGATTTTGGTTGCATTGGGTTTGGTTGTGCAAAAACTTCTCAGTTTAATGTACTCAAAGTTATCCATTTTGCATTTCATAATGCATTCTATCTCTTCTTTAGTAAAGAATTCTTCCCTTCTCCATAGATCTGATAAATACACTATTCCTTGCTTCTCCAGTTTATTCATGGTATCAATCTTTATACCTAAATCATGTACCCATTTGGACTTTATTCTTGTGTACGGTGTCAGGTATGGGTCTATGCCTAATTTCCGCCACACTGTTATCCAGTTTTCCCAGCAATTTTTGTCAAACAATGAGTTCTTATCCCAGAAGCTGGGGTCCTTGAGTTTATCAAACAGAAGGTTGCTATATTCCTTGCCTACTGCATCTTGAGTGCCAAGTCTATTCCACTTGTCTACCTCTCTGTTTCTTAGCCAATACCAAGTGGTTTTGATAATTGCTGCTTTATAGTACAGTTTAAGGTCTGGTAGCGCTAGGCCACCTTCCCAAGCATTTCTTTTCATTAGTCCCTTTGATATTCTGGACCTTTTGTTTTTCCAAATGAATTTTGATATTATTTTATCCAGCTCTAGAAAGTAATTGTCTGATAGTTTAATTGGTATGGCACTAAATAAGTATATTAATTTGGGTAGAATTGTCATTTTTATTATATTAGCACGGCCTACCCATGAGCAACTAATGTTTTTCCACTTACTTAAATCTGACTTTATTTGTGCAAAAAGTGTCTTGTAATTGTGTTCATATAGTCCCTGGGTTTGTTTTGGCAGGTAGACTCCTAAGTATTTTATACTGTCTACCCTAACTTTAAATGGGATTTCTCTTTCTATCTCTTGCTGTTGAACTTTGTTGCTAATATATAGGAATGCAGAGGATTTGTGTGGGTTTATTTTGTACCCTGCAACTTTGCCAAAGTTGTTTATTAATTCAAGTAATTTTTTACTTGAATCTCTGGGATTCTCTAGGTAAATCATCATATCATCTGCAAAGAGTGATAACTTAGTTTCTTCTTTGGCTATTCTAATTCCTTGGATATCTTTATCTTGTCTAATTGCTACAGCTAACATTTCTAGTACCATATTGAATAATAGTGGTGATAATGGACAACCTTGTTTCACCCCTGATCTTATTGGGAATGCATCTAGCTTATCCCCATTGCATATAATGCTTGCTGAAGGTTTTAGATAGATACTGCTTATTATTTTATGGAAAGTTCCCTTTATTCCTACGTTCTCCAATGTTTTTAGTAGGAATGGATGTTGTATTTTGTCAAAAGCTTTTTCTGCATCTATTGAGATAATCATGTGGTTTTTGTTAGCTTTGTTGTTGATGTGGTCGATAATGCTAATAGTTTTCCTAATATTGAACCAGCCCTGTAGTCCTGGTATGAATCCTACCTGATCATAATGTATTAATCTCGTGATTAGATGCTGTATTCGTTTTGCTAAAATCTTATTTAAAATTTTTGCATCTATATTCATTAGGGAAATTGGTCTATAATTTTCTTTCTCTGTTTTGTCTCTTCCTGGTTTGGGTATCAAAACCATATTTGTATCATAGAGAGAATTTGGGAGGACTCCTTCTTCCCCAATTTTCAAGAATAGTGTATGTAGTATTGGAATTAACTGTTCTTTAAATGTTTGATAGAATTCACTTGTGAATCCATCTGGCCCTGGAGATTTTTTCCTAGGGAGTTCATTGATGGCTTGTTCAATTTCTTTTTCTGAGATGGGGTTGTTTAAGTATTCAACTTCCTCTTCTGTTAATCTGGGCAATTTGTATTTTTTAAAATATTCATCCATCTCGTTTAGATTATCGAATTTGTGGGCATAAAGTTGGGCAAAGTAGTTTCTAATTATTGTTTTAATTTCCTCCTCATTGGAGGTGAGTTCACCCCTTTCATTTTTAATGTTAGTAATTTGGTTTTCTTCTTTCTTTTTTTTGATCAGATTAACCAAAGGTTTATCAATTTTATTAGTTTTTTCATAAAACCAACTATTGGTTTTATTTATTAATTCAATAGTTTTCTTTATTTCAATTTTATTAATCTCTCCTTTGGTTTTCAGTATTTCTAATTTGGTATTTACTTGGGGATTTTCCTTTGGTTTTCAGTATTTCTAATTTGGTATTTACTTGGGGATTTTCAATTTGTTCTTTTTCTAGCTTTTTCAACTGCAAGCACAAGTCATTGATCTACTCTTTCTCTATTTTATTTATGTAAGCATTCAAAGATATAAAACTTCCCGTAATAACTGCTTTTGCAGTATCCTATAAGATTTGGTATGTTGTCTCACTATTGTCATTCTCTTGAATGAAATTGGTGATTGTTTCTATGATTTCTTCTTCAACCCAACCCTTCTTTAGAATTAGATTATTTAGTTTCCAAATGATTTTTGGTTTCTCTTTCCATGGCCTTTTATTACATGTAATTTTTAATGCATTATGATCTGAGAAGGATGCATTGATTATCTCTATCTTTCTGCACTGGATTGTGAGATTTTTATGTCCTAGTACATGGTCAATTTTTGAAAATGTTCCATGTACCGCTGAGAAAAAGGTATATTCCTTTCTATTCCCATTTAATTTTCTCCAAAGATCTATCATATCCACCTTATCCAGAGTTTTATTTACCTCCTTAACCTCTTTCTTGTTTATTTTGAGGTTAGATTTATCGAGTTCAGAGAGGGGGAGGTTGAGGTCCCCCACTAGTATAGTTTTGCTGTCAATTTCTTCCTTCAACTCCCCCAACCTCTCCTCTAAGAATCTGGATGCTATACCACTTGGAGCATACATGTTTAGTAATAATATTGCTTCATTGTCTATGGTGCCTTTTAGCAGGATATAGTTTCCATCCTTATCCCTTTTGATTAGATCTATTTCTGCTTTTTGCTTTGTCTGAGATTAGGATTGCTACTCCTGCCTTTCTTACATGAGCTGAAGCACAATATATTCTGCTCCATCCTTTGACCTTTATCCTATGTGTATCCCCCCGTTTCAAATGTGTTTCTTGTAAGCAGCATATTGTTGGATTATGGCTTTTAATCCATTCTGCTATCCGTCTCCGTTTTATGGGAGAATTCATTCCTTTCACATTCACAGTTATGATTGCAATCTGTGTATTTCTCTCCATCCTCTTTCCCACCCTTTGTGCTTTTAGCTCTCCCATCTCCCTTCCCCTCCTCAGTAGTATTCACTTTTCTTCCCCTCCTCCTGCAGCCTTCCCCTCCTTCTTTTAGCCCCCCTCCCTTTTACTCCCCTTTACTCTTATTGCTTCTTCCCTGCCTTTTAGCCACCCTCCCCTTTCTTCCCCCTTCCCCTCCTATTACCTGTAGAGCTAGTTAGGATTATCTACTTAAGATGATTGTTCCGGCGGGGCGGAGCCAAGATGGCGGAGTAGAAAGACGCACATACACATAGCTCTGAACCCACAACCCATAGAATGGCTACAGGGAAGTAACTCACGGCGAATTCCGCACCCAGAGGCCACGGAACATTGGAGCGAGGGAGATTTCTGTTCCAGAGAGACCTGCAAACCTCTCGCGGGGGGGTCCTTCGCGCTGCGGACTGGGCGCCGGGACTGGGAGCTGAGTGCAGCCCTGCCGCGGCCGCGCCACTGAGAGGAAAAGATCCGAGCAGGCTTCACAGACAGGATCTCCAGCGGCCACGCGGGTCCCTCCACCCACAGAGGGATCTGCAAACCTCTCGCAAAAGGTCCGTCGCGCTGCAGACACAAAGCCCAGCCCAGACCTGCTGTGGCCACGGCTGCGGCACCGAGAGAAACAGATCCGAGCAGGCTTCAGGGACGGGATCTCCAGCGGCCGCACAAGTCCCTCCACCCACAGGTGACAGGGGTGGGTGAGAGAGTCTCTTTGGCGGGTCGAGAGGGGAGTGGGGTGCCCCCATAATTCAGGCCCCCCCCCAGGAGGTAGAAGCTGAGAGGCGGCTGCAGACAGGGGCTCCCCAAGCGGGCGGGAGCCTGAATCCATTGCGGAAGGTCTGTGCATAAACCCCCTGAGGGAACTGAGCCTGAGAGGTGGCCCTGCCCCGACCTCAGCACCAGAACATAATCTCATACTGAATAGCAGCCCTGCCCCCGCCAAAAGCCCTGAAGCTGGAAGCAGCATTTGAATCTCAGACCACAAACACGGGCTGGGAGGATCAAGAGGTGAGGTGGGTGTGAGGAAAATATTCAGAGGTCAAGTCACTGGCTGGGAAAATGCCCAGAAAAGGGAAAAGAAATAAGACTATAGAAGGTTACTTTCTTGGCGAACAGGCATTTCCTCCCTTCCTTTCTGATGAGGAAGAACAATGCTTACCATCAGGCAAAGACACAGAAATCAAGGCTTCTGTGTCCCAGCCCACCCAATGGGCTCAGGCCATGGAAGAGCTCAAAAAGAATTTTGAAAATCAAGTTAGAGAGGTGGAGGAAAAGCTGGGAAGAGAAATGAGAGACATGAAGTCAAAGCATGAATAGCAGATCAGCTCCCTGCTAAGGGAGACCCAAAAAAATGTTGAAGAAATTAACACCTTGAAAACTAGCCTAACTCAATTGGCAAAAGAGGTTCAAAAAGCCAATGAGGAGAAGAATGCTTTCAAAAGCAGAATTAGCCAAATGGAAAAGGAGATTCAAAAGCTCACTGAAGAAAATAGTTCTTTCAAAATTAGAATGGCACAGATGGAGGCTAATGACTTTATGCAAAACCAAGAAATCACAGAACAAAGAGAGAAGAATGGAAAAATGGAAGATAATGTGAAATATCTCATTGGAAAAACAACAGACCTGGAAAATAGATCCAGGAGAGACAATTTAAAAATTATGGGACTACCTGAAAGCCATGATCAAAAGAAGAGCCTAGACATCATCTTTCATGAAATTATCAAGGAAAACTGCCCTGAGATTCTAGAACCAGAGGGCAAAATAAATATTCAAGGAATCCACAGAACACCGCCTGAAAGAGATCCAAAAAGAGAAACTCCTAGGAACATTGTGGCCAAATTCCAGAGTTCCCAGGTCAAGGAGAAAATACTGCAGGCAGCTAGAAAGAAACAATTCAAGTATTGTGGAAATACAATCAGGATAACACAAGATCTAGCAGCCTCTACATTAAGGGATCGAAGGGCATGGAACAGTATATTCCAGAAGTCAAAGGAACTAGGACTAAAACCAAGAATCACCTACCCAGAAAAACTGACTATAATACTTCAGGGGAAAAAATGGTCTTTCAATGAAATAGAGGATTTTCAAGTATTCTTGATGAAAAGACCAGAGCTGAAAAGAAAATTTGACTTTCAAACACAAGAATGAAGAGAAGCATGAAAAGGTGAACAGCAAAGTGAAGTCATAAGGGACTTACTAAAGCTGAACTGTTTACATTCCTACATGGAAAGACAATATTTGTAACTCTTGAAACATTTCAGTATCTGGGTACTGGGTGGGATTACACATGCACACACGCTCACATACATAGAGACAGAGTGCACAGAGTGAATTGAATAGGATGGGATCATATCTTTAAAACAAGATGAAATCAAGCAGTGAGAGAGAAATATATTGGGAGGAGAAAGGGAGAAATTGAATGGGGCAGGTTATCTCTCATAAAAGAGGCAATCAAAAGACTCATTAGTGGAGGGATAAAGAGGGGAGGTGAGAGAAAAACATGAAGTCTACTCTCATCACATTCCACTAAAGAAAAGAATAAAGTGCACACTCATTCTGGTAGGAAAACCTATCTCACAATACAGGAAAGTGGGGGATAAGGGGACAAGCAGGGTGGGTGGGATGATAGAAGGGAGGGCATGAGGAGGAGAGTGCAATTCGAGGTCGACACTCATGGGGAGGGATAGGATCAAAAGAGAATAGAAGTAATGGGGGACAGGATAGGATGGAGGGAAATATAGTTAGTCCTATACAACACAACTATTATGGAAGTCATTTGCAAAACTACACAGATATGGCCTATATTGAATTGCTTGCCTTCCAAAGGGAAGGGGTGGGGAGGGAGGGAGGAAGAGAAGTTGGAACTCAAAGTGTTAGGATCAACTGTCGAGTAATGTTCTTGCCACTAGGAAATAAGAAAAACAGGTAAAGGGGTATAGAAAGCTATCTGCCCCTACAGGACAAAAGAGAAGATGTAGACAAGGGCAGAGAGGGATGATAGAAGAGAGAGCAGATTGGTCATAGGGGCAATTAGAATGCTTGGTGTTTGGGGGGGAGGGGATAAAAGGGGAGAAAATTTGTAACCCAAAATTTTGTGAAAATGAATGTTAAAAGTTAAATAAATAAATTTAATAATAATAAAAAAAAAAGATGATTGTTCCCTCCTTTACACAAATCAGATAAGAGTAACTCTCAAACAATGCTCATCTCCCTCCCCTCCTTCCCTCTACTATAGTTTTGTACTTCTTCCTGTGATGTAATTTGCCATTTTCTGCTTCCCCCTTTCCGCACCTCCTATTACATTCCCTTCTCATACTTAAATCATATTTTTGACATGACATCATTTACTTTATACCCATTCCCTCTACATATATCCCTTTTACCATAATAGCTGCACAGTTCTCAAGATTAACAGGTATCATCTTCCCTTATAGGGAGATAAATAGTTTGCCCCAATTGAGTAGCAAGTATTTGTTTTTGTTTTTCCCCCCTGTTTACCTTTTTATGATTCTCTGGAGATCTGCATTTGAAGATCAAATTGTCTATTGAGTTCTGGTGTTTTGGTCAGGAAGCTCTGGAAATCCCTTATTTCGTTGAATGACTTTCTCCTTGCCTGAAATGTTATGCTGAACTTTGCTGGGTAGTTGATCCTCGGTTGGAGTCCCAACTCCTTTGCCTTACGGAATATTGGGTTCCAATTCTTTCGATCTTTTAATGTAGAAGCTGCAAGGTCTTGTGTGATCCTGACTGTGTGACCTTGATATTTAAATTGTTTCTTTCTGGCTGCTTGTAGTATTTTCTCCTTCACTTGATAGCTCTGGAATTTGGCAACTATATTTCTTGGGGTTTTGAGTTTGGGATCCCTTTCCGGTGGGGAACGGTGGATTCTTTCGATGACTATTTTGCCCTCTGAGTCTAGTACTTCTGGGCAGTTTTCCTTGATGATTTCCTGGAAGATATTGTCCAGACTCTTTTCTTCATCATGGGTTTCTGGCAGGCCAATAATTCTTAGATTTTCTCTCCTGGATCTATTTTCCAGGTCAGTTGTTTTTCCAATTAAATATTTTAGATTTTCTTCTATCTTTTCATTCTTTAGATTTTGTTTGACTGATTCTTGTTGCCTCATTGAGTCATTAGTTTCTACTTGCCCAATTCTAATCTTCATCGTAGTGTTTTCTTCAGTTAGCTTTTCCATCTCCTTTTCCATCTGATCAATTTTTCCCTTTAAGGAGCTATATTCTCCATTTAATTTTTGTACTTCTTTTTCCATTCGACCAATTTTCCCAGTTAGGTTTTGGGTTTCCTTTTCCATCTGATCAATTTTCCCTATTAGGTTTTGAGTTTCCTTTTCCATTTGATTAACTCTTCCTTTTAGGGAATTATTCTCTCCAGTTAATTTTTGAACTTCCTTTTCCATTTCTTCAATTTTCTTTTTCAGATTGATGTTCTCATCAGTGAATTCTTTTTTTATGGTTTTAAAATCATTGGCCAGTTTTTCTTTTATATCCTTCTTCAGATGTTCCAGGTAATCTAGTTGTGCTTGCGAGAAATTCATAGTCCCATCTGAGGTTTCAGATGGAAGTACAGTCTCAGCTCTGACCTCTTTGGTGTTTGTGTTTTGGTCCTTATCCCCATAGAAAGATTCTATGGTTTTTTCACTTTTCGTCTGCTTTTTCCGATTCATGATGTTGGCTGAGTGTTGTAGCTTTTGGTTCTTTCAGTCAGAAGATACAGATCTTTTAAGTTGAGTTGTTGTTTGTCTAGGCTAAAAGCAGGCTTTTTTTGTTGTTGTTGTTGTTGTTTCCCAGATCAACCCTGGGTTTAGCTTGATAGGTGTGTGGGAGGTGTGGTCTGGTCTCAGGCTATCTCCTCAGCTGGCCTGAGGCAAAGGCAAGGTCCAGGGGGATGGTGATCCCAGCTTCCCTATTGTCTTCCCTTTTCCCCTGGAGGGCTGGGGCACGCCTAGAGGCTAATGCGTGTTCCCGCCCCTCCTGGGGCTCGTCTCCCGGGCTGAGGCTTGCTTGGGTCTCAGTGCGAATTTTTCTCTGCCCTGGGTCATCTGTCCCTCCAGATAGCCTCCACCACGGTAGGAAGAATCCCCCTTTGCCACCTCTCCAGCCTCTGGTGTTACGAGACCACTCGCCCCTTTCTGCTGCTCCCACTGATCCAGGATCAATCTGGGGAAGAATTTTATGGTTCCCTCACGGTCATCGGGGGGGAGGGGAGAGCACTTACTGATCACTCCGGCATCCCAGCTTCTGGATGTTCAAGTAGTGACCCACTGAAGTCCCGTCTTTAGGCTGAAGATTTCAAAGGCTGTTGCGCTGATATCGTTGGCTCGGCCTGGCTTATCTCCTGCTCCGCTGGTCTCGCCCGCCACTCTCGGGCCCCTCGGGTCGCCTCCGCCCTGCCGCGCCGACCGCGCTGCGCTGTGCGCCGGGCTCTTACCCCCGCGGAACAGATCCCTCCCGTGGACCTTCCAGTCCAGCCTGGGCTCCGAATCTGTCAAAGTCCGTCTCCCACTGGATTCTACACCTCCAAAGTCTGGTCAGACTCTCCCCCCAGAAATATCCAAAGGAGTTTTTCCAGGAGCTTAGGTGAGTCGTTGCTTTCACTCCGCCATCTTGGCTCCGCCCCTATGGTTTCTTTCTATAACAATTCTTGTGAGGTGGCACAGGTGAAAGAGGACTTAATTTGGAGTCACAAATCCTGGGATTGAATCCTAGCTGTCCCATTTACTGTGTACGTGACCTTAGAAAAAACAGATAATGGGAACTCCATTACCTTATATGAATGAGAAGGCAGAACTAGATCATACAGATGGTCCTTTCTTGCTCTACGTATATCATTCTATGATAGAATAAGCTCTGCTATTTACATATTTCAGGTGTGTTAAACATTTTATATATGTTCAGTGAATGAAGGAATGAGTATGTATTAAGCTCTAGCAGCATATTGTGCTAAGCCTTGATGATACGAAGAAAAGAGTCTCTGTTTTCAAGAGCTGGCACTCTAACTGAGGGAGGCAAATGCATAAGAAGGCTTGCCATTATTCTGCCCATTCCACCAAAGAGTAAAATGAGGCTCCCAGGGACATCATGCCCTATTCATGGTCATATAACCAATAAGCAGCTGATCCAGAGCTCAAACCTATATCTTAAAAATTTAAGTCACATGTTCTTCCCACAATCCCATACTGCTTTTCTAATCTATCTTTATGCCTACTAAAGATCCAGAATGTTGCAGATACCAACAGAGTTGGTCACACATGGGCTAAAAGAATGCTTTTATGTAATATTTAAAATCATTTTACAAACAAGGTAATGCAACTTTTTAGTCCTTTTCTGGTAAGGCTTCCAATACATGAGATGTTTTGGCTCATTCATTTTATACCTCTGAATGGCAAGGACAAACGAAATGCTCCTTCTTTTCTGCGAGTATTCCAGCTACATGCCCTTTTGTTGTAGTCTTTACAATGGGAAGAATCAAAATGGAACATCAGCCTAAATAGCACCAGTTAGAATCTGGAATAAAACAGTTGCTATCCTTTGGCAGCTCAATCTTTGTAAGTTTTCAAGAATCAGATGAGCAATGATAATAGTAGTTAGGGAAAAAATGCCAAAGTAAATTTTTTTTCCTAGACAAGTAATCAAGCTAGACTATCCCAAGGAAAGGTCAAATGCCTCGAGGAGTAATCTTCAAGAAGAGAGGAAAAAAAAAAAAAACAACAGCAACACATTTTGTCTACCCAAAATGTCAAAAATAATCTGTTCAGTTCAAAGCAAAGAAAAAAAATGAGGCTTCTATCTACATTTTTAAATCTGGGATTTGGACATTTGATACCACTTTCTAATTATTGCTTTCTATCTGGAAAAAAATAATACAATCTGTGCCCTCCAAAAGCTTTCATTATCTATGGGAAAATAACATTTGTTTATATATATGTATATATATATATAGGGAATATATAGGAAAAAATATATAGGGAATATATCGGAAAAAATACAAGGTAAAATAATTACCATAAGGGAAGGTGCTGGAATGGGTAGGGTGGAGCACAAGGTTTCTCTGTAGGATAGGAGATGAGCCTGAAACTAGTTAGGGATTCTAAAATGGGGATGTGAGGAGAACAGTACATTCCAGACATTTGGTTGGAGGTTTTCATTGGGTAGGTGATGCAAAGAGAAAAAAGACAGAATTTAGTATGGGAATACTAGCAAGCAGGGGAAAGTCAGGGTCAGAGCTCTGCTTTATGAATATGAATTTGGTGGCTGTGTGGAGGGTAGATTAGACAGAGGAGACACTGGAGGCATGAAGTTCAGTTAGATGTCTATTGCCACAGCCCAGGTGAGAAGTTAAAAGAGCCTGAACTAGAATTAGTGGTTCTGTGAAATGGTAATGGATAGGAGACAGATAAGGGTGGTAAATTTAGAGTCCTCAGCAGTTAAGTGGATATATGGAATGATTGAGAATGAGAAGCGAAGGATGGTTCCCATTTTGTAAACTTAGGAGAACAGAAGGTTTGTGGTACACATGACAATAAGAAGGAAGTTAGGAAAACAGAATAGATTTGAATTTGAGAAGAGTGACATGACACTGAACAAATCATTCAGCTTATTGGAGAAAGAGTTCATTGGATTCACCAAGCTGCCAATGGTGTCTAGGACTTCTCAAAATTTAAGAAACCCAAATCTTCATTGACATCATCATCATCATAACTCATTCAATAATTCATAAATGTTCATTACGTTATTACTGTGGGTCAAGACCTAGGATAAGTGATAGGGTTATGATGAAAAAGGACTCAAGTAATTCACATTCTAATGGGATAGATATGCGTATGCAAGATTTATGTAGTAGATGGAAGGTAACTTAGGTGGGGGAAGCGCTAGCAACTTAAGAAAATGAGAGAGGCCTTTTGTAGAACATGCCCTTTGATCTGAGTCCTGATGGAAGTTATGGATTCAGGAAGAAGGTGAATATTTCAGGCCTGGGAGATTCCAATGCAATGTATCAGGGATGGAAGATAGTGCATCAGGTGTGAAGATCATTTTGTCCAAAAGTGGAAACAAGAAAGTAATTTGCAGAAAAATGGGAAAGATAGACAGGGGCAAGGTTTTGATGAGATATGTGTGTGTGTGTATTCAATTGTTTATTAGTGTGTCTTTATCTTGTGCCACTAATTGTTTTGTGATTAAACACCTACCAGAACTCGGAAACTTTTGCTATACATAAACAATTAAATGGCGTTGAGGCCTTCCAGAAATTCTGTCTTCTCTATAAAACTTTCTCAGCCTACAATTATTGTACCTTCCTCTAGATTCATGAGTCTACACCAACCAAAGTGTGATTAATCTATTTTTGGTTTACTGTTTTAAAATGAGCTTTCATAATTAAGGCAATCCATTAATGTTTTTTGGTAATAGTTTACAATTAAATAAATGAAATCCATTTAATAAAATGTACTCTCAATTCGTATTTCACATTGTTAATGACTCTGTCAAGCTTACTCATTCTTGTTCATCCATTTATACATTTGTTTGGACTTAGTTAAGTGATCTTCTGTTTGGTTTTTTCTCCTAGATTCTATTCTATTTCATTAAGGTTTTTCTTCACTTCACTCTGTTTCTTAGAGTTTTCTTTAGTTTTTGCCAATTTTAAATATATTATAGGATTATATTTTGCTAAGGTAACTTAAATTTTTAATTACTTTTGAGTTGCTGTAGTTTCTGCTTTTAAATGTATTCATATTTTTGCTATGAACACCTTTGAAGATGTTGCTTTTTAATGTTTTAGTACATTTTCCATGATATAAAGAACAAAAAAATTATGGAGTCAAAGAGTGAGTATACTTTTGTTTTCTAACTTTTCCTACTTACTGACATATTGCTTTCCAAACACATTCAAGCTTGCAATTCCACCAACGAAGAGTAAGCATACAAACAGAATTACTACCAACACTAAACAAATCATTTTTAAAAATGAAGAATCCCATCAAATGCTTTTTATATGACAAATAGTATTAATACTAGAAAAGGGAAGGTTAAAACAAAGGATAACTATTTTCATTGTTCAGTCATTTCACTCATGTCAGACTCTTTGTTATTCCATTTGGCATTTTCTTGGCAGAGATATTGGAGTGGTTTGTCATTTTTCCAGATCATTTTACAGATGAAGAAACCAAGGCACATAGGACTGAGTGACTTGTTCAGGGACAGACAACTAGTAAGTAACTGAGGCCAGATTTGAACTCACAAAAATGATGCTTTCTGATTCTAGGCCCAGTGCTCTATCAATTGTGCCACTTAGTTGCCATAATGAAATTAACGGATAATAATTAGACATTTTAAAATAATATCATATCAAAATGTCATGACAACTCATTAAGAAATAATTCAGGTATAGTATATGAATATAATGGAATACTACTATGCTATAAGAAATGATAAATAGGTGGACTTCAGAAAAACCTGAAAAGACTTTTATGTACTCATGCAAAGTGAAATGAGTAGAACCAGGAAAATATTGTACACATTAACAGTCACAGTATACAATGACTGACTTTGATAGATTTAGGCCATCTCAGGAATACAGTTCCTAAAACAGTTCCAAAGGACTCATGATGGAAAATGTCATCCACATCCAGAGAAAGAACTATGGAGTCTGAATGCAGAGCAAAGCAGACTATTTTCTTTTGTTTTGTTTTGTTTTGTTTCATTTTTATTTCTCATGATTCCTCCCATTTGTTCTAATTCTCCTATATAACTTGACTAATGTGAAAATATGTTTAATAGGAATATACATGTAGAGACTATATCAAATTGCATGTTATCTCGGGGAGAGGGGATGGGAAGGAGGGAGAGAAAATTTAAAATTTATGGAAGTGAATGTTGAAAATTAAAAATAAATTAACTTAAAAAAGACCTCCTCCACAAAAATGAAAAAATTCAATTTAAACAACTTGAATTTATACCAAAAATACAATGATAGCTTAGTATTAGGAAGAGTTTTAACATTATTAATCATATTGCCAATAAAATCTGAAAAAAAAGATGATCTTAGTAGATGCAGAAAGTCTTTGAAATAAATCAATACATATTTTTGATAGAAACCCATCAATATCTAGACAAGGAAGAATATCTTTTTAAATCAAAAAAGGATCTTTTTTTTAAATCTCAAAAATACAGATCTAAATGAATAAATTATTTGATAATGCACTAACCCATTAGTTACTTTTTGCCAATTTGACAGTTGTGAAGGATATCCTAAAGCTATTTTAAGTTATATCTCTGATTATTAATGCAGTAAAACAATTTCTAGTCATAATTAACATTTTATTTTTCCTATTAAAAAAAAACAACAACGAATCAGTTTATATCCTAGGATGATTTTCTAGGGTGGCAGTCAATCTCATATGATGTCATTGTACTTCTCACAGAGCTGTGACTACAGTTCATATCAGGAACTCCTACCCAGGGCAAGCAGTTCCAACAAGGGAAATAGCATAAAAGGTGCTCTTTAATGAACTTTATAGGACATAATACACTCCCCCTCAAAGGGATGAGTAAGACAAATTGATAACTGAGAGGGAGAATTAATTACCAAAATGAATTGGGAAATGGAATTTCAGGTTGGAAGGGAATCCTTAGGTTCTATATAGGAGCCTAAAGGATTTAATGTTCCATGATCTATTATCACATCAGATTTCAAGGACATTTCTTGAAGCATAAGGATAAAGTTAAAGTTATTTTCTTTGTGGGGGAGGTGGAAGAGAAGATGATTTACCTGGAAAGAAGAAAGGGGAAAAGGTAATTTATGGGGGGAGGCAAGATAAAGCTATGGGAGTTTGAGATTATTTTATGTGATGAAAAGAGATATAAGGAGAGGCCATGTTGTAGACTACTATTCTCAAGGCTTTCCTAAACTTTCAAACTATCATTTTCTACATATTCTTAAGCTTTTCTGAAAGACTACATGCATTAAAATTCTTACCCTCTAAATTTTCCATGTAGAACAAAGGTCCCAGTGGCCCCAGGCTAGTTATAACTTAAATCTCTTGAATTCTGGCTATGGGTATTCCTTTAACTTGAAGGTATTTCAGTTTTTGTGCATTTCTGTCTTGTCCCCACAATTTGTCTGTAAGTTTATTGATGTCTGGTTGTATAGTTTTTATTTCTCAGAACCCTTTCTATACCCAGTGCCTAACATAGGCTTCTGTAAAGATTTCTTGACTTCATAAGAAGAAAAATTAGATTGCAATGTAGAAAAATCATTCAACCAAAACCTAGGTTCTTCCAAATTATGGCCTTCCTTCACACTTTCCTTCTTGTTTTCCTGAATGCTTTTGAATACAACTTTTCTGTGAGTAAATCATGATTGCTGAGTATTCATAGTTGAGTACTGGGACCAAATAGTCCCTTGCTCTAGTAGACCCCAACATCTTGCCTGCTTTTATCCTATAATGATACACTATATTCTAATTTTCAGCTTGATAAGTTAATGGGCTGGGCTGCAATGAGAAAAAAAAAATCAAACAACCATTAATTTGCTTTTCCTTTACTTCATCCAAAGCTCCAGACTTCATTTGTGCGTATAAAGCTGACAACCTCTCTAATGAGAGTAGTTTTAAGCTGTTGGATCTTTATTCCTCAGTACATGTGTAATTGATATAATAAACCATAATAGCTTCAATTATATAAATACATGTTTAGGGACTTTTCAGAACACATATTTTTGACACAATCCTCTGTAATAGCCCCTTCAAAGCTGTTAGTGTCTATTGTTCCACAGTCTACTTGAGGGTGCTCTGTAAACCATAAATTCCCAACTCCTTAACATGCAGATTAGGGACAAAATGTATCACAAAAAAGCTACTTCAGAGTAGCTATAGTTTCCGATGAAAGCATTTATGGATTTTAGGGAGTTGTTTTGTTTCTAGTCTGTGGGTTCTCTTGCCACTTTTTTTTCTCCCAAGCCTTATACATGTATTATTATATTGTAAAATGCTAACGATCCCACAAGGCAGACTGATTATTCACAAAAAAAACAGCATGTCATATATTTTACACATTGAACACATCTTAGTACTTGTTTCTACCCAAATCCTATGACTGTTTTCATTTAGAATCAACCATCGTGTAGCTATTTACAAACATCCTGGCAGTTTTCAGCTGAAAAAGTGATGATGGATGGATGTGAAATGCACATCACCAACACAAAATCTGGTAATTATTTGTCATGGATGAAGATTCAGATTTACAAAGTAATCCTTGACTCATCTTGCAGAAGTCCATGTCTGCCTGATGTTCCAATGTGACAGAAATTTGAAAGGTTCTTTAATATCTCCTCAGAGTCAAATACCATGTCCTACTGAATGGTCACATGTGTCAATGTAAACAATCTATCCAATTTAAATCAGCACCCCATATTGATTAAGCACTTGTTATGGATTCAATTCAAATGCCTCTAGTAAACCCTGACTTTGTCCCACTAACTGGGCTAGGCTCTGGTGCTACAAAGATAAAAGGAAAGACTTACTGATCTGCCTTAACAAAATTAATTTCCATACTGAATTTCCTCTACTATTGAAATACCAGATTTGTACACACACACATACACACACACACACACACACACACACACACACACAAAATCTGAAACCACTCAGAGACATCAAAGAGCTCAAGAAATAATGGATGTTAGCCTATCTCAGTTTACTTCTCTATCCAGTGAAATAATATGCTTCTCCCATACGTGATACATGTCACAGTTTAACATGAGTGTCCTGTGCTAATAGAAAGAGGTTTTTTGTTGTTTTTTGTTTTTTTGTTTTTTTGTTTTTTTTTTTTGCAGAACCAGAGGATCCTGTGTCCTAATTCCCTGGTGTGTTAACAACTGAGAGCTCTCTTGCTCTGTGGTCTGCATTTAGCCTCTGATAAGTTATGGATGTCTCTTATTTCTTGATTTTTTCCTAATGATTTTATCTTTAAATGGGAGAAATGAATCTAGAAATCTTAATGTGAAAGCTGAGAATATTCTCTGTTCTTCCAAATACACACCAACCATTGCTTTGATTGCTCTCTTTATGCTGAGGCTGCTTTCTGCAGACACAGTACCACCTGATATCCCTTCCCTATCAAAGCTCTAGAGAAGTATCATGGTGCGGTTAAAACAAAGTTAGCCAAAAACTAGACAGTTTTTGTAAAACGCTTAGTAGATACATAATAAATATTGCTTCCCCTCCTTCCCTAGGAATAAAAAAGCTGAGTTTGAATTCAGGCTCTGACATTTGTGATATACATTCCTTTTGTCAAGTGACTCTGTCTTTCTTAGTCTCCATTTGTTCATCTATAAAATGTTCATCTATAACAGGCTAGTTGTCTCATAGCATTATTGTGGAAAATGCACTTAGTGACTTTTGGCACTGTGAAAATGTTAGTGATCATTATTTGTTTAGCCACTTCTGCTTTCTGAACCTCAGTTTCCCCATCCATAAGATGAAAAGGTTGGTTCACAAAGTTATTTACCTTACTGAGCCCTTTTTAAAAAAATACTCAATGCCTCTCCCATCTACTTATTTTATACTTTTTTTTTTTAATTTGAGTCTCCTGATGCTGCTACTTCATGTCCCACATTGTTCCAGTGCACCCCAGGGGATAGTATCACCTATTCTGGGAACTTTCTCTGAGGTCTCTTCTACCTCTGATAATTCATGATTTTAATTCTTAATAATCTAAATGAGGAGTTTTTCCAAAAGATCCATTTTCCTGCCTTAATTCTTTAGGAAGGGCATTCATTAATAACCACTCTTAGTATTAACATAAATGCATGATCCAGAGTACACAGAATGGTTGAAGCTTTCAGGCAAGAGCACTAGAGCATGGTTTATGTCCTGACAAGCTTAGCACAGTGGTTCTTGTACCCTTCACCTACGTTTGGCTCTGGAGCTCTTCATTTACATTGTGTTACCAACCTTTGTAATGAGAGGCAGCTAAGGGGTACAGGGAATCAAATGGTAGACTTGGAATTGAGGAGCCATGAGTTCAAATCCTGCACCAGACAGTTGCTAGCTGTTTGAACTTGGACAAACCATTCAGTCTCTCTCACCCTCAATTTCTTCATCCGTAAAATGGAGCAAATAATAAATATCTAACAGAGTCGTGAAGAACAAATGAAATTACATATGCAAAATGTAGAGAACTATATAAATGTTAGTTGTTATCATTGTCATAAGTCATCATCCTGCAAATGCCACCACTTCCCCACATTGAACTCTTTGAATGCTACTGAAGATAGCAATTGAGGCTACTGTGTAAATTACATTATTCAAGTAAAGGATGTTGTGGGGTAAGGATGAGTGTTCATATTCATCCTTAAATTGGGAAGGAAGGAATAGGGTACAGTACTGGCTTAACTGCATTGAATGAATCAAAATCACCAAATTTCAGAGCTGGAAGGGAAGCCGGAGCTTATATGGTCCAACCTGCCCCTAAACAAAATCCCCCTCTAAAGTAATGGCCTCCAGTGTGAGGGAACTTACCACTTAATGATGGCAGGCCATTCCACTTTGGGATTGGCATTCAGGGTGAGTAAAGGGAAGACTAGCTTCAGAGAGCACAACTTCAATATGTTGTCCAAATTGTTTGAATGTTAATTCGGCATTTGTCCAAAAAACTATTTTACAGAGAACTCACACAAGGAAAGTGCTCATATGGTGGTGGCAAGAAGCTATGCAAGGACACTCACGCTCTCTCTGAAGAACTTTGGAATAAATTTCATGACTTGGGAGATGCTGACAAAGTATCTCCCAGAATGGGGTGCTTGGGTACCTGTTCTTGAACCCCAATTCCAAGATCACATTTCTCCCTAGCCTCAAAACATCTTCCCTGCCAGCCCAAGGACACTATGTGTAGTAATTACTCATGAGTAGGCCCAGCAAATACTTATCTCTCTCCCTGGTATAGTAACAAATCACACCTGTAGGAATTATTGGTTTGAACTACCTTTGTACTAGCTCATAAAAATATTCAGTACCTATTGGACTATCTCTACCAACTCCTTTCCTCATTATATGCATTCTGCACTCCTCATTATGTGTATGCTAGACTTCTGACATATGTACATTCCCTACATCTATCTTGCCAAACAAGACATTGATTGGTGGCAGACTAGGCAATCCTCAGTCGGCTCTGACCTCTAGTTAACTTAGGGACCTAGCAGACCTAAAAACTACACCTCTCTGTACCTACCCCCTTGGGTTTTTCCTGGTGAACTCTGGGTAAAATGCTTGCATGGTAGATACAAGAAATGCATGTTGCTTCAAGAACCGACAACTTCTTAACCACTCCCTAATCGTACCTTCAGTCACCTAGTTAGCATACTTGAAACATGTTTTATTATAGTTTATCCTATATAAACTTTAATTGTACCCTTCTAAGGTATCAGGTTTCTTAAGAACTTCTGCCCACTGAAAAGTGTAAAAATGAAACTTTGCCAACTTGATTTAAACAATGTTTGAGTCTGTGAATTCTTTCCAGATGACCATGTTCTGTACCCCAGTCCTTGATGGTTCCCTGAACCCCTCAAAACCACTTCAGTATATCCCCATCAAAGAAGGCACTGTGCTATATGAGCAAAGGAGAATTGCAAGAGATAAAAAAAAAAAAAACATGAGATGTACAAATTTAGAGACATCTTCACCCCAAATGTTCAGATGAATTATTTGTTCCTAACCTATGGTAAAGCACAGTTAGACACATTATAGCTTAACTCCAACATAATAATGCCATTTTGGTTTTCTTCCAAAATGAAGGACAAATATCAATCAACCAACCAACCAACCAACCAACCACCTTGGGATAACTCTTAATTGCTAGAGTCTTTCTCCTTACCTTTCCTTCACATGCCATGTCAAATTTTGCTTCTTTGCAATTTTGAACTATCCGCTCACTCATTGCTTTTATTCTTCCCTTTGGATCCAAGTAATATACATATAATTCCCCTTCTTGTTACAGCCTTTCTGGCACATTGATCATAGGAAATTAAAATTGGAGAGTCTTAATGATCATAGGCCAAATCTCAATTCTATTCAAGTCAACTCAACAAACTTTATTCAGCATTTACTATGTGTAGACTAGATCTGCTAAGGCACTCTTCAAGGTACTGGGATTAATTCACTGATTCATTCATTCATCCACTTGTTCAGTCATTCATTCATTAATCTAAACCTGTCAATTCATTGCAATAGTGAACCTCTGGTGAGCAAACCTTACCTACCAATGGAACTGTGAAACTCATTTCCTTCTTCAAGTATTATTTGATTTTCTGGATCAATGAGAACCTAAATGACTTATTCAAGGTCACATCATCAGCATATATCAGAGGCAAGGCTTGAACTCATATCTCCTTGACTCTAAAGACAACTCACTATGTATTTGCTGCCTCTCCAAAGTAGGGGGCAACAGAGTAACAAATAAAATAGTCACTGCCTTTCAGTAGCTTATGTTCTCCTGGCAAATACATCAGGTACATTGATAAACATATTGTAAATAACAGCGAATAAATCTAGAAAGGTATTCTATAGCACATAGCACTTGAGATGTGTCTTGAAGTAATAGTAAGGAAGGAATACATTGCTTTACTTTTTGTTTGTTTGATTCTCTTTTACCATTTTTTAGGTAATATTGAATGGATTCCATCATTCAATTGCTGTGTTTGAGGATTTTTTTTTTTGGAGAGAAACTAATGCCACCAACTACAGCCCATATACTTCTTATGTTTTACCCCATACCTCCCAAACAAAGGTAGCCTCCAGACATTACCATTTCTAGGACACATTTGTTTTGTTTACTTATGCTTTTTCCAAAGAGTAGATATCCTCTAGTTTAATCCCTGTTTCTTCCCCTCTGTGTTTTTTTTTTCTATAGCTATTATTGTTATCAGTCACCAGCCACCAATACTTGAATATCACTGTGGGAACAAAATAGAAAAAAAACCCAAAATACAACCAGGTCTTTCAGACAGCTACTTCTTCCCATGAAGAGTGTGACAGGAACTTCAGTTCCTGGAGTACAGAAATCATGTAATAGGTAGTTATGTTGACCCTTCATGGTGTTTTCTGATTTTAATGCTTCAACGTTCTTTGAATCTCTCTTAAATCTCTTCAACATGAAGAATCCCCATGTGTGGCTAACCATGGGAAGCAGAGACTATTTTCTTTGATCAATATATGTTTATGTGTTGGATTTTGGACTCTTATTAAAGAAGTCAGGATATTTTCAATGATTTCTAGGGAGCCTATGTGAAAGCTGAAACTTCAAATTCTTGAAGTTGGTGGTCTGGCCCCAACACTATGAAGATGTTGACTGATGGTGTTTTATGAAGATTGCTAATTCTAAGAACATCAGAGTTCAAAATATTGTTCTGATTTATGGTAACTTATCTTGAGAAGTAAGTTATTCAGCCTTCTTATGCATTAGTTGCCTCATCTTCAAAATGGGGAGGATGGTTTGTCTCATTTCTTCCAGTTCTTCACTTATGGTTCAACGAATTGCTGTGATTACTCTAGTTTGTGACTCAACGCTTATCTGAATTTAGGTCATCATCCACACTCTATTGAGTTAGTAAACAGTCCCCTAACTGGAATCCTGGCCTTCATTCTCATCCTCCACTCCTTAGACAAATAATGTTCCTGAAGCTCAACTCTGCCCATGTTACTCAATAACCTCCACTTGTTCCATATTGCCTCTAGAATGCCTGGAAAACTCCTCATTTTGGCATATGAAACCCTTTACAATTAAATGCCAGCTTAGCTTTTGAGGTTTATGATGTATATACCTCCCTTCATATGGGTTTTGTTCCTGTTAAACTACTTCCTGTCCTCTGTATTTGACACTCCATCCTCTATATTTCTTCCTTGTCTTAGAACTAAAATTCACTATCTTCTTACCTTCATCCTAGAATCCAAACTCTCCTTAAAGGCAGAGATAATACATCATCTTTTTTGATTTCCCAAAGCACCCTTCCCCCATTTTTTTTAGATCCTCTCAGTGGTTTGATCTCTGTCCTTCACACTCAAACCACTCAGGTTACATATTTCAATTTTACAATTCCACTGGGCTCTGCAGTTATTATTTTTTTAATTGACCTATACGTACAAGGCCATATTCTTCCATAGGATTCTGTAAATTCTTTGAGAAATGGAAGTGTTTTTGGCTTCATTTTTATATTATTGTCACCTAGCACACAGCTATGCATAACAGGCATTGGTTGGATGGGATTGCACCTTGCCACCTTAGAATATCTTTTTAAAGAGTTGCAGGATATCCTATTTGTCTAATTTCAATTTATATAATAATGAACTTCCTTGACACTGAACTTTTTCTGCTATCACAGGGGAAAATGTGTGATTCTAAGGGAAATTGCTTAGCATCCATTTATTAACCTGTATGTCTTCAGGCTAGTTCTTTATCTTTTCCATCCTGACAACTTCTGGTACTGATTATTGAAGTACTGGACTATACCAAGACATTATACTAAGCACCAGAATCACATATCCCATCTGACAGTATCCCATTTTGGCCCAAAATATCCAAAGTAATACATGTCATATCCTCGCAGACTAGCATTTCACAGTGACAAGGAGGTGAATTCTCAAGGTATCAGTCAACTTCCATTATATGAAATTTGGAGACTGTTGTCTAGAACCTCTGAGAAATTAATAATTTATTAAAGGAAGAATTTGAAAGCAGTTGCATGACATGACACAGTGTCAGTAACTAAATATGAGGAAGAGACTGTTATAAAATCAAATAAAGAAAATGTGAATATTCTTAATGCCATTCCCTTTGCTTGATACACACACAGATACACATATATTGAATAAAATTTTCATATATGTGTGTGTGTGTCTGTGTCTGTGTGTGTGTGTGTAATATTTCTTTAGTTCCTTTTTTCTGTGAATCTGGCCATATTCAAACACATATCACATATAGATAGTTATAGATATTGACATACAAATGGATAGATAGATATATTGATATAAGACAGGACCAAATAAAATCGATCACTGCCCTTGGGGAACTTATATTCTAAGAGCAAAATAAAATCTAATGTGTGTATGTATACTCATACAGAATCAATCCCTGCCTTCAGGAAGCTTATGTGCTACTAGAATATAAACATATATATGTGTGTGTGTGTGTGTGTGTGTGTGTGTATAAGTTATATATATCTATATAGAGATATATCTGCATATCTGCATATATGTATATATACATATATCTATCTAAACTGTTATTAATTATATGTGTGTATACATACAGAGACAAAGAAGCAGACATGGTGAGAGGGGAGAGAGACAGAGACATACACAGTCACAGAGGGAGACAGGGAGAAAGGGAGAGAGAGAAGGAGAGAAAGAGAAAGAGAGGGAGAGTGGGAGAGAGAGAAGAAAGAGAGGAGAGAGAGGGAGAGAGAAACAGAGAGAGTGACAGAGAGACAGAGAGAGAAGAGAGAGAGAGAGAGATCTAAGAAGGAATATATTACATTATCTTCTGTGGTTGGATTTCTTCAATTTGTGTGCTTTGTGCATGTGCATTTCAATATTATTCTACACTTCTACAGCTTCTGCTTCACGTCTTTTATCTTTATGTTTATGGGGTATCTTCCTTTTTGATGTGTCCAATTTAATCCAAAATTATTTTGCCAAGATTTTCTTTGGCTTTCTTCTTTCTTTCTTGGCCACTCTTCATCATTGTATCTGCTTGCCATAAGTAGTTTCATTCACAGTAGACTCTGTCCTTAAGCTTACAAAATATGACAATACTTTCCTGGATATAAATTTTTGCCTTGCTTTTGTTTTACCCAGGACAAAAAATTAGCTGGAGAACCATGTTAGTGCAAGTAAACTTACAAATTATCTGCTAACCTATCTCTTGGTAAAAGCCTCATTTAAAAGGGGTCATATGTCCCTTATATACATATACGTATGTACATACATGCATATGTGCAAACATACAAATGTGTGTATTATGCCCACATATATTTATACATTTATATTATATTTGAGTCATTCCTAGAAGTCTCTGCTGCTTGCTAAAATTATATAGCCATAAGCTGACTATGATAAGAAATCATATTTCCATAGAATTAGAACTGGAAAGGAACTTACAGACCACTATAGTTCAATTCTTTCATTTTATAGAAAAGGAAATTAAGCCACAAAGAGGTTGTGGTTTGACAAAATGCCACAGTAGTTGTAAGCAACAAAGAGAAGATTGATACAAAAGTAATAATGAAAAGAAATTTTCATGATTTTCATGTTGTCTATGACCATCATCTTTGAGCTAGTACTGTTGGTTTGAAAATAATTAAATAAATATATAAAGAAATTAATGAAGCATTTAATTTCAATGCTCCTTTATCTGTTAATGGCCTTCATGCCAATTTTCAATAGCTAATGGTAGTCTTAACATAATTTGATTTCTGGGCAATTAAATAGTACATTTACTCAGGGCAAAAGGATGAATTTGAATCTTTTGACAATGAGCCAAAATAGCAGTTCAAATTTTTATTTCCTCTTTCTAAAATGCTATGAAGTGTCATGAGAATTCAGAGTCTTCAATACCTCCAGTGGAAAATCTGATTTGGGTTTATCCAAGCAAAACATTTACCAAGATTTGGGATGCATCGAATTGCTGGCCTTCAAAAAAGTGTGAGGAATTCATCTTCTTCAAATTTCATGCATTAACTGGTATATGTATAGCTTGTATACTGAATCAACCTCCAGAGTCAGGCTGGGACATCTTTCTCCACATCCCTCCCTCAGTGTTCTAGGTCAGGACTTCTTAAACATTTCCTACTTGTGACCCTTCATTGCTTCTTAAACTGTGGGTCATCATCCCATATGGGGTCACAACCTACAGTTTAACAAGCCTGTTACCCTGCAGTCTAACTAGTCACCATCAAGTAGCTTCTACAAAAATGCTTTTAAATAAAGTTTTTACAACTAACTTACAATTTTCTTCCAAGTTAGCATGAAAAAAGCCCAAATATTTTCCTCATTACTTCCCAGACACACTCTTCTCTGCAACACCTCAATGTATGGGGATGTAAGCTGTTTCTTGGTTTTTTTTTTTTTCATTTAACATTATATCACCAGTCATGGAGTCAGGAGTACCTGAGTTTAAATCCAACTCAGAAACTTAACTAGCTGTGTGACCCTGGGCAATTCAATTAACCCTGATTGTCTCTCAATTAAAAAAAATAGCATTGGTTCTACAAATTTACATTCAAACACATCATTGTTTTTGCAGGATGAGTCCTAATTTTCACTTATTATTAGGCACCAGTCACAGTATTGCTAAACTGGCATACTAGGGTCACTTCTTGTTCCCTGGGGCATTGACATTGAACAAAGTGAAAAACCTGGGTGCTTAAATGTTTCTCTTATTTTATGTTTTTAAAGAAAAAGAAGAGAAAAAACCAGGAAAAGAAAACCATACGCCACATAGAATGAGCTAGGTAGGTGAGAGGAAAGAGGGCAGTAAAAGCTTACATATGTTCTCCTTAGAATGCCATTCATTGTACTCTCACTTTGCTGTAAACTGAGACCTGAGAAGAACATTAACTTCAAAAGGCAGAGGTCTCCCACTATATCCTGGACCCTCTCCAGTTTTCCTGCTCTATATCTCACCCCTGGAACCAGATGACTCTGGAGAAAGTGAGGCTGGTGACTTTACAAAGCCCTTCGCTACTTAAATCCAATTCACTTGCAAGTCACCTTCCTGATGTCATGGCCCTTTTCGAGAATGAAGGACAAACATTTTGCTCTAATTGAAGGAGATAAAGATATACACCAAGATCCCATGAACAAAGCACAAACCTTACAGAAACCTTCTGCAAGAGACTCCTTTTTTGAGAATACGTCCAGATCTGTCTACTCAACCACATCACAAAGGCTTCTCTTAACACAGCACTTACAGACTGGAACCAGTTATAGAACATCAATGCATGTTTCACATTTTGTCTTAGGGACATTTCATCTCACATTATCACATCTCTTCTGAAAGCAGGCTCTCTAGCTTCTTCTATGTGGGGAGATTACACCAACCAACACAATTAATGTACTTAGCACATTCACCAGTTCCCATCCCATAAGAAATATAGAAGTCATTAAAGTCCATAAAGGAGGAACAATACTCATTTCCAAAAACTATGCTTATTTGAGAATGTAAGAGGCACTATTTGGGGTCAGTCTGTCTGGTCTCCAATTCTCTAATCTTTGCAGCAAAGGACAGTCTGCCCTCTACTGCAACAGGTATCCATATATCACAGATTGAGGATAATCCCCCTGCAAAAAAATTGGATACGATTCATTCATGTTCCTGTATTTATTCTGTTGTCTAGGGACAGGGGATGTGGAGATAACATTCAATATAACCTACATCTGTTTTCCATTAGTATCCACCTCTTCTTTCTACAATTAGTATGCAAGATAGTGTATTAATTTGTATTGCTTTAATCAGATTTGTACGAATTGATTAATTTTTAATTGATTGATTTGTTTGAAACAATTTCATTTGTTTTTATTTCTTTGAATTTGCTAAAATCTATTTTCTTTCACTATCCTTTTGGATAAAATAAAACAAAACAAAAGCTGCAACAAATATCCATAGTTTAGCAGACAAAAATTGGTGAATTTGGTTGTATCTGAAAAAAAAATATGTGTATACACAAACATATATATACATACACACATATATACATGTTTATGTATGTGTGTATGTGTGCATGTACATGCATGTATAGGGATAGACATGTGTGTTTGTATGTGTGTATTTCTGTACCTTGAGTCTAGCATCTGTTTCTCAGGAGTTAGGTACATGCTTCATCATAGGTTCTCTGAATTAATCATTGGTAGAAGCCAAATAAAGGTAAAATATTTTTCTGGGTGATTTTGGAGTTTAAAAATAGAGCAAGATGGAATTCTGACCTTGATGAGACTACAGTGGAACTTATAAGCTAATTCTGTGACATAAAATCCAGCACTTCTAAATCATAAAGTTGACACATAACAGAAAATATTTGCTTATTGATCTTTTATTTACACAATTAGTTAAAGGGCTCCCAGGTAACTAATATCTCTATTATTGGCAAAGAAAGTAGATAAGTTACATGTTACAGATGATGAGGGATGGATGGATTTCCAGATGCCTAGTCTTGTGTCTCCTGAGACAACTAACAGTTAAAAAGGAAGTTAGGAACTCTGAGATGAGAGGAGAGGTCATACTGATGTTGTCAAAAGAGTGATAGTCCTGGAATCAGTGCCTTGTCTGCAACTTTTAAATAATATTATTGAATAGTCCTGTGAGGCACTGAGATATTACATGACTAGTCTAAGGTCATACAGCCAGTAGGAATCAGAGATAGAATGTGAATTGAAACCTTGACACCAACAGTCTGTCTACTAATGCTCCTTTCCATTCATCTGTATTTCCTTTGTATTATTTGTGTTTCTCACCATCTCCATACGAATGAGAGCTATTTGAAGCCACATCCTATTTTTTTTCAATTCTTATGAAATTTTTAAAATATTTTCTTAATTACATGTAAAACGTTTTTTAACATTTGTTATCTTGGAGTTTCCATTTCTTTCCTTCCCTCTCTCCTACTTGAGAACAGCCAACACGTTAAATAGATTTTAAATAGCCCATCATTCAAAACAGATTTCAGTGGTAAAAATGTCCAAAGTGAGAACACACAAAGAAAGACAGAGACAGAGAGAGAGAGAGAGAGAGAGAGAGAGAGAGAGGAAGGAAGGAAAGAAGGAACTAAAGAAGGAAGGAAGGAACAAAGGAAGGAAAGAGAAGGGAGAAAGAAAAAAGAAAGAAAGAAAAAATTTTTTAAAAAGTATGGTTCAATCAACATCCAGACTTTATCGGTTCTTTCTCTGAAGGTGGGTAGCATTTTTAATCGATGTCCTATGGAATTGTAATGGATCATTGTACTGATCAGAATAGCTAAGTCATTCATAGTTGATCATCATATAAGATTGCTATTACTATGTGCAATGATCTCCTCACTCACCTCAATTCACTTTCCATCAGTTCAGATCAAGTTTTTCTGAAACCATCTTGCTCACCATTTCTTATACCACAATAGCATTCTATCACGATCACATACCACAACTTTTTCAGCCATTCCCAAATTGATGGACATTCCCTCAATTTCCAATTCATTGCCACTACCAAAAAGAGGTGCTATAAATATTTTTGTACATATAGGTCCTTTTCCTTTTTTTTCTTCGATCTCTTTGAGATACAGGCCTAGTAGTTGTATTGCTGGGTCAAGTTTCAACTCTAATCTTGCCTCTACAGGAAACATTTTCCATCCACCTTGATCCTAGTGTGTTCACTCTGCTACTGATTTCCAACGTATCTTGAGAGCAAGGACTTTTTTTTTCCCTTTCTTTTCTCAGTGCTTTGCACAGTGCTTAACATAATAAATGTTTGTTGACTGACTGGCAAGAGCTTAATAAAATACTTTTTAAATTAAGTTGAATTAAATCAGTGCAAGGAATGCTTTCAATTATAAAATGACAGATCCTAGAAATATTGCAATGTTTTGATGGAATTGGTGATAGATAGTATCTGGATATTTAAAGGTTTTGGGAAAAAATTGTAATTTTTAGCCTAAATTATATACTACGTTGAAAAACAGGCAAATGGCATTAGACCATTTAATTAAACTCAGTTTAAGACTAGCCTCTGTTTAACATCCAAGATTTCAAATGTATAATCCACTCTACCTGACTAAATTTGCATCCTTTCAGCTTTCATATTTATATATATATAAGGGAAGAAAATATAGCCAGCGAAAGGTTATTAAGTGATCCCTGAACTAAAGCATATACATTTCTCACCTCTCTCTCTCTCTCTCTCTCTCTCTCTCTCTCTCTCTCTCTCTCTCTCTCTCTCTCTCTCTCTCTTTCTCTGTCTCTCTCTCTGTCTCTCTGTCTCTCTCTCTGTCTCTCTCTCTCTCTCTCTCTCTCTCTTTCTCTTATTTATGCCAAGAGTAGAACGTCTTCTCTCCTCATCTCTGTATTTCCTTCACTTCCATCAATGTCACCTCCTCTATGAAGAATTCACTGTGTTCTTTCTCCTGTTTTGCTACCCCCTTCCTCCTGTACCAAGACAACCTTGTTTGTGTCTCTGCTGTTTCCACATCTGTAGTGTCAATGGAATTTAAGATCTTCTTGGCCCATTAATGGGCCTCAAGTGGAGCCCATTAAGGGAAGTTTACTTAGTGGAGGCTTGCTTGTAGGAAGACTTTCATACCTTTTGCTAACTTCTAATTAGGCACTGAGTCATGAGGGTTGTGATACCTTCTAGCTCTGTGAAGTTTTGTTTTGGGAGGTTGATTATGAGAAGGATTTTGTGATTCCCTGCTCCAGACTCTGAGTGGCTGTATGTTCAGAGCTCCCTGCCTGCTCAGATGTAAAGACTCTCTCAATCCAGGAATGTATATAAAGTATATAGCAATACTGCTTTGATTCAGGCAGTAGAGCCCTATCTGTTGGTCTTTATTTCTCCACTTATATTTTCTGTGAAGTTCAGAGTGTTGACTTTTCCCATGAATTAGTTAATTTAATTTAAAGAAAAAATTATTGACCCCTTAAATAGCTATCTTTCCAAGTAAAGCACATCTAAGAACCTGTGCAAGCAGTCATCCTAGGTATTCCAGTGTGGTTACCTTTGCAAGAACAAAGGATCGAAGACATAAAGCTGGAAGAGATCCCAGAGATAGTCCACAGTCCAACCATTTCATTTTAGTTCGGAGTAAACTGAAGTTTGGAGACATAGGTGATTTCTCCAAGGTAATACAGGTAGCAAATGGCAGAGTATGATTCCAAAACAGGTCCTCTGACACTGTCATCATATTGTATGATAGAAGCAACTATATATATGACTCAGTGGAGAGATCTTTGAGCCTGAATTGGCTAAGACCCTTAGAAGCTATATGACCCTGAACAACTCACTTCATCTCTGTTTGCCTCAGTTTCCTTATCTATAAAATGGGAATAATAACGCATATCCCTTTGGGGGTGGTTGTGAGGATCAAGTAAGAAAATAATTATCAAACACTTAACACAATGCCTGGAACATAGTCAACACTAAGTAAATGTTAGTGAATATTAATATAAATCTCATATCCTTTTTTTAAATATCTTCTCTTTTTACCAGTCTTTTTACAACTCCCACTACCTAGGCCCATAGGATCAAATGTCTAGATGTTAAAAGAAACCTTCAGAGGTCATGAAATCTAACCCTCTCATTTGACATATGAAGAAACAGAGACCCAGACCAGTTATGTGATTTGGCCACAGTTAAGCAGCTGGTTAAAAAAACGCAGGGGAGTTTAAATATAGGTTCTGTTACTCCAAGTTAAGTGATCTTTCCTTGCACATATCTATAGAATGTAAACTCCCTGAGATCTAGGACTATGTCTTAGTTTTTAAATTTTTGTATCTCATTGACTTGAGTGAGGGTGGATACTCAATAAGCCACGCAGGGTAAGATAGACGAGTGAGGGACATGGCTCAAAAACAGGGACTTTTCATATAGCAGGAGCTTAAAACCTATGTATGACTTGAGTGAATGAACTTAAAGTTACCAAGACTCAGTTTCATTATGTGTAAATTGAGAAGGTTGGATTAGATGACCTCTAATTTTCCTTCTAGGCCTAGTGATCCATGACTCTAATCATAGAGGAAGCCACAGAGTTATCAGAAGGATTTTATTGCTCTAATTTACTGTGAGATTGGAAAACCCTTTGCTGAATCATTTATTTACTATAGGGATGTCTGTTTTAAGGAGTTTAGATATAGATCCTTGTCAGCCCTAATTTCTACCTAGTATGAAGCTAATTACTGATCTCATAAACCACTTGAATTATAAATGATCCGAATGGGCTTAGTGTGGTGGAGGAAGAGGCATGGATAAATTCAGAGTTTGTCAATTGGTTACTAAATCTCAAAGGGAGGCTACTGAAGGGGTCCATTGAATTCAGCCTGTGTAATCTCTTGTGTTGTTTAATGTTTGATACAATGGTTTCACTTGAAATCTAGAAATGTGTGGGGTTTACATTGGTAAATAACTTCCTCAATTTGTGGCATGCCCTAAGTCTTTTCAGAATAAGGCAATGAGCATAAATTGCCCTAACCCCTTGGGATAAAAAATGAAAAGAAAAGGGAGATACGTAGTCCTTGATGTCAAGTAGTACACAACATCATGAGGGATATGGTATGCAAATATATGTACAAATATGATGTAGAAAGAATAAACTGGAGATTATAGAGGGCAATAGACTTTAAGGGGATTGGGAAAGACTTCTTGGAGAAGTTAGGGTTTTGGCTGAGATATAACAAACGTCAGGAGGCAGAGATGATGAGAGAGGAAATGCCAGGTGTAGGGGATAGCCAGGGAAAATAACTGTAGCCAGGATTTAGAGCATTTTGAGGGACAAACAGCAATGAGGCATCTGTCATTGGATAATAGATGAGGAAAGTATGGAGTGAGAAGACTGAAAAGGTAGGAAGAGGTGAAACTATGAAGCACTTTAAAAGTCAGAATTTTTTTAATCATGCCTTCAACATGGTTTATTGAAAAAGAACTGTGCTTCAAGATCACTTTAATACAAGCATGAAGGATAGACTGAGGTAGAGGGAGACTTGAGATAGGTAGAGCAACCTATTACAACTGTCTAGATATGATGTGATAAGAGCCTGTAATATATTAGTGGCAGTGGAAGAGGAAAGAGGGAAGTTTATGAGAGTGATATTATGAGTACAGATCCAAGAAGACATGGCGATTGCTTTTATTTACTGAGAGCAGGAAACTGTCAAGAATGACACCAATGTACCAAGGTTGGATGATTGTGAGAAAGTTGGTACTATCAACAATAACAGAAAAAGCAGGAAGACGAGAGCTTGAAAGGAGAAATAATGGGTTTGTTTTGGGACATGTTGAATTTGAGGTGCCTACAGTATATCTAGTTGGAGATTTTCAATAAACAGTTGGATATGTCATTAGGATTAGATATGGGGTTAAAGTAAACAGTTTGACCTTGACCAGTACATGTCTGGCTTCACTTTTCTCATCTCAATCAATTTCTTTCTCAATCAATAAAAAATTGAACTGGACTAGATGTTCTCTAGATTTCCTTTCAAGTCTAAAATCCCATGAATTATCATTTTTATTTTTTTTAAGAAAAGGGAATTTTCATGGGTTAGGTAGTTGCAGAAAATCTCATGTAGGATGTAAAACTTGAAAGGTGGAGTGAATTTACATAGGAGAAGCCAACAAAAAAATGTTTCAAATTAGGATCAAAATGTACATATCATTACTTCTTATCTTGATTGTTGTAATACACGCCCCCCCTCTGCCCCCCCAAAGTCACTGAGAATCCACCCCCACCTCAAGCCAATGATATATAAAAATTTAAAAACTAAGCCATAGTCCTAACTCTTGAAGAGCTTACATTCTATAGATTTTGGCAGGGAAAGACCATGCCTTAGAGTAGCATAACTTAAAATTAGAAGGCCTACAGCATTACTTTCTCAAAGGCATCCCACAGACTATTGTCTTATGTATATATGTTCATGGGGGGTCAGATATGATCATATCACCTCTTTGTGCTAAAAATATATCAAGTTACTTCTATATCTAAATTATGTATCCATAAAAGACCTTCCATAGCTTCCAATTACCTATCAAATAAAGAGGAAATACTTTGCATCAGGATTCAGAGCCTTACATAATCTCGGGGCAACTTGCTCTTCCAATCTTATTTCATATCACGTTCCTTCATTTACTTTCAGTTTTATATGAATTAGGTTACTCCACATGATCCATTTATTTTCTCTCTCTCTCTCTCTCTCTCTCTCTCTGTTTCTGTCTCCCTGTCTCTGTCTGCCCCCCCCTCATATTTTTCTTTACTTTTTATGTCTGACTCACTCTATATTACCAAAGTTGAAAGTGGAATGCCTGTTCATAGGCATTACTTCTCAGTTCTTACCTGCTCTATCTTCCTCCTTAGAAAACCTAGTGGCCTCCACCCCTGAAGGCTTATCATGTTAATGCCAGTGCAAACACCAGATTGATATTACCCACCACAATTCAGAGCTCCTGAGCTCAAGAGATCTGACTTCACAGCCTTCTCAATATTAAGGATTAAAGGCATACTCCACACTTCCTGATATATAACCTACATAAATCATAATTTCCTTGTCCTGCATCTTTCCTCATGCCTTAATTTAAATAGCCTTAAATAACAGATCTTTATTTCCCTTTCATTCTACAAACCCATCCCTTCCTGTTGATAATCTTATCTTTCTTCAAAACAGGCTTTAAATATCATCTCCCTAATGAAGTCTTTCTTAATTTTTGCATTGTCAAAATAAATTGTCATTCATCCATTCTTGTACTATTGTTTTCTCCTCTTAACTGCTTGCAGTATATTTTTATTAGATTTATCTTTTTAGCACTCATTTCCATTATGTTAGTATCACAGGGTCATAGGCTTAGAGCTGAACAGGGGCTTAGATATCAATGACTTCAATCCCCTCTCCCTGTTTCACAGATGTGAAAACAAGCTAACGGAATTTAAGTGACTTGCTCAGGGTCACACACATAGTTAATATCTGAGACAAGATTAGAAATCATCTATTTCTTACTTAAAATTCTGCTTTCAATCTTCTGTGCAAACCCAGCTGCCCACCCAGGAACCCATAAGTTGTGTGAGTTGATTCTTACTTATCCTGTATGTACTTGCTTTACTTTCCTGTTGTCCCCCCAATCCCTGCTGGATTGTAAGCTCCTTGAGGGCAGAGACTGTATTTTGCCTCTGTATAACCAGTGTTTGCAGAGTGCCTGCCATGCTGAATTGTATTGAAACATTGAATAAGTGAAGGAACACTGGAACTAGGATTAGAAGTTCTGGGTTCAAATCATATCACAATTTCTACTAATATCTACTACTTACTACATACTGCTTGTTTGACATTTGCATAAAATGGGAGGAATGAACTAGGTTATCCTCTAGGACTAACTTACGTGATATTATTCTATGACCTCTAAGAGTTCACCTTGTAAATGTAATCTACTTATAGAATTTTAGATCTCTTGGGGAACATAGAGAGAAGAAAACTGAGAATAGGGTGTTTCAATGACTTGTTCATAGTCCACTTGCTAATTATAGGAAGATCCAGAGCCAGCATCATATTCTTTCCCAATAGGAATGACTCATAATTCTTTCATGATATGGGGATTAGCAACAGTATAGCATTTATATAATATTTCAAGGTTTGCAAATCATTTTATAAATTTTACTTTATGTAAAGTGCTATTTGATATCAAATCAAGGTTTTGAATTAATATCAAATGAGATAATATTAGTAAACAGTTTAGCATAGTACTTGGAACATGGTAGGCACTTTAGCAGTACTTATTTTCTTGTTTGCCCTTCCCTTTTTCCTTGGTTTGCACAATAATTCTATGAAGTAGGTACTATTAACATTCCTACGTTTTCAGATAAAGAACTTGAGGCTAAGGGAGGACAAGCGACTTGCTTAAGGTCACACAGCCAGCGTGTCCAAGCAAGTCAGTAAGCTACCTAACTAATACCACTTAACTGATTTCCAGAGGAGGCAGCCACAGGAAAGGGTAAATGGGGGATTTACTTGACCAGATCGACAGAGTTTGACTTGAATCTGATTGAGTAGAGAAAGACTTGAAGCCAATTCTATTGATTCCCAAAAGAGTTCCTTTTCCATTACATGAGAATTCTTCAAGAATTCATGTATATTTGGATTTTACCTTGTTACTGACAAGCACCAGCTTTTTCAGAGATCAAGTTCCAATGACATCCAATGAGTCTTTCTCTGATCAATATCACTGCAAATAAATATAGGTATAATAATTCCCAAGATTTTTTTTCCTATGTATGGCATCTCATGTGTTGTTTAGTTGCCTGACCCCATATATGCATGGGTATATGCCCTGCCTAGGATTCAGTGATTTTTAAAGGAAAATATGACTGCAGAATTCCACCCATCCTGATCATCTAATGAAATGTTAAATTATGCAGACAGATTCAATGCAAAGCTTCCCTACCTAGCCTCATTGCAGAAGTACTCATTCAGAGTTCTGTTTATCTCCTGTGCCAGCCCTGTGGGTTTAGGAGACAATTGCAGCTTTTATATTTCTTTAAGTTGAAATATTAAAAACAAAACAGACCTATGCACGTAGATCCCTGATTTATACACTGCATTTTTGTAAGAGGAGAATGTAAAGTTATCTCTTTGGCTATGAAATTTTATATTCTCTTTCTGAACATTCCAGCCTGTGAAATATGCTTAATATTTTCAAATACTCCTCAAGGAAGGATTGGTTATTAGTTGTAGCACTAATGCTTCTGTTGGAGCAGATTTCAATAAACATAAATTCTCTCTCTTTTATAGGACAAGTTGCAAAATCTCAGATTTGGAAGTAACTATAGGGGACATATAGTCCAACCTATACCTGAGAAGAATTTCTTCTCCACACTCCTGTTGGACTAGCATCTAAGTTTTTCTTGAATTCATTTAGTAATAAAGGAAGATAGGGGTGGGGTACGACTCACCATCATATTACACTGGAATTATATTATATTGCTGGAATAACTAATTTTAGGAGGTTTTTCCATATATTCACTTATTTCTGTCTGATGGAAATACACACAAAACAATTCTAATTTATCTTCTGGATGAAATTCCTTTAAATACTTTAAGAAGTACAGACTTCCCCCATTAGGTTTTTGCTACTCCAATTTAAATATCCCTAGTTTCTGCAACCAAAGCTCTTATGATATGACATTGAGCCATACTAGAGGTCTTGGTTCCTTTTTCTATCATCCTATTTCCCCTTTATGTTCTTTCCTAGGCTGCTTCTACTTCATACTTGGAGTCTTGTCCTGCTTCACTCCATGTCTATGAATCCTTTTATATGTATATATGAATATATGTATGTATATATATATGTATGTATATATACATATATAAAGGTATCTAGATAGATTGATATTGATATATATATATATACATATATATATGTATATATATATATATATATATATATAGCTAGCTGCAGCTCCTTTTCTCCCTCTATTGCTTATCATTTTATTGTGTTTTTAGTCATCACAGTTTTCCATCCTGCTTTTCCTCTTTTTTCTTTCTCCATAATCTTCTTCAAATGAAGATTTCCTGGGAGAGCTAGGCGACATAGAGTAGATAAAATGTTGGATTTGGTGTCAGGAAGATAGGAATTCAAATCCTGTTGTGTGAACCTGGACAAATGATTTAAAATCCTTTAGTCTGTTCCCTCATCAGTAAAAATAGGCATAAAAACAGCATCAAACTTACTTTGTAGTTGTATCAAATGAGATATCATATATAAATATCTTTGCAAACCTTGAAGCAGTATTCTTAATACCATTGGTGTTATTACAATTTTGACTAAAAGAAGAAGATGATAATGGTAATGGTCTCAGCGAATACATCGTCATAGACATGACTAATAACAGCTTTCTCTTATTTTTGGTTTGATTTTGGAATTAAATGAGGGGATCACAAATCACTAAACATTTAACAAAGAGGATTGTTTACCCTAACACAGGATGAATATATAGCAAGAATGCAGTGCACTTAGATTCTCAAGACATTCCCTGCTCCACTTTCAGCACAAATCTACATCTGGAAACATCCCCAGTCAATATCTATTTGTCAATAGATAATATTGATAAATATTAAGATGTATCACAATACATGATAAATATTGATATTGATAAATATCATATATATGATATTGTATAAAGTATAATCAATAAGGTATATTTGTAAATAAATAAGACGTATCATGATACATCAAAGTATCATGGCACATGTATTTTTAAGGACTCACCGAGTCTAAGGGATCCAAACTCACATGGTTGGGATTTTCAGAGAGAAAAAAATATAGAAAGAAGACTATAGACTGACATCACTAATAAATACTGATGCAAAAAATCTGATAGGATACTTATAAAAATATACATCAAGTTATCAAAAATCACTATCATGACAGATTAGTATGTAGAATGCCAGAATGGTTCAATATGAGTAAAACCAGTAACAGGATCCTATTCCAAACAAAAAGAACTGATCTTCATGTGATAATATCACAGAAAAATCTTTCATTAAAAAGTCACACACGTTAAAAATCCTAATAAGAAGAGGAATGGAAAACACTTTCTTTAATATGATCAGGAACATATCTTTTAAACCAAAATCTAAAGTAATTTATCATTGGGAATATAAAATCAAGGATTTTCCTATTTCCTAGTATCTTTTGAGTGAGTTATAGTATTGCTAAAAGTAGGAATAAGATGAGAGAAAGAAATTAAAGAAATAAACATCCAGCAAGATGAGATGAAATTATAACTATTTGCAAATGACATAATGGTTTACTAAAAAAACAAAACAAAAAAAAAAAAACAATACAGAGCATCAGGAAGAGAACTAATTGAGATGATTAATGTCTCCAGCAGAGTAGCAGGATATTGAATAAATCCACGGAATAGTCAGCATTTCTAGATACCAATCATAAAATTCGGAAGATGATAGAAAGAGAAATCTTATTCAAAATAACTACAGAATGTATATGATATGTTTGAATCAACCTATCAAGTAGATTCAAGATACACATTAAATCAAACCACACAGCATTTTCTATAGAAAGAAAAAAAAAGAAGCAATTTTAAGAAAACAATGGGAAACATGGAAAAGAAGTGAAAGTACTACAGATCTCAAGTTATATTATAAAGTAGCAATCCCAAAAATAATATTGGCCAGAAAATTATATGTACATATACACATGTCTTTATGTATGTGTAAATATATACATACATGTGTATATATATATACATATACAAACACACACACACACACATATATATACATATATATACAGAAAGAGAGACAGTGAAAGATGATAGAGGAAACTATATAAAGCAAGAAGTTGTAGTATTTGTACTCAGTTATCCTGATTCCTATAAATATATGTACATTAACTTTTAGAGAAGAAATCCCTATTTCAAAAGAACAGCTAGGAAAATTAGAATGTAATTTTGCCCAAAGTAAGCATAAATTCGCATTTGAGAAACTATAGCATAGTAAGTTACAAATGGATATTCATTCTACACATAAAGACCATGTGATGGAGCCTGAATAACAGACATAATTTGTGCATGTGTGCATGTCTATATAAATATATACATACAGCATAACTTCAAAAAGATAATATATGTATATATACACACATGAATATACAAGTATGTACATACCTATGCATATATCTTTGTATATGCATGGCTATGTATATATTACTATCATCAATTTGACCAAACCATTTCAGGAAAATTTTCTTGAAAATCATGGGTACAGGTGTCACAGTATCAGAAGAAATAAATGGGTTATAATCTATACTGTGGAAGGGCTTATCCTTAAAAATGAGCACATAGATCTATGGAGGTCTGAAAGGTTAATCATAAATATTCATTAATGACATTTTCCCTTAATTTTCTTTCTCATTTTCATCTTATCTTGGTTTACAGATCAAAACCTTCTTTGACATGCTAGGAATTAGGTAGCTACCCATATCTGTCTATGCTTTGCAATACTTCATGCATTACAGAAGATTTCCATCATTTAAATTTGGCTAGTATTCATTTTTTGATTCATTTGAGGATGATATTACTTTACTGAGCATTCCTTTAATGTGCTATATAATTCCTCTTTCTTAAAGTGTTAATTTGAGTTATCCTTTTTCTGGTTTATTTCATTTTGGTATTTTAGAGAATTTTCCTAGACAAAAAAAATAGTATAGAGTTATAAGTAGTAATTTGTGATGACTTTCTCCATTTAATTTATATATGTTTTGAATTTTGATGAAATGGGTTTTCTCTTTTTGTGGAGGATTATTTTGTTATTATTTTTTTAGGATACAAAAAAAGACTGAATTTTAGGATTTAAATAATTTTCTTTTTCTTATTTTTCTACTTATTTCACAATGTTGTTTTTAAGAATATATTTTGAAAACCCAATAGGCTTTATAAAATATAATTTTTTTTATTATATCACATTGTGTCTTCTCAATTCCCATGTTTCTTGACTTCTTTTTAGCATGTGACACTATGGATTACCTTCTCCCTGATGCTTTCTTCTCTGATATTACTCTTTTCCTGGATTTTCTCCTATCTTATTAACAACTCCTTTTCAGTTTTTTTTTCCTTCAAATTATTTCCACTAATTGTGGTTATTCCTAAAGAGTATGACCTAAAGTCTTTCCTCTTCTCTCTATTGTTCCTCATTTTGAGACATCATCATCTTACATTGGTCCAGTGATCATCTTTATACTAATGACCTCAGAGCTATACATTTTGTCAGTGTTTCCCCTGAGGAACAGTCCTTATCAACATCTATTTACTCAACATTTCCAACTAGATGCCCTGTAGGCTTCTCAGATTATACATATGTGCAATTGTCTTGTCTTTCTTCCCTCTAATCATATTCCTCTTCGTATTTCCCTTCCATTCACCCAAGTTTGTAACCACTATATCATCTTGAACTCCTCATTTTCACACAGGATGATGATGATAACAAAGACAATAATGATGGTGCTAGTGATGCCTGTGGTGCTGGTGCTGGTGACAATTGTCTTTTATATACCCTACTATACGAAGCACTTCATATGTTATCTCATTTGAATCTCACAACAACCCTAGGAGGAAGATATTGTTATTATTCCCTTTTTACAGATGAAGGAAGTGCAGCAGATAAATGTTGTGACTTATTCAGGATCACAAAGCTAGTAAGGATCTGAGGTTAGATTTGAAACCAGGTCTTCACCCTAGGTCTTGGACTTTATCTGCTGTATCACCCAGCTGCCTTTAATATATGTCCCCCATTTCTTCACTGTCAGAGCTATCACCTCTCACTTAGATGATCACAAAGGCCTTCTATATTTTCTCCCTGCTTCAAACCTCTGTCCATTCCAAATACACCTCCTAACAGTCACCAAAGTAATTCCTGAATCACATCCCTGATCATGTTACTTATTTTTACTTTATAAACTTACCTGACTCTGTATTACCTCTAAACTCTTTTCTTTGGTTTTTAAAGTGCTATAAAACCTGACTCTTTCCTACTTTTAAAGCTTTCTTACTCTTGATCCCGTTCCATGCTTTTTTATTTCTGAGCCATATTTGATTGTCATTCTGTGCATATGACTATTTTCGATCCGTAAACCTTGCCACTGGCTTCCTCTCAGGCAGGGACTCACCACCTTCTAATCCTAAAATTTCTTGCTTCTTTCAAATGACACTTTCTACATGAAACCTTTTCTGATGTTCCCTGTATTTAACTCCTTCCCTTCACAAGATACCTATGTTCATTTGGTTTATACAAATAAAAAATTGTATTGTCTCTCTAAGTTTTACGAAAGTGGGAACATTAACTTTTGACTTTTTAATTCCAGTACATTTCACATAAAAGGTACTTTATAAATGTAGTTTGCCTGGTTGATAATCTATTCCTTCATTAGCCTAATCCTACTGTTATCAATTTGGCAGCTAGATAGTGCAGTGGATAGAGAACTGAGTTTGGAGTCCAGAAGACTAATCTTCCTGAGCTGAAATCTGGCTTCAGACACTTGACACTTACTAGCTGTGTTACCTTGGACAGGTCACTTAACCCTGATTGCCTCACCTACTCACTTCAAAATAAAGAGCTGGAGAGGGAAATGGCAAACCCCTCCAGTATCTTTGCCAAGAAAACCACAAGTGGGGTCATGAAGATTCACACATCATTGAAATGACTCAACAAAAGAAATAATCAGTGTAGTATAGCAGAAATAGCAATGGACCTTAAGTTAGAGTAGCTGGATTCAAAGTCTCTCCTTGCTACTTACTACCTGTATGACCCTGAGCAAATCATTTAACCTCCATGGGCCACAGTTGTGTCATTTTACTCATCAGAGAAATTGCGTCAGTTGGATCAAATCATCTCAACCACCTTCTCTCCTCAGTTCATGACGGAGATAGCCCAGGAACCTGAACTCAAGAGCCCCAGGAATACCATTGATTTCCTAACTACTGACACAGCTTCCAGTTTGGTTCTTCCAATGATCACTAAGGAGAACAATCCTTGTTCTAAAAGGGCCTGTTATCCATGCCACTATCACCTCCAGTAACCAGCCAACTGCTGTGCGGAAACAGGTAAGCCAAAGTGTCATAGAAAGACCAAGAACCCTGCTTCCAACCTAATCCTTCTAGCCACATGCCTTCAAGAGAAATATCCACTATAGAGAATATCTGATAACTTTCTCCATCGGAGAAAAAAACCCTTGCTTCCTCAGGAACCACAAATACCAAAGATTCCCCACCCCCCCAAAACTCCCACAATCAAAGTCTTTGGCTATAACACATAATTCAACAGAAGGTAATGTGGTTTTATAAGTGGAAATTGCAAGAAAGAATATACATTGTTACGGGTTTTGTTGTTTTTGTTGTTTTGTTTTTGCCACTGTACCCCAGAGACTACAAGACCTTTCTATCTAACTTCCAGCTAAAACCTCTTCAAGTGTTGTCTACCCAAATTAGAATGTGGGCACCTTGAGAAAAGAGAATGTTTCTGCTTTCACTTTAAATTACCATTGCTTAACTTAGCAATTTGTACATAGATGCTTAAAAAATGCTTTTTTATTCATTAACTCATTCATTCACTCATCCATTTATAAAATAAGGTTGTTAAATTCTGTGACCTCTACAATTGCTCCCAGCTCTAAATCTATGATTTTATGGTTTTATTTTGCTGTTTTCTCTCCTCATCTACATCCTAAAGCATGATTCATTCTTATCTTTTTTGAAGGAATTCAAGTAAAAATGACTCTGTGTCTAATGATATTCTGTTATCATTCATTTGAACTCAATTCCCTACTAATAAAGAAAATCTCGGAATTAGTCTGCAGGCTCTTTCCTTTTATCCTTTTATCTTCCATTTGAATTTTCTTCTATCCTCCAATACCTTGGCATAAAAAATGACTCTTCTCTGCATCGTCAGATAGATTTTATCCTTGATTTTTATATTAGAGCTTTATCCACAGTCTCATAGGGAACACTTTATTATGCCTGATAACCTGGAGAGTAGACAAACATTGCCCAAGACTTGCTGCTTTATTTCATTAACACAAAGACCAAATTGGTCCTATAAACACAGGCAACAGTCATTTGCAATAGTAGAAATAGAAACATCACACCCTCAGTTCAGTTTTCTTCTATCTCCTCCTTGCAATAATAATTATACTATCATTTCCAATGCTATTCATCTCTTATCTTAGTTCACTTTTTTCTCCTCACAGCATTAATGTGATTCTAAATTTTGTCACTTGACTCTCATTGAGTATTTTTAAAAATTCATTTCTTCCTCATTAAAGTAGTAAGCAATATAAGTTGATATTGCAATTGCTTTGGCTGCAGAGATATTCATATTCAATGGCCATAACTACTGAATCATAGAATTTTAGAATTAGAATGAGCTTCAGATATTTCTAGCAATACACAAATCTGAATTATCTATGCAGCCCACTGAACAAGTCATCATCCAGTCTTTGCTTGGAGATGTCTAAGGAGAGAGAACCTACAACTTTCTGCTGAAACCTTTTCCAACAAGGACATTATCTTTGATATAAGTGTTTGTTGTGCTTTTTAATTAATCATTCACCTCATTCATTACTCATAAATATAATCTAGTTTTCAAAATTTCAGTATGGGTCCATACGTGTTTATTCATTGCATTGTTTATTTTTTGGAATAATGATAAAAATGTTGATAACACTTTTCACAAAGGAGCAAAAATAGATGAAGAATGCCTATTGTTCAGACTACGATGTGCAGTTATATGAACAGCTGAGAGCACTGGTTTCTCTGCACATATAGGAAGGTGGAAGATAAACTAGACACAAAATTCAATAGATGTAAGAGAAAGAGCTTTTTTCATTTGAGAAAGTACACAGATTTTAATGATTCTAAGATTCTCTTTGAAACAAAGGGATATGATAAAATCAACATTATATTTATACCATGTAACACTTGAAATGCCTTCGACAGTATACAGAGAATTTTAATGGTGGTTTCTCATGTAAAATGGAAGGAAACATGGTAGATACAAAAAATGTATAGTGTGTTGTCCATAAAGATGGGGAAAGGGTGCAAACAATTTCTAGTTTTGCTCCTCTCTTTTTCCTTTTCTTTTTACATGACACTGTTTTTTGGAAAACTTTGAGGTTTCCTTTAGTTCTTTTTTATGGTTGTTTTTCAGTTATGTCAGTAACATTTGACTCCTTATGACCCCATTTGGGATTTTCTTGGCAAAGATACTAGAGTGGTTTGCCATTTCATTGTCTAGCTCATTTTACAAATAAGAAAACTGAGGCAAATAGGACTAAGTGGTAACAGGGTCACACAGCTAGTAAGATTTAAATTCAGGAAGATGAGTCTTCCTGACTCCAGGTCCAATGCTCTATTTGCTGCATCACCTAGCTGTCTTTAATGATTTCACTGAACACATACTCAGTCCATATTTTCTATTTTCAGATGATTGTGCACTCAGTGCAGCCTCTCAAGCTGAGATGCAATAAAGTATGGATCAGTTCTCTGCTGCCTGTGCTAATTTTGGCCTAATAATTAACACCAAAAAAACAGAGGTGCTCCATCAGCCACCACCACACCAACCATATGTGGAACCATCAATTACAAGAAATGGAGAAGTTTTGAATGCTGTGGATAAGTTCACTTACCTTGGTAGTGTACTTTCCAGGGATTTATACATTGACAATGAGGTTGATGCACACATTGCCAGAGCTAGTTCAGTGTTTGGGAGGCTCTGAAGAAAAGTTTGGGAGAGAAGAGGTATTAGACTGACTACCAAATTGAAGGTCTACAGAGTCGTTGTGCTCTCCTCACTGTTGTAGGCCTGTGAAACATGGAGAGTCTACCAGTGCCATGCCAGGAAACTGAATCATTTCCATTTGAACAGTCTTAGGAAGATTCTGAGGATCACCTGGCAGGATAAGGTACCGGACACTGAAGTTCTTGCTCTAGATGAACTTCCAAGTATTCAAACTATGCTTCAGAGAGCGATGGGCGGACTCATTGTTCAAATACCAAATGTATCCTTGCCAAAAAGACTATTTTATGGAGAACTTGCATGGGGCAGGCGATCACATGGTGGCCAAAAGAAACAATACAAGGACTCTCTTAAGGTCTCTCTCAAGAACTTCGGATTTGACTGTGAAACATAGGAGACACTGGCACACTGACACTCTCAGTATGGTGTGCCCACATAAGGAAAGTTGCTGTGCTCTTTTAGCAAAGCATAATTGAGAGAGCAAAAAGTAAATTCAGGATGCTCAAATTTGAGATATTCACCCCAAATATTCATACAGACTATCTGTGCCCAACCTGTGGTAGAGCATTTCAAGCTTCTATTGGTCTGATCAGTCACAGTAGGACACCCTGAAATTTCACTTTACAATGGTGATGTCATTTTGGCCCTCTTCAAAGACAAAGGACAACAACCAACCAACCAACCATTCAGTTCATATATATTTTAAATTTGTTACCTGAAATAATTTTAAGAAAATATATAGTTCTTGGTTATCTTTTTTAATGCTTTCCAATTTGCTTCATATAATATAGTATCATCTGTTTTGTGCGTGTGCATTCATTTATTTGTGTGTGTGAGAGAGACAAAGAAACAGAGAGGGAAGACAGAGAGAGAGAGAGAGAGAGAGAGAGAGAGAGAGAGAGAGAGAGAGAGAGAGAGATAAGGTGTGGTAGTAATGCTTTAAAATTAAGACAATCCTATAAATTTCAATTAATTTGAGTTTTCTGAGTTTGATATTCCATAGAAATATTTGATAGATTATTTTAATTTATTCAGAAACAAAAAAAAATTGGAGAAATCATTGTATTTACACCTAATGTAAGCTAGGTATTTCTTTTTTTTGTCCTATGAAAAAGTGAAATATCTTTCCTAATTCTTAGAATTTTTGTAAGTAGACCAAATTTTAGGGAAAATCTCTGAGAATAAATCTGTATTATTTAAAAAGAATAGATGTATGGTTTTCCTTACTTAACTTTCTCCTTTGCCAAAAAGATCAGTTCATGTAGGTATTATTCTTTTTTCTATTTTCTTCCTTCCTACTTTTTGTTGATTCCTCAGCTCTTTTCCCCATTAATCTATCTGAAACACTTATGGCATGAGCTATGGATTTCACTAATAAGATACTCTAACAATTCTCATATATTGTTGGCAACTAGTTATTTAAGAAGTATGAATTGTTTCCAATATTTCTTTATAGCTTGTGGGTTAGACAGGTATTCAAAAATATCTTTCCATTTCACAAGTCTTTCTAAAAACTTTTCAGAATCTAAATCAGTGAGTTTCTACCTTTGGGCTGTGGTCTCCTAGGTTATTGCAAGAGCTTCAAGAATCCATATTCACATTAGGCAGTGCCATTTTTATCTTTATTTCATTTCAGAAAAATATACAGCCTGTCTTAGGGGACTTCATGAAACACTTTGAAGTTAAAAAGGAATACTAATATGCAAAAAATTGTCAGTTACAGCACAAGTATTTCTTCTAAGTTCCTTTAATACATTTTACTAAATCATTTAGAGTGCATAATAGACTATACTTCTTAATTTTATGTATATTTGATTCTATTGTCTCCACTTTTTTTATGCCCCTAGCGAAGTTTGTTGTGAGCCTCATCAACGTTCTGGATGTCATATTTCTGACTTCTTTTTTTTTTTTTTAAGTAGGATTGTTTTTTCACTTTACACTTAAAGTACTGAAATTAACCAACATATCAAGAACAGATGAATCATGCATTTCAGCTCTTACAAGAGACATTCTTGTTGGCAAAGACTTTGTACTAAAAAATTCTTGCAGTTCTCTCTAACTTCTTGTACTGTGTTTCTAGTTTCATTGAATGTGCATCAGCCTTGTGGGCTACGTGCTTCAAAGCTGCTACTTGTTCCTCAGTTAAAGTGATAGGATCCAGATAAGGCAGAAGTTGTACATATTTCTGGTTTAAATCCTTCAGTTTTCTACCTGCGTTTACCAGAATATCTTTTATTTTTAGATAGTTCAAATTAGTCAGTTTGTTTATATTTTCCAGGAGTTTATAGTCTTTACTGGCGCCTGTCAATTCTCCTGTTGAGTACATAGCCATTTCAGAGACCTTATCTTGGCCCAACCCCATGGACTCCTCAGCTGTATCCACTGCTACATATTTTAGGTCAGGGAAGAGAGTAAGGAGAAAGGATAAAGGGAAGACGAGAGGGAAAGGAATGGAGAAGGAAAAGGGGGAGGGAAGGATGAAAGAAAAGGGAAGAAAAGATTTCTTTTCAGTTTTGAAGTAATCTTATTAGGAATCTTGTTTTCAAATGAAGAAATGACCCACAGATTGAGTATAACAAACATATCAGTCAGAACTGGAGCTGTTGAGAGTTTATCTTCCTGCTCAATGGATGGTAGCATCAGGTTGTGAATGGAATATTGAAGTGGAGTCAGAAGAGGTCTCATCTCATATTTCACCTCTGGCAATTTGGCGGCACACTTCAACTTGTCTTCATTGATCTTTATAAAATGAAGGCCCTGGACTTCATGGCATCAGAGATCCCTTCCCGCTCTGAATCAATGATCCTATGGTCATTTATTTATGACATTCAAAGCTCACAAGGCATTTTATATGTATAATATCGTAGTATCATTGATATAATTGATCCTGAGAGAGGTTAAGTTACTTGACGAAGGTCATGCATCTAGCAAATATCACAAAGAACATTGTTCCCTCTGTCCTTACTTCACTTTTTCTGTCTCTTTCAAACCCTTCCTTTCCTTTGTTCCTTTCTTCCTCCCTCTCTTTTTTCCTTTCTCCTATTTTTTTCTTCATCTTTTCCTTCCTTCTTTTCTTCAATATTTCCTCTCTCCTCTCCTCCCTCCTTCCTTTGTTCCTTCCTTTCTTTTTTGGGCAGTATCTTCTAAGATAAATAGATAGATCTATAGATAGATATATTTGCCATAGTTTGATAAAGTGGCTCAAAATCAAACTTTCTTGTAATCAGTCACATAAGACTTCCTCATTGTGTCATCTTGACAATGTTAAAACTATTCTAATAAATCCCAAGACTGTTGATATCTCTAGGCATCTAATACTAAGGCAGACTGTGGGGTCCTCCACGATGTTACAGAGTACCTCTCAACCATGTGTTTCTCAGTTGACTGAGCAATCTTTTTTGAGGTCAAGAATTGTGGCTGTCTTGGGAACAGATGGATTCTGTTCTCCTGGTTTCTAACTAGAACAACTGTTTTATCAGTTAATAATTTAATGTGAAAGAAGGCAACTTGGTCCCTGAAAATAATATTTTATCTACAATCACTGCTCCCATTGGAAAAAAATCAAAACCTTTAGACTTCTGCACTGCTGGAACAGATGGTAAGCCAACTGTCTGACAGCTTAAAAAAATAAAAGAAAGGGAAGAGACAGGAAAAGATTTGTGTCTTCTTTAGGATGACAACATCTTAATTGTACTGGCAAATAATGAACTAAGTAAAAAGGCAGATCAATATCCCTACTCTTTAGTGTCTTCCTCCTTTCATGTAAATTTCACCCTCTTCATACATTGTCATTCAATGACATTTCTGCTCAAGCTTTCCCATCAATATTCCAAGTTCTATGCCCTGGAGTTCTTCCTCTTTTACTATCTTGGGAGATGAGATATCAATGCAGCACATTGTCTGTCCATCAATTCTTTCTCATTCACAATATATGACCTGCCCAATTCCATTTACAGGTAGGGATGCCATCATATGTGTTTATACAGGTTTTTGATAGTAAATCATCCTGTAGACATTTATAAAGCATTTTCTATGAGCCAGATATCATGCCAACACTGGAAATATAAAAAAAAAAAGAAAGAAAAATAAAACATCCTTATCTTTGAAGCTTACATTCTAAAGGAGATGAGAAAGAAAAGCTTGTTAGCTAAGTAATGCAAGTTTTATTATCCCCATTTTATAGCTAAGGAGACTGAGGCAAAATGTGATGATATAAATTTATCTATCTTCATACAGTAATTAAGTACACAAACAAGGATTCAAACCTAATTCTTCTGATGCTAAGAAGAATTTTTATTCCACTAAATCACAGACAATTTTTCTGCATGCAAAACATTCACCCTACAGAGATTTATGCTTTTCAAAATTATTTTAGAATTCTGGGCCTCTTTAGATTACCACTAAGTACCTAGAAAAATTATATTTTTAGCACTTTGCCAAAAATTAAACTGCTATATAAATGAGTTATTATAACAAAATACTTAAATTTCATTTTAATTATCAATAAAATTCTCATTTAAATATCCATATCACAAAATACAAATCTCAGTAAACGATGTAAATAAACATGTTTAAAATCTGCTTGTTTTAATTCTCTTAGTAGAAACTACCCTACTCATAACATGCTATGTTTTCAAATATGAATAATTATAATCATAATCTCACAGATGAAGCTTGAGAGGTCATTCACTCCAATTGCTTTTTTACAGATAATGCAATAACCTCAGAGCCAAAATGCATCCATAACATCGAAACAACCCCTTGCTGCTCCCCTTGGCTCCCTTTGACCTCTCTAACTTCTGGAAGTTTCTGAGACTTGAATCACAGAATTTAACTAGGAAAGACTAGTTTTAATGAATGGTCTTCCCCTCTGTCTTTACTGATTTCTAGCGACTCACTCCATGTCATAAGTGGAGCTTTTGTCAGGGGCAAGATCTGAAACTAGGTACACAATATATTCCAGATAGCCTTACTGTCTAGTTCTTATGTTAGGAAACATGGAAACACAAGTTAATGATTTCTAGATAATGCTTAGGTAGCAGGGACTCCTCTGCAAGATCCCTTTCACCTTGGAAAAATGCACCCATGGAATTCAATGGCTCACTCCTGGGATCTATTTAATACAGGATAAAATATTTGTTAGTACTAAATTAAACTGTTTTTCTATCTTGGTAAAGTTTGAGGTTTAATAGGGATTCTGGATCAAAAACTTACCTTCCAAGGAGACTTACAGAAAAGTTCAACACAATATGAAAGGAATTACACCTCAAAGTATTACTCTATCATGAGTTCAAGTACTGGGAATGCTCCTAGGCTCAGGGAATACGTGTAAACTGGTGGGAAGTTGTATTGACTCTGGGCATAAACATAGCACCACAAAAGTTATTATATACATAGAACCTTAAAATTATACTTTGCATATTTATCCAACAGCTAAACACGGAGAGACTTGTAACCAAATTGACTATAGGTTGAGGGATTTTTCTTCCATAGTAACTCTGTAAATAATTTTCAAGTCATAAAATTCTTCCAATCTATATGAACAAAAGGAATTACTGAAGTGACAAAATCAACAGTCTTTGAAATACAGAAATTCAAATTCTCAGATGTTACAAAATACATTAGATTGAGAAGGATGTCTTTAAAACTTGGGCAGAAAATTCTTAGATTTGTCTTTATCAGACATCTGTAGTAGATGATTGTATTTGATTATATTGAACAACTAAAAGGTTTCCTAGATGAATGGAATAAATGATTTAAAATGGTCAAACTTTCATTTTCCAATTATTGAATCCATTCTGAGTGGATTTTTATAATGGATTTGGAGGTAATGACATTTGGGAGAACAAAATTTGAAATTAATCAAAGAAATTGATTCTACTTCTAAAACCATGTTTTCCCATGACATCTTTCTCATTTTTTCACTGTCTCAAGAAGAATCAGTAAGTACCCACATTCAATATCAAATCAGACCAGTTTATGAATAAACAAAATCTACATTTCCTCAACTTCAAGTTCAGAATGAAAACTTTACTTCCACTCTTCACTATCAATTCAACATACAGATGAGCTAAAATTCCATCTTACTTTTATCTCTGACCACATCATCCCCCTTCTAGTCAATATAGTAAGTTTTTAAGTAGCCAGTATAAAGCAGCAAGGTTGTGAAATCCACTTGTAAAGTAAGCCTAGAAGTCATGTACAAAGTATCCCTCTGATTTAAAGGATCATAATTTATAAAATGTATCTCATAATAAAACCATATCCTGTAAAATGTTCAGAATCAAAGGAAGTCATGTAGGCTTTGCTCTCAGGGACTTATGATACATAAACCTTAGAAAAGTTGCAGGCGTCTTCAGTAAGAACAGCAGAAAATTTAAATGGAGCTGATAGCTCTGAGATGATGTGGACATGTTATTCTTAAAGATTTACCTGAAAAATCTAAGATGATTTGATATCTTATTAATTATTATTATTAAATTCAATTATATAATAAAGTTATTCACTAACTAACCTCAAGGTGGCACAGAAAAAAGTTAGTCTGTTCCCAAAAACTCTATGAAATAAGACCTCAAACTCCTGTCGCCCAAGCCCTCTCTCAACTGCATCATGGTCATGTTGCCAAATGTTCCCAACTCTAATCCATGGTGACATGGGTGATTCATTGTACCTCTCCCCCTTTCCGTCCTCTTCCCCACACTGACTGTCTTCACCACCCTATCTCTGGTCTCCATACATCTGCCTCTAAACATCCATTTTGCAACATCTTTCTGTACTTTCTGTGCTCTTTGCTCCTATATGCTCTATACTTTATTAAAGTGTGATTGATGTTGTGGTGCTCTCCAGTGAGTACCCAAAGAACCATTACACGTCTGTTACATTGCATGATTTTTTTAATTACTTAGTAATTCAATAGGTTACTGACAAATTATATCCTTGACTCTATCACATTGAGCCATAGTTGGCTAACCCCAACTTGCTTGCATTTAGATAACATTCATCAAACATTTTCCACCTGAGATTTTCTACTCTATCACCATATTTCTTCCTGAGGACCTAGTTATGGTTAAGTATGGTTAAGGAGCCAGGTGGATAGAGAAGCAGGTCTAGGTTCAGAAAGATCTGAGTTCAAATCTGGACTCCCATACTTAATAGTTATATGACCCCCATTTGCCTCCATTACTTATTTATGAGATGGGGCCACACTGCAGAAAGACATGGGCAAATCATTTCAGTATGTTTTCCATGGAAACTCCATGTACAATGTTAGTATGCTACCATCCACAGGATCACAAAGAGTTAGAAATGATTGAATGATTGAACAACAACATGGTTAAAGTACAGGGCCATAGGCCAGACCTTGGCCTTGTAAGACTAAGAACTTTTTCCACAGACTGATGCTTACAATTTAAAGTTTATGAAATATCTCCAAGGACAGAAGTATTCATGTGATAACTTATAGCTGTGAAATACTTGCTGCCCATTCATGGAATGTGTAATAAGATTATGGGATGTAGTCTTCAAATTTGCACCTCCAATGGACCATTCAGCCAAGAGGGAACATTATAAATGTATGCACTTTACATTGTCACAAGTTAGGATTAAAAATTTTGAATATCAGAGGTCATCAAAAGATGTCAAGAACAAAGAGAAACAAAAATGAAAACATACAGAAATGCTTAAGTTATACATTTTTAGAAATACAGTTATAATTCTAGAATATAGGACAGCTATTTGGCTCAGTGAGTAGAGGTCTATGGTGAAGATGACTCATCTTTCTGAATTAAAATATAATCTCATACATTAACTGTGATACCCTGGGCAAGTCATTTAACCCTGTTTGCCTCAGTCTCCTCCTCTGTAAAATGAGCTGGAGAAGGAAATAGCAAACCATTCTAGTATCATTGCCAAGAAAACCCCAAATGGAGTCATGAAGAATTAGACATGACTGAAAACAATAACAAAATTCTAGAATAATCATGATGTATCAGGGAATAAAGGCAGAGAGAAAAGAGTAAGGCTTTTCTTAGAGATATAGGAGCTAGAAAAAGAAATTTTAAATGACATGATCTCAGAATCAAAAGGTACTGCAGAAATCATCAAATTTAAACGATCCCTACATGTAATCTTCCACTATAACTTCCCCAGTGAGGTATCATGTAGCTTGCTTTTGAAGATACACCATGTTGAAGAATTTGTCACATAAAGTAACCATAACTTCATGTAAAAAATGTATTTAGTGCAAAATTGTAAAATTGTGAAAGTGACACTAATTATAATGCACATATCAAGTTACTCTTTTACAAAAATAAAGCTCTAAAATGTTTAGGAATCATGATATGGATGACAAGATGAATGGGAACCTGTTTGAGAATGTTTTAATAAAGCTGGCAATAAGAGCACGCAATTGAAAAGATAACAGGGTTTCCTGCTTTGGACACAGTGAGTTTTGGAGACAAGACATCATGCCACATTTGAATTGTTTCTTTGAAAGGATGAATATTTCTAGTTCTTTCCAATGCACCATACTGGCTAGTTTCCTTAGAATTATGTATGCCTTCTTTTTAACTTCTTGAGTTTCTTAATTCATTTATTAAATATGGTATCTAGAACTGAATGAGTCCAGTTTTGATCTGACCAGAGGAAAAAAAAATATTGTCTACTCTCTCTCTCACTCCTCCCTTCTCATAAAAGGGAGGAATTTGAAACACTATTTTATCACCCTCACTTGATATTGTTACGTAAATGGAAGGCTAGCTAACAGAGGAAATGACATGTGAACAAATTAACAATCTGTTCAAATAATTCTAAAAAAAAAAAAAAATGATCCCTTTGTGAAATGTGAATAAGTCCCTTTAACTGAATTAGAAATGGAGCCTGGTAATTGTACGGGAATAAAAAAAAGGGCTAGGAGTACCTTTTACGGAGTATGAAGTCTGCACATCTACCAGAAAAGGGAAAGACAGGAAAGATAGGATTTTGTTTCCTCCACACTCCCCCATCAACCATGATGTCTAGAACAAGAGATACTCAAAGCATATTTCCCAATATTTATCAGTCCTCAAGAGTTTGTCAGTTCTGGAATTAGTCAGTTAAAGTCAAAGCAGGGAACAAGTGAGAGGAAATACCCAGTCGGGGTGTTGTGTAAAAATAAGGAAATTGAGACTCAGAGAAATTGAGTGACTTTTCCAGCCTTCAAGAAACATTAAGTAATTGATGGATTTTCTTGACTTTAAGTGCCCCAGTCTTTCCATCATGAATAGCTTTCAACTTGGCCTGATGAAAATTCAAGTTTATCAGCAACAAAAGGGATGGTTAATTGCCTCTTTCTAAATATTAGGTATTATGACCTAGAGGTGTTAGTTGACCCTAATGCCTTTGGTAAGAACAATCTTTATAGGGACAACTATGATCATGTGTAGACCTCTATTACCACACTGCTTGTAGACTCTCAAATGTGGAAATAATTCAGTGTTGGTAACAAGGACAGCTAGATGTTTCAGGATAGAGTGTAGGTCTTGGAGTGAGGGAGATTCATCTCCCAAAATTCAAATCTTGCCTCAGACAATTACTGGGTGCATGACCCTGGGAAAGTCACTTAACCTCATTTGCCTCAGTTTCCTCATCTGTAAAAATGAGATGGAGAAGAAATGGTAACCACTTAAATATCTTTGCCAAGACAACCCCAAATGGGTTTATAAAGAGTTGAACATGACTGAGAGACAACGATGAAAGGCTCAAAGTACCCCAAATGTACAGATTGGACAGGGATAATAAAAAAGAAAACAAGTCTGACATAGGGTGAAAATGAATTGCTCACTGTCTTCTCATTTAAAATCGCTTTATTAAGTCAAAGTTGGTCTTCTTCAGCAACGAAGGATGAACACACACACATGGAAGTGAATCAAAGTGACCTGTCACTGAAATAGGTCAAGGAACATCACTCCAACTGTAGTTTCTTGCAAGTTGTCTAAGGCTGTATTAGCAGAATAACCTTGATTATACACAGTTTTGTCATGGACCAGAAATAGAACTAATTGCATATGACACATTGGCCATCCTATTGCTGAATTAATCTTGAATCCTGATGAACTCTGTCTGACTGGGCCACTGTCATGGCACCTTATTTTGGAACTCTCTCTTCCATATCAGAAGCAACAAAACCATCAGCCAGATGGAACAGGCATCTCTCAAATAAATTTGGTGCCCTTTTATGCTTGTCACCATCATGGGCTTGGGTTTCAGTTTGTCAAAATCTATAAAAGAAAAAGAGCAAACACCTAAAAATGTTAAAGCTTATTTGACCATTGAAAACAAAAATGATTTTTGTAATAAGTACTTATTTTGAAATGCTTCATTGGAGCCTTTATAGCTTCAACAGGTATAAGGGAAAAAATGAATACATAAGATACTATTATCACTTCTCTACCAGTTGAGGACTGGAGAATGGTATTTGACAGATTAGCATTAAAAATGGAGTCTTTGGTTTCATTAATTTATTTGTTATTCATTTCTAATGAAATCATCCATATCTAGGAGCTAGAAACAATTTTAATGGCCTAGAAATCATATCTACTTAAACCATAATCAGAATTCAGCATTATATATAGGGTTTCAGTGATCACTACTAATATCAGACAAGGCTGCAAAGATCTGATGATATAAGAGGTATAAAGGATGGTACATTGTGGGGTTTTTTTGCAAATATTAAAATACTACATGAATGTCCAATTTTACTTCTCTATTTTTCTCTTCTTATAAGATTATAAACTTAATGAAGACATAGACCTCCTTATTTTTCTATGAGTTCCCACAGAACTTAGAATCTCTTTTAAGTATTTTTGTTAATTATTTCAGTTATACAATTTTTAAACATTTATCATGTTTTCAGCCCCACCCACTACCAACTTATTTTGTATTTTTTTAAACAGTGATTGAGATATTTTAAGACTGGATGAAAGCCCAGAAAGTTTTGTTTGTCTATCAATGTAGTAGACTTCTTCCTACTTAAATGAAAAACTTCTTGAGATCAAGTCTTGTCTCACTTTCATTTTCTATCCCAAGTAACTAGCACCTTGACTGGCCTTGAGTATGTGGTTAATGAATAATAAATAATTCACTAATTAATTGCTACCAAAAAATTCAGGGAGTGATAAAACAATACAATCTCCAGAATGGTCAATGGAACAACAACAACAAAAAAAAAAAAAAAACAGAATCAGCAAAAGCAACTGATAACATGAGAGGTGAAAAAATTCATAGTATCCTGACAAAATCCATGCTTATCAAATTTCTATGCTTCTATTACATAAAAAGGAAGCAGGTTGTGTTTGTCCTTCAGTTTCTAAGAGGACCATGACATCAGGGGAATGATGACATGACTTGCAGTTGACTTTGATTTGATTGAGAGAAGGCTGTGCAAGGTCACCAGCCTTGATTTCTTCTCCAGAACCATCTGGGTCTAGGGGCCAGATATTCATCAGGATGACTGGAGATAGCCCAAGATACAACAGGCAACCCATCCCCAGAGCCTTGGATAGATGTGTGACTTTGGCTGCCATTTGAGGTTTCTCAAACTGTACTTCTGGAACTTCATCTAAGTTCCCTGATTTCCTCTAGTGTGATTCATTATATGCCCTGGACCAAGGCTCAGAAATTAGAATCAACAACATGTAGAATAGATACAAATGAGAGGATGTGATGTTCATCTCTTTTGTAGTAATAGTATGCTCCCATCTTCCCTTTCTCCTCTCCCTTTGATTCTTACAAACTTTCATTTTCTTACAAACATTTTACCTCTTGCTCTGAATGGTGCTCATCTATCATTAGTGGCCTGTTTTTAACTTTAAAAAATAAAATATCAATTTATGAAACAAGCAAACCAAAACCTAGAAAAATTCTCCATTTGTTTGGAGATCTTCAAATAGTGACTGAGTTTGCTTATCCTGGGATAATAAAGCTGGGTTTACTGATGTGTCCTATGTAGAAGACTCTTTTGTGAGCAGAGGTTGGTCTCTGTGGCCTCTGAAATCTTTTCCAAGACTAAGATTTTTTGAGTCTATCTAGCTATGTAAACAGAGACAGCATTGAGTATCAATACATTAATAAGCATTCAGTTAACATCCAATATATACCAGCCACTGTGATATGTGTTGGAAATAAAAAAGGTAACAAAGAGTCCCTCTATCCTCAAAGGAAAGGCACTGGATTTGGAGTCAGAAAGATCTGAGATTGGAGTCTTGACCGTGGCATATATATTTTGATGTGTATACTACAACTTGAGCAACCATCTCTCTGAGCCTCAGTTCATCAGTGCAATTGTACTGATATTTGCACTACCATCCTAGGTTTCCTTCAAAACTTAATTCAAATATCCCCTTCTGTGTAAAGTATTTCTTGATCCTGACAGTTGTTGGTGCCTTCTCCCTAAATTACTTTGTACATATACTTAAAGCACATTCTAAATACCTCCTATGTGCCTGGTCCCTGGCTAAGCTCCAGGATACAAAGAAAGACAATGGGAGGAGACAAAACTGCATTATTATGATATGCATGATAGATACAGTGCTAATGAAATATAACATCAGGGGGAAAAGATACTAGCAGTTGCATCTGGGAAAAAGAGGGGGATGAAAAAGCCTACCACAGAAGGTAGATTTTGACCTCCCATTTGAAGAGAAAGAGGAATCCTGAGAGATGGTGGTGAAGCATGGTAGGCCATGGAAACACATGAAGTCAGAAGATGGAGGGCAAGGTTTGAGGGACAGCAAGTAGAGAAGCATCACTGGATGGCAAGGATAGGAAAGAGAATGAATCTAACACAAAAAGAGTAAAAAATGTAGAAAAAAATTGGGTCTTAAAGAGATATAAATGTCAGAAAATTTCATATTTAAATCTGGAGGTTATGAGGAGCCACTGGACTTCATTGAGTGGGAGGAGGGATGACATGGTCATACATGTACTTTAGAAAAATTTGAATGTACATTACAATGGAATGGGGACAGCCTTAAATAAGGGACATGAAGTAGAAGGCAACTATAGTAATCACAGAGACCGGAGATGAATGCTTGCACCATGCTGTTGCCTGTGTGCATGGTGAGAAGTAATTATATTTAACAGTTGTGAAAATCAAAATGACTACACTTTATAACATTTTGGATATGTTGGATAAGGGGGAAATTGTGCAGCCCAATCTGTGTCTCAGTTCTGAGTCGTGGTCCTGGGTTGAGGAAGAGCACTGACATTATGAAGCTGGTGAAGGATCTGGAGATAAAATCTTGTTCCCAGATCCTGGGCAGAAAAGAGCACTTGTGGTTGGTCCTACTCCAGAGCACAGGCCAAGAAAGGAGTAAACTCCTCTCCTTTGATTGTGCCACCTTAAAGGAACTGAGAACTTACAGGTCCCTAGAGTATACCCTCCACTCAACAAAGGGTTCAAAAGGCCAAGTAACAGGAAGGGAAAATGCCCAAAAAAGGGAAAAAATAAGACTATAGAAGGTTACTTTCTTGGTGAAAAATGATTTTCTTCCATCCTTTTGGATGAGGAAGAACAAAGCATACCATCAGAGGAAGACATAAAAGTCAAGACTTCTACATCCAAAATCTTCAAAAAACAACATGCAATGGTCTAAGGTCATGGAAGAGCTCAAAAATGATTTTGAAAATCAAGTAAGAGAGGTAGAGGAACAATTGGGAAGAGAAATGAGAGTGATGCAAGAAATCATGAAAAGCATGTCAATAACTTTCTAAAGGAGACCCAAAAAATGCTGAAGAAAATAACACCTTTAAAAATAGACTAACTCAAATGGTAAAAGAGGTCCAAAAAGCCAATGAGGAGAAGAATGCTTTAAAAAGCAGAATTAGCCAAAAGGAAAAGGAGGTTCAAAAGCTCACTGAAGAAGATAGTTCTTTATAAATTAGAATGGAGCAGGTAGAAGTTAATGATTTTATGAGAAACCAAGAAAACATAAATCAAAACAAAAAGAATGAGAAAATAGAAGACAATGTGAAATATCTCACTGGAAAAACAACTGGCCTGGAAAATAGATGCAGGAGAGATCATTTTAAAACTATTGGGCTATCTGAAAACCATGCTCAAAAAAAGACCCTAAACATCATCTTCCAAGAAATTATCAAGGAAAACTGCCCTGATATTCTAGACCCAGAGAGTAAAATAGAAATGAAAAGAATTCATCTATCACCTCCTGTAAAAGATCCCAATGGAAAACTCCTAGGAATATTGTAGCCAAATTCCAGAGTTGCCAGGTCAAGGAGAAAATATTACAAACAGCCAGAAAGAAATAATTCAAGTATTATGGAAATACAATCAGAATTTAGCAGCTTCTGTAGTAAGGGATTGAAGGGCTTGGAGTTTGATATTCCAGAGGTCAAAGGAAGTACAATTAAAACCAAAAGTAACCTGTCCAGCAAAACTGAGTATAATGCTTCAGGGGAAAAAATGGAATTTCAATGAAATAGAGGACTTTCAAGTATTCTTGTTGAAAATATCAGAGGTGAATAGAAAATTTGACTTTCAAATATCAAGAGAAACATGAAAAGGTGAACAGGAAAGAGAAGCCTTAAGGAACTCATTAAAGTTGAACTGTTTACATTCTTCCATGGAAAGATGTTATTTGTAACTCATGAGACCCTTTTCAGTATCACAGTAGTTAGAGGGAATATACATACATACATACATGCATATATATACATATATAATATATATATACATATATATACATATACATATACATATATATATACATATACATATACATATATAGTATGTATATACATATATATATGTAGGTATGTATGGGCATGTATGTGTATATATATCATATGTACAGGTTTATATTTGTACATGTGTATATGTGTGTGTGTGTGTATATATATATATATATATGTATATATACATAGACAGAAGGCACTGGATGAGCTGAATATGATGGGGAGAATACCTAAAAGAAAATAAAATTTACTATTGAATAGAATGTACTAGGAGTAAGAGAAAGGGAGAGGTAGAATGTAGCAAATCATCTCACATAAAAGAGGGAAGAAAGATCTTCTACAATGGAGATGAAAGGAAATAATTGAGCCTTACTCTCATGGGATTTGGCTTAAGGAGGGAATAACACACACTCAATTGGATATGGAAATCTATTTTACCCCGCAGGGAGGCAAGGTAGGAAAGGGAAGGTAATGGAAAGGACAGCAAATTGGGGAAAGGGATAATCAGAAGCAAACACTATTGTGGGGGAACAGATCAAGGGAGAAAATGGAATAAATGAAGGCCAGGATAGGACAGAAGGAAATGTGATTAGTCTTTTATAACATAAGTATTTTGGAAGTGCTTAGCATTGTTACACATGTATGACCTATATTGGGTTGCTTGTTTTGTCAATGAGGATGAGTGAGGAGGGAGGGAGAGAATATGGAAGACAGAGCTTTAAGAATGAATGTTAAAATTTGGTTTAGCATGTAACTGGGAAATAAACTATACAGGCAATTGAGTATAGAAATCTATTCCGCCATGCAGGAAAACAGAAGGGAAGGGGGATGGAAGAAGGGTGGGTAATAGAAAGGAGGGCAGACTGGAGGAAGGAGTGGATGGGGTGCATGATGTTTTGGGGTGGGTGGTGGGGAGAGACGGGGAGAAATGTTTGAATTCAAATTCTTGTGGAAGTGAATGTTAAGAACTGAAAAGTTAATGAGTTATATGTTAAAAGAAGAAATTTACCTAAAATCTTTTCAAACCTCTTAATCATAGGACAGCTCATAGAGTTATGAAAAGAAATTCAGAAGCCATCCAGTTATTCACTCTCCTTTCACTCATGAGAAAATTGAAATACATGAAAGTTAAATAAAATTGCCCAATGTCTAGTACTGATCAATGGTAATATCCTTTGTATGTAGAAGAAACAGTATTGTGTAAGAGTGAAGGGGGAGAGGGGGAATAGTGCTTGTATTTTTTTCCTTAATCTCAACACCCATTTAATTTCATAATTATTAATTTCCTATTTGTTTGATTATTTTTCCCTCATAGTTGGAAAGAATGCAGATTTTGTGGTTAGGTTCCAACAACTGGCTAACATCCAAATTGGAGAAACATGTTGAAGCTTCTAGCTGTGTTGACCTTCGGTTTTCAGTCCTGCTGTTTGTTTATTGGACAAACACACATTAGAGGGTGTTAGTCCTCATTAAGGGGTGTTAGTACATCCAGAGGGTAATAAAAGGATTGATAACAATGGAGCTAGGAAGGAATCAAAATTTATCACCCCTTTAATGTGCTAACACACCCTAATGAGGACTAACAGCTCCTATACAAACCATTAATGGCAAACAGAGGATCTAGACAGGAACAATATACTGCTTCCTTTCTTGGCATTAGCAGTTGAGGTAAAAGGTGAATATGCCTCATTCTTCATTTCTATATACAAAGACCTTGAGAATCTGGAAACTTAACTCTTTTATAGTCACACAGACACAGCTTAATGATATTCTGATTTAAACTCAAATCTAATCTAATTGGGCATTTTTTAAATCAAGTTACTACCATGTGTATGTGATTCAGATAAGAAGATAAAATGGACAAAAAAGGTGCTGCTCCCTGGGAGCTGACATTTTATCTTTGTTTATTTATTTGTTGTTTTTTTTGGAGGGAAACAAACAATATGTGAGGAGATCAACCTGGAAAACCAAATAACTAATGGATTCTTCCATAGTCATGCTGAATAAAACTGAATTTATGTTTCCAACCCAATTTAATTAAGGCTGAAGATAAGGACACAGGTACTTAGAATAGAGTAGTAGAAGAAATAGATCTCATCTTTGCTGAGAGACAGATAAGGACAGTGCAAAGAATATTGAGTTGGAGTTAGATGGTGTGGGCTCAATCCTCAACTTTGCCATCCATCTAGTTCAGAGATAATTTTAGTACTCAATGGAGCATAAAATCAATTTAAGAAACATTGGGGACACTATTGAAGGATCTATTTTTATTTGAGTCTTAAACATTTTTTCCCCTGAAATTAGTTAAATCTGAAATGTACACATCACCAAAAGCTCATAATCAAAAGAAAGAAAGAAAACTACTAGGGTCAACATCTAACCCTATGACAATGGGAAAGTTAATTAAACTTTTTTTTTTTGCCTTAGTTTTCATATCTGTTAAGATGAGTAGGTTAGACAAGATGATCTCTAACTTCACTCTGTTTTTAAAGTTACTGTGCTGACCACAGTGCTCTTGTTAAGAGAATTTCTTTGATTTATCACCCTTAATCTTCCTTTTGATCATATCATATATGCTTTTATTTTAATTTTAAAAAATCTAAAGGCCTCTCAAATATACATATAGATCTGAGAATCAACTGACATGAAAGTTACTTCATTTCATATAAACCCTAAGTCATTCATCCCTGTCCACCATCATTTACAACTCTTGCCCATGTACTGTCATAAATTTGCTTTCAGGGAATCCATCCATTTACAGGAATCGTAACTTGTGGGATTTGTTTGTTTTTCTCGTGTGATTTCTCATATAATCCATATCATTTCTTCAGGTGTTTCTGTGTGTGAGCATGCATGCACGTAAACACACATCCAAATTCGTGTCGTAATTGAGGAAATAGACACTCTTCATTCACTTGGTATTTCTTCTATAGATTTTTAAACCAATGTCTTTTGAATGGTATAGATCTTTGAAAAACTGTCTGCAGTAATGATTGATGCAATTAGTCCAATGTTATCCTCAAAAACATCTGGACAAACTCACTACCTGCAGGTCTTCCTTCTTAAGGCCAGTCTTGATTGAGAGATTAGCAGCTCCTCTGGACTGACATGCCTTTTTATGGTCTTCATAGTCCCCTTTAAGACTGAATGCTTATATTGCACTGCCTTCTTTAAGTTTCAGAGGTGCTCTGTGGCAGACATAGTCTCCAAGTCATCAGAACTGATGGCAGAGTGGTAGCAGAGTGAATTGAAATTCCAAAATGATGCTGACTAGTCACAATGCAGTAGCTATTTAAAGTCTCTTTCTTCATTATTGGAGCAGTTAATGTCATTGATAGAATTTCCATTATCATTCTGGCATAATTTCAAAGCTGTTTCTGTTCATGCTTTTATTCTAGAAATATGTAGTGATTTTTTTTTTAATTTTCCATTATGTAGTAATCTTCCAGGACTGCCTAATAAAAATTATTTTTTTTTACAATTTCCACCCCATTTAGCAAAGAACTGCACCAAGGTAAGACCACAATGTGGCATGGATTGCTGGCTTTAACTGTCAGAGTGTTTCCTGGCATTTAAGTGATTCATCAGGGGCTAGCTAGTACGCTGAAGACATCCAATGGTGACATAAATGTTCAGCAGAATTGGAGCCTCAAATCCAGCTAAGTAGCAGAAGTTTGAGGATTTAAGAAGGATGTGCAGAAACAGCCAATGGCTGCCTAATAACCTTTATCACAGCACAATTTTATTTTACAGAAGGGAGGGCGAAGTACTAACATGAGAAACCTGGGTGTGATTAGGTATCATTAAGGATCCCACCAGGATAATCACTGATACATTGCATACGTCTGATTGGTTCCTCCTCTCTGAGGTCATTGACAAGGGGAAACCTGAACATGGGCTTATTTAAACTTGGTTGGGTACAGTTATGGACCTGAAATATTGCAGAAAATGTCAGTGCAGGTTTACCAAGGAAGCAATATGCCCATGAATTATTCAATGGATCAATAGGTATTTAATTAAGTGCCTACTGTGTGCTAGTCATCTCATAAGTGATTGGGGTATAAAGTCATAATTGAAACAGCCCCTCACCTTGAGGAGCTTATGTTCTAATGGTATAAATAGTACATATAAGCATATTAAGACTGTATGTATGATAATTAGAAAGTAGTGCTCCGGAGGAATCTGATAATACAAACAAGCAAACAACCAAAAAAACCCTACAGAAACCTTAAATTTAGAGTGTTGCACTTTGTGAAAGAAACCAGAGAAACAAAAAGAAAGAAGAGAGGCAGACACACACAAGAGAATCTAGGACCAAAACTCAGAGGACTATTTTTTCCCCTAGTATTATGAGAGTCACTTAATTTTTCTTAAACCTCAGTTTTTCCATCTATGAAATGGAAATAATCATCCTCTCAATAACTGCTTCAGAATAAAATCAAGGAAAGCATTAAAAAAAAAAAAACAGAACTCAAGGACCCAGATAAATGGAAGAATCATTTTTGTAATTGCTATGAAAGTGCTTTGACAACAGGAAAGTACAATGCCCTCAGCTAGGTAAAATACAGTTTGTGTTTTATTCTTTATTTCCCATTAGAAGTTGCTAGAGCCAATGAAAATCTACAACTTTATTTAACTGGTTTTTGCTGGTGGTAGTGGAGTGTTATTATTATTTTTTATGTTTATTTGTTTTGATTGTTCAGAGAAATAGAGCACTTATTTCTTTAATCTAGGTTATGTCCCCACACAGTTTGAAGGAGGTGACAGAAAACAGTTACATTAAGAATCACAGGCCTTCCATATTAAAAAAAAAAATAGTAATGAGATTTACTAAAGGGAGATGACCACAGAGGCGTGGGAGTGACATATTCCTATGTCCAATAGGTGACTGGTTCAGGCAAGTATGATACAACAAAAAGATCTTTAGCTTGATAGTGGATGACATAAGGAACACTACAGTGCTGACAGGTTCATTCTTTAAGATTCTGCCCACATAACTTCACTTTCTTGAAAGCAATTTTCTTCACCTTCAAAATGGGATTAACGGCATTTCCACTCCCTTGGTTGCAAGCTGAGGGCTTTGTAGCACTTTCTAGCTGTGATCATAGGTATGTCACAAAATCTGTGCCCACTTTTGTTATCTGTAAAATGAGGGGCTTAGAACTGCTTATTTTGAAGGTGTCTTGAAGCTCAAAATACTGGAGAGCTATCATTCCAAACCTGACACGCTCTCCTCTCTGTCTCTGTCTCTGTCTCTGTCTCTGTCTCTGTCTCTGTCTCTGTCTCTGTCTCTGTCTCTCTCTCTATATATATATGTATATATATATATACATATATAGACACATAGACATGTATATGCATGTATATGTATGTATGTGTATGTGTGTGTGTATACACACACACACACACACACGCACACATATATATATATATTCATTCATTCATTTATTTATTTATTATTCCCCAAAGTAGAGACTGGCTATTCTGAAACCTAAGAGAAAAATCCATGTGAAACTAACACTCAAGTGTTTGAAAAATAATACAATTTTTAAGGTAGTCTTTATATATCACCAAAATTTTCCCTTATATCCTTCCTCTTAGCTTTGAAAGAAATAGTTTTTAAACAAGAAGAAAATTAAATATATATATATACACACACACACACACACGTGTGTATGTTGAAATATATATGTATACATACATGTGTGTGCTGACTATACAATATTGCATACCTTATCAATGGTAATTAAAAGGAGCTACAGAAAAATGACTTCAAGCCAATTTATTTATTGAAAAAGAAAAGAGAAGTTAATTCTTGAATTTTGTTTTGTTTTCTCATGTTATGTGGAAATTGGAATTAATTTATTTTGTTCATTATAAAGAAATACTTATACATTTCAGCAAACATTTCATTACAACAGCCATTCATAAGGTACTTACTCTCTGTAAGTTACTGCATTTGGTCCTGGAGACATAAAGATCAGATGGTTCCATTATTTCCCTGAAGGATTTTAGGAAACAGGGACATAATGTATGTACACAGCCACGTATAAATGGATGCAATCTTTCTGCCTTGTTTTTGTTCCGTTGCTTCAGACATGTTCAACTCTTCATGATCTCATTGGGGTTTTCTTGTCAAAGATGTTGAAGTAGTTTGCCCTCTTCTTTTTCAGATCATTTTACAGATGAGAAAACTGAGGCAAACAGGGTTAAGCAACTTGCCCAGAGTCACATAGCTCCTAAGGGGAGGATGAGACAAATTGCTCTAAGAAACCCTGATGAGGAAGGGAACTGTTTCAACTGGGAGAAGCAGAGAAAACTATACAAACTACCTGAGCTGAGCCTTGGACAAATTTGTGTCTGTATTTATATATTCAAGAAATACTTTTCTGGGGGGAGGGGGAGGTACTGACCAAAAAACATAGTTTTTATAAGCAAATCTTCACATGGACTTTGGAGAATGTATAACTGCTTCTCATTCTGTTATCATGTGATAAAAAAGACTTTGATTGCCTTAGAACATGAACTAGGGTGTGTCTTCTTCGAATTCTACTGGCTTGAGCCCCCTTTCTAGTGGATTCCCTCCACTGTGAGCTGAATTTATAAAAAGACACATTCGTTCATTCAGTAGGCTCAAAAAGAGTCTATGCACAGCCTCAGCCCAGAGTCACCTAATAACTTTGTCTCAGGCACCCAGGCAGCCAGGGTCAATACTGATCCAGAATAGTGGGTTAGGAGGTTAAGGAAACCAGTATAAATCTGGAAATTTAAGAGATATTGATGGATTGCCTCACAGAAAAGAGCTATGAGGTTAAAAAGTGACTTTCCTTAGCTTGCTAAAGCATAGCTGTCAAACAGGGATCAAGGTTACAACCTGAGATTTCTTATTCTCATGAACTCTAGCCCTTTCTCTTGAACTATGCACCCTTCCAGCCCCAACTCCACCCCCACCCCCCTCTGTGAATTCTAGTAGCAGATTTTGCAGCCCATGTGGAGACTGGAAATTCTGAGGAAATAACAATGCTCCCAACCCATTGATTCTGGGAACTTTTAAAACTCTGGAGGCTGCCCAGGTTACATAACCAGTGGAAAGGACAATGGTGTTAACATCATCAACCCAAAACCTTCTATTATTCTTGAATCAAGGAAATCTTTACACCCTGTTCAGTGTTCATTCTTTTCGATCATGTCCAACTCTTTGTGACTCCATCTGGAGTTTTCTTGGCAAAGATAGTGAAGGGGTTTGCCATTTCCTTCTCCAGTTCATTTTACAGAAAATGAATGAGGCAGACAGAGTTAAGTGACTTGCTACAGTCACATAGCTAAATTGGTCACATAGCTAGTAAGTGTCTGAGACCAGATTTTAACACATGAAGATGAAATTTTCTCAACTCACTAAGATGCCCTTTCCATCCCAGCCGCGTAGGTATTAAGACTTAATAGCCAATACCGTTCCCTAGCTCCCATGAAGCTTGAATTTTCAGCTTTGCCCCAGCCTGGGGGTTCCTTTTTAATATTCCCTCTTTTCTACAGATCCTGCTCCAGGCTGGGGCAAAGCCTCACTTAAGGCCAAACTCTTTTGCAAAAGATTAAAGTGAATAAATGACGGGGATAAAAAAAAGTTTACATTATCGCTATCCCAGCGTCACTGGAAATTTAAAACTCAGAAGAAACATGAGTTGAAATGCATGTATATGGAATGAATAGAGGTGTGTGTGTGTGTGTGTGTGTGTGTGTGTGTGTTTTTGTGTGTGTGTACGTTAATATATTGTATGCCTCGAAGGTCTTTGTTTTCCAGTCTTCAGGAATGATGAATACAGTAGAAAGAACATACAATCTGAAGCTAAATGATCTGTCTTTTCTCTCCTATTCATTCCCTTTGTGATGTTTGAAAGTTACATACATCGTGTGAGTCACTTTGTTCTTTCTTGAAAGGAAGGGTAGAACTGGATGACTTCTGTGTCCTTATCCACAATGGTGAACTTGAGAAATCATTGGTTCTTGTGTCAGAGAGCCTGAGTTCAAAACCTACATCTGTCACTCACTATCTTTGTGACCCTGAACAATTAATTTGGGTGGTATCTCTGGACATCATTTTCCTCAAAAAGAAAACGAGGGGTTTAGGCCAGATGACCTCTAAGTTCCTTGTCAGTGATAGGTATGCACTCACAATGAAAAAAATCTACAAAAAAGACCACACTAAATTGTAAATTAAGGAAAATCATTATTGGAAGATGGCTCAGAAGTGCCTACAAAATTGACTAAAACTTTTACCAATGAAACTAACATGACTAACCTGAATCTGCCATTTTTCTAGTCTCTGGCAAAAAGAGCACAGAGCTGAGCTGTAACTGGCTATCTTGTTCCCCAGTGCATGCAGCATGAAATAAATTGTTGAATATACCTTGCAATTGCTGATGTAAAAATGTTACAAGAAGTAATTAAGACAAATTCAGTTTAACATTGGGGTGGAGAGGGGGAATCTAGTTACTATAGCAGCTCACAAAAGAAGGCATCTGGAAACTTGTTAAAACTAACCTTACGTTTTTGGTTTTTCTTAATTTTTTGTTTGTTTTTCTTCCTTTGCTGCCAAAGAATTGCTTCTGTGAAATGACTGTCATCTAAAATTCTCTGCCCCATGGCAAAACTCAGATTGCCCCACCTGAATTATAGCTCTGGAACTGTGCTGGGTGTCTTGAAACTAAGGATTGTACTTTTAAGAAATACATGAAGTTACCAAAAACCTTAAATTCAAAGGAAGGCATGCCTTCAAAGTGCTACCTCTGTAAGAAGGCTCTGTAGAGATTGTAGCCATACTGTCATTGCTTAAAATTTCTTGGGGATTTTTCTTTAGCAACAACCTTCAGAGACAGATTGAGTTCTGAGTTCTAATTTTTTTAATTTAAAAAATGCTATCAAATTTCTTAATGTAGTTTCACAGTTTTGTCTCAACACCTATTGATTATTTCTTCAAATCAAATCCGAGACAGATTATAAAAGATCTGCAATAAATTAAAAAAAAAAATAAAACACTCCTCCCCCCTGCCCAATGCCATTGGAAATGGAAATCATTACAATGAAAGACCAATAGATATGGAGTCCTAGATGTTAATTAAAAAGTCCAGCCCTTTCATTTACTATCTTTATAATTTTGGACAACTGGCTTCTCTACTCCCGATCTTACTTAGTTGCCTCATTTATAAAAATGAGGTGATTGAATTACATGAGCTCAAAGGTTTCTTCCAGCTCTAAATCTATGACATATAACGAACAATTATACTGTGAAGGGTAGCTGTCATCTGGATGTACAGGAATAGGTCTTCAACCCATCATTTCATTGGTTTAAGGAACTATTGGTGAGAAATCTTCCTTTTATCAGTTCAGTTCAATGGGTTCTCTGAAATTTATGTTCTTAGAGATTTGCATGGAATTCTGAGTGGTAAAATGACTTCTCTAGGTGACATGGCCAGAATGTGTCAGACGCAAGTCTTGAAACCTGGTGTTTCTGACTTTAAGGTAATCTCTCTTGTATACCATGCTGTCTCATCCTATTTAAAGTATTTTATTTTAACAAAGCATTCTGTCCTCCTTATAGTCAGCCAATTAATAAGTACTTATTAAGTGCCTACTATGTGCCAAATATTGTGCTAGATATTGAGGATATCAATACAAAGTATGATTTGTTTTTCTTTTCTTAAGGATATTAACTATGATGAGGGCTGGAAAGATAGAGGAACTATAAGACTGGAGTTCCCTGTATGGACTGTCTGTAAAAGAATTCATAGACTCAAGCATTCTTGGTGGTGAAGATTTATTATGCTTCTCAGCAGGCATGAGGAGCCTGCAACCTTAGAGGAGTACAGTTAAAGCTTATATAGGACATTCTATAGTAAGACATGTGCCAAACATGCTAACTAGGTGATTCAGGGAAGTATTAGGGAGTAGTTAAAGAGTGCTCAGTTCTTAAAGGAACATGCACTTTTAGTGTCTACTGCTCTGGTATTTTACCCAGAGTTCACTGGGAAACAGCTCAAGGGGTGGGAGACCACATGGGAGGTGTGGTTTTGGGCCTGAAATCTCAGTAAATGTCAGGACTGATGAAGTATTATCTAGGCTGCTCTCATTAATGTCTTGTTAGACAAGATAAATGTAAGGGTGTATAAGTATGTCTAAGCTTAGGATACATATGATTGGTCAGCGAGTGGAAAATGTCATTATGACCCAGTACACAGCCAGTTGGCCAGGACACAGCTGGTTCAAATTAATAAACTGTAGCAGGAAGGTTTGTGCTGGGGCAAGCTGTGTGCTTGAGTTGGGGAGAAACTGTCTGGGAGTGTTTTGAAGCTAGGGAGAAATGTGATTTTTAGAGAGAAATGTGATTTTAGAATTTGGACCCAAGCACATGTACCTAAGCACCCTATCAGATCCTTTGGTAGTACTGTTCAATGTGAATGTCTGTGGTTGTGTAAATTTCCTCAGAGCAGTGACCACATAGTACTTAGCATATCACCTGGGACCAAGTACACAAAGATTGTGGATGGAATTTGCCGATGCTGCCAAGTGTTTGTTTTGTTTTAACATACTGTCTCCCCCAGTAGTGTGGTCCATTAAAGGCAGGAGCTGTGATATTTACAAAAGTTTGAAAGACATGGTTTCTGAGTAATTTAATCATTTTATTAATCAGACCAGCAGGTTATTAATAAAAGTAAGATCATTTGGCCATCTCTCTTAGACTAAAGACCATCATGGTGGTGGACTCACTGTTTATATATCTTTCTGACAGGGGATGATGTCCCATCATCAGGTCACTCCTGGGCAGAGAAAATATGTCTATGCTAGACCACTCCCAGGCTTGGGATATATAGACAAAAGGATATATCTCCACCCAGGTTTGAGTAGAACACAATGGTCATCCCCACCGTAGATTAAATTCCTTGAAAGGCTGGATGGTGTCTGATGAAGATACAGCAGAGTTAATACAATTTCATTATCGGTAATGTCCTTTGAGAAAGGGAATTTAGAAGACTTTAATTCTTTAAAGAAGACTTGAAAAGGACTTTAAAAAGAGTCCTGAGTCTCACTCCCAAATTATTATTAAAAATCATTTCTGACAGATTTATCTTTCTTTTTGTCTCTAATGCATAGCCCAATGCCTAGCATATTAGACATTTAATAAATTTTTGATAACCTGAGTTGCTGATTAACCTTGATGACTAAGAATATTCATGTGGTAAGCGTAATAATCTTCTGTGATCTCCAAAGGTAATTAGGCTAGTCCTATAAATAAACTTCAAAATTGAAAAACAATGATGGGTAATTTGTGAATGAATTCAAAACATTTTGATTTAAATATAGTTTAGGATGGGATCTTGAGCTCTTCAAATTTGTCATTCTGCTCCCACATTAAAATTCTATTAAAGAATTCCATTCTATTAAAGAATTCTATTAAAGAAAAGATAATATCAAGATTAAAGAGATCTAAGGAAGAAAAAAGGAGTCACAGAACTTTCAAGGTGGATGGGGCTTCAAAAATCATCTAGTTCTAAGAATACTTGAATATCAACTGCCTGTAAAACCAACCTGAAAATCATCATTCAGCATCCTATTCCTTTTATAGCTCTATTTGTAAGGGATATCCCTCCCTCCCCCTTTATATCAAGCCTGTAGATTTTTTCTTTGAAACTTATAGTAATTTCTCCTAATTTTTCCTCTAAGTCAAGCAGAGCAATTATGATTGTACTTCCTTGAGACAGATCTTCAAATACTTGAAATGACTTACATTTCATCCCTCAATCTTTCTCACCTCGTGGTAAACATCTCCAGTTCCTTGACCTTTTCTACATATGTCATAACCTTACTGCCCTTCACCTTTTTGGTTATACTCATCAACCTTGCTTTTCAATGACCTTGCTAAAATGTGCCCAGAAATAAACACAATCCTTCAGATGTTTTCTGAATAATACGAATCACTGTGAAGCAATCACTTCACTTGCCCAGGACATTATGCCTCTCTCTGAATGTAATCTGAGGTTTCGATAGCTTTTTGGCTGACATATAAAAATATTTACTCATAGGGAGCTTATAGATCTGATGAGGTGAGAGAACCATAATGTTGAGGTTTGGGGTGCTTAGGACCCCAAAAAGACATGCTGGGTCCTGCAAAATGATTTTGACTCAAGCCTTCTTTCAGTCAAAGGCAAAAAAAGTTTATTAAAGATTTGCCATATTGGGTTGACTTTTAAGAAGCTTAATCATTTGTGACCTTATAAGCAGGTCAGATAGCATCTCAGCTAGACAGAATCAGAGCTGGATTGAATCTGAGTGTCTTCAGAGAGGCAAGATGAAACTTATATACAAAAAGACTGTGGGAGGGATTTGGGGGTAGTCTAGAACCCTGGAAAGAGGGATCTAAGAAGGACCTTGATGGGACTGGAGTAACTCCTGTTGTAATGAAGGGTGGGAAACAGCTGAATGCAATTGGAAGGTATCAGTCTATGGAGGGATTGGGTGCGAAGAAATCAAGTATGGGAATCAGCGAGAGGCAATCTGAAGGCAAAGGACAATGGAGGACCAGGATAGGTCAAGTGTAACAGATATGGGTATGAAAAGCCAAGTGGGAAGATTCAAGGAGAATTCAAGGAGATTCCCAGAATCTGTACCCCATCAGATACACATAAATTTTATACAAATATGGTTACCCATTGTATCAGTAAGCACCCCAAAATACACAGGGGGGCCTACGATCACAGATTCTTAAATCTTCATTTGTAAAAGGAAAGGCAACGCTAGAGGGGTCAACAATCACTTTAATTACATTTAAAGTATAGAAAAATATAAATAGAGAGAGAAAAACCAACAGACAGGGCTCTTACTGCCTAAATCAAAGCATCATTGCCATACAATTTACATACATCCCTGGATCGAGAAAACCTTTACATCTGAGCAGTCTGGGAGCCTGAACACTTGGAGTGTTGACTAGGTAATCATAAGATCTTTCTCATAAGTAAACCATCAAAGAAAAATATTAACCTCACACTATATATAACAATGACTTGGCTCCTGATTGGCTCAGAGTCAGCAGGCATGAAACCCACAGGACTCAGCACAGCTGCCAACCATCAGGACTCAAAGGGGACTGAACCCTCAGATGCTCACAATCTAGCCTGAGCCTGGAAAACAACTCCAAACAAACAAATTCCACCCTGTTCTGTGCTGCCACACGCATTCAGCAGCCTAAAATAAAAAATGGCGACAAAATAGTTCATAATACGGACTGGAAAGGTAGGGTTGTTGTGGGTCTAAGTAAACAAGTTTTAGGGATTTAAGTGATGAAACCATATTCGGTGTTTCAGTGACAAACTCTTTAAGAGTACATACTAGAATTTAGGCAGAAATCAAAGTTAAGTTCACTGACCTAAGATTAAAGACATCATTCTCATCCGTCTTTGAAAAACACAAGATTTACTTTTTCACATCCTGCAGTACTCTCCACAGTCTTTCATATCGCATTGCCAGTAGATTGACAATGATACTTACCAGATTTGTTGGTTCCCTTTAATGTAATTAATCTGGGCCTTATGGCTTGCAGTTATTCACAAGGGTTGTTATCAAGAATTAGTGAAGAGATCATGATAGAATCCAATACCATTTGTTGGAACCATGCTCTTCTTTATATACAATATATTGTCCATATCTTTCAATTTCAACCCACTCCTCCATCTACAGTTAAGGTAGAGAAGGCTCAGGAGAAGTTATCTATGACTCTTAAGCTAGACACTTTATCTGAGTGCTTGGTTAGAATTAAAATCTTTCTGTACCGATTTGAGATACATTGAGAGGTCTAGCTTTTTTGGTTCTTATTGTTCAATGTCCCTTAATTTTAAAAACATTTCTATTATCTGACAGATTTCTAGGAAATAAATAAAATTAAAATATTTCTTCTAAGTAAATGTGTACAAAAAGAGTACTTGATTCTTGTTACATATATAATACCATTTATAACAATATAATTTTAAGGAGTACTATGTTAACAAATAAGATGATCAAACAAGAGGTTTGTCTCCCTCAGTCTGATTTTTTTTCAAACAAATTGATTTGGCACAAATAATTTTATTAGAAAATAATGGAAATCAATTCAGTGATTCACATTCAATTGTTAATTTCTATTTATCTGCTAGCACAGACATTTTAAATAGCACTAAGTTCTTTCACCATATGCTATGTTCTTTAAATAGCACTATTTAAATAAGTACTATGTTTTTTTATGACTGTGTTCATGTGTATTATTTGTTTAAATAAGGAGATAAAATTATTTTAGCAAGTTCCATTGAATTAACTTTATTACATAAAATCATGGAATCTCAGAATGGGAAGGGAACTCGGAGGCCATCTATGTTAGTTGACAAAAAAAACTCTTCAACAATATATCTTTCACGTAGTCATCTAGTCTCTGCTATAAAATCTTCAAAGACTGAGTATTTATTCTTCCTAAAACAGGCCATTCCACTTTGGTATAACTCTCAATATTGGGAAGTTTTACTTTTGGTATCAGAATTGAATCTAATTTTCAGATTCAACTTTTTCCTAATGGTTTTGCCCTCTGGGACCAAGAACCCCAAAATCTAAAATAGTATTAGAAATTTAGAATGATATTTGTTAGGTTGCTTGGTAGGGGAGAGTAAGCCAGAAATGAGATGCAGCTCCCTCTGCTCCATGCTTTATAAGGTTTATATTCTATAAAATATGATAAGGCTGCCTTAATGTTAACAATATATGTTAGCCAAAATGTAAGGGAACTCAAAACACAAGCTTCAAGGGCTCATCACAAGTCCTTGGTGTGGTAACCCAAAACAAAAATATTTTTGATGGATCCAGGACCTGGTGAAACACAAAATTCCTTTTAGCTCTCTTTAGCATTCCTAGAGAATTACAGGGGTCAGGCAACATTTTGGGGGTGGACAACTTTAAATCAAGTAAGGTTGGATTTAAACAGTGTAATGATTTCCCCTATAATATACATCTGCATACATGGACATACATACATATACAAGCAGATAAATGTATATTTTAAGACAAAATTCATCCTTCCTTCCCAAATCTTCTATTCTCCAGCCTAAATATCTTAGTTCTGTTTAAATGAATATCGCTGAGTAGGTTTCATAACCTACTTTCATTACCATCCTGCTTTCCTTCCTATAGAAATACTCCAGCTCAACCATCTCCTCACATGAAGATATGGGCTAGATATAGAAAGATGCTCCAGAAAGACTTGTATTCAAATATAGAACCACCAGTTGTAGCGATGGCAGTATTTGTTCTTGTTGTTGTCATTTTCCCTAAGTAAATCACTCATTGATTTGTTCTGTTTCAATTTTATATCAGATTCCAATAAATATCCTCAGCTAAACAGGTATTAAAATTTTTAAAAAGTAAGAATTTGAAATAAATAAGAAGTATGAAACCAAATTTCTTCCACTTTTTTAGTCATAGTCTCTCTTGGTAGAAAATATCTAAATGGGATTAATGTATGATGCCCAGTACTTCTTACTTTTCAAATCAGTTATGTATCTTGTATTTTATTTTAATCTCATAAGAGCCTATCATAGCCCGGTAAGGTAGAGAATAGCTTGGTTTAGGGGGATAAATATTAAATTTGAAATCAGGAGTGATCTAAGATGAAATATTGCCTCCAACACCGTACCCTGGGCAGTTCACTTAACCTCTCTGAGCCTCAGTTTACTTGTGGAAAGTAAAGACTGGTACATTGTACTACTTAAATTGAAGTTTTGTTGTTGACTCACATGACACGATGTATAGAAGGTCCTTTGTAAACCTGAAATCACTACAAACGGAAACATACGTGTGTGTTTATACACATATATGTATGTATGTGTGTATGCTAATATAATCATAATATCATAGAGAAGATAAGACATAACATTTTCCAATTTGGTACATATCCAATGGCCATGGAGGCTCATCGTATCCCTGGAATCCTTTCCTTCCTCATCTAAATCTCATGGTTTCATTGATTTCCTTTGGGTCTTAGCTGATAATTCATTTTCTAAAAAGCTTACCTCATCCTGCTAATGCTAGTGTGTTCCCCCATAAAAAAAAAATCCATTTGTTCTCTCTATATCTGGTCTACATGTTGCGAACAGCATTAGATTGCAAGTTCCTTTAGAAGAGGACTGATTTCCCTCACTTCTTTTTTATCCCCAGAGCTTAGTTAATACACAGTACATATTTAATAAGTAGTTAATAGTAGTTAATACACAGTACATATTTAATAAGTACTTCTTGACTTGGTAAAAATTTTGAAAAAGAGAAAATGATTAGTATGAGGTTAGAGAGTTAATATTCTATTACTGTCTCTGTGACAAAGTTTGAAAGAAATTTGAGATCCTTGTTTACCCAAGAATAGATTCATGTTGGTCATGCACAAACTCTAATATTCCTAACTATACTTTTAGAAAGTATTCTTCAATAGACTGAAAATATTTCAGCAAAATATAGGCTAAAGGAAAGGAAAAGTTTCCCTAATGATGAAAACCATCCAAAATGAATCTGGGCTTCTTTGGGAGGTCATTAGTCCTCACCATCCTCTGCAGGTCTTGAAATAGACTGGGTAGGTCTTTGATCATATATTAGAGAAGAGATCTTTTTCATGTAAAAATGGAGCTAAATGCAAATGGCCTCTGAGCTCTGTGATTCTGTGACTGCCTGGCATTGTGAAAATGCAGCTTGAAGATGGCAAAATTAAAGATATGGAGTAGATTCTGTTTTTAAAAGAGTTTTCAGTCAAGTTCTTGAGAATAACCCCAAAATAACCCCAAAGCTGGCTTTGAACTCTCAAGGGAGAATGTTGGAATAATTATTTAAATCTTAAAGTAAGAAGTGATTTTAAGTCCCCTATGTTCAATACATAGTTTCTTAAATAAAAAAAGATAATCTCTAGCTTGGAAAATTGTAATTATGTCTCATAGAAAAGAGCTGGGGCTGGAATTAATGAGAAATTTTTTAAAGTTTTATTTCGAATGAAGTGAATTTACTATACAGTATTTCTAGAAATTAAGAATGTTAGATCTGGAAAAAAAATATTTTTTTTTAACATTTCAGGGCTTATAAACTCTTTTATAAGGACAACTCTGGAAGTTAACATCATGATCAACCTTCTTATTTGGAGATGCAAAACATGAGAAGCAGCATCATATAGTGGATCTGGAAAATTTGGAATCAAAAAACCAAAATTTGAATTTTCTCCTGCTATTTATTTACCACATGAGTGGCCTTTCTTAAGTCACCAATGTTTCTGTTTTCATGTTTGCTTCCTCTGTAAAATAAGGAAGTTGGAAGAGATAACATCTAGATTCCTTTTTTTTTTAAAGTAAAAGGTTCATATGAAGACCAAAAACATTCATTCAATCACAAATTTATATATGGAAGGGACCTCAGATTTCATCTAATTCAGCACCTTAAGTTTACAGATGTATAAACTGAGGCCTTGAGAGGTTGTGACCTGTCCAAGGCAAGATTCATATCCAGTTTCTCTAAATCCAGAAATAGTTATCATTTCTTGTCTTATTTTGTCTTTTCAGTTCTTTTTTTTTTTTTTTACCATAATAGTTAACATTTATATAAAATCTAAAGGCATGCAAAAGGCTCTACAAATATAATCTCATTTTATCTTTACAACAACCCTGGAAAGTAGGTTCTATTTTTTATCCATATTCTGTAGATAGAGATATATTGTATAGATGGTGATAACTGAGGAAGACAGAGCTTAAATGACTTTGCTAGGGTCACACAGCTAGTACCTATCCGAGCTTATATTTAAACTCAGTTCTTCTAGCCTAGAAGTCTATCTTACCGTTTCCAGGCATGAATTCCAGAAATATCTTAAGAATGTAACATTTCAGGCTAAGATTTAGTCTGGCCCTCTTGTATCAGTGATATAAATGCTCAGATTCCTTGAGTCTATCCAATGCTGAGATTCCTTAAAAGGCTGGCCAATATGGCAGAATTTTAGAATCACACCCACCTTCAGTGTTGTAAAACACTGTCAAAACAATAAACCTTGTTTTCCTTGGCTGAAAAAAAAAGAATTTCAGTATACGAAGGAGAGAAAAGAAAATATAGGAAAGTGTGAGCATCTGTTATATAAATGTTATTTCTATGTGTATATTAGAGTGTATTTTTAGAGTATACTGAGAGTATATAAAGTATACTTTTTACTATTTAAATTTTTAACAAAACAGCCCTGCACTGTTGTTTCTACCATACAACTTTGTTGTGTATTTTAAGCAATTCATTAAAATTGTTTGCTTTTTAAAATCATAATCTCTACCTACTAGCTCCTGCCCAAAGCATGGAAGCCCTACTTTGTAAGAAATAACTATAATCAAGCAAAACAAACATATTTGCTATGACTCTGCAAGGGATGTATGGGGTATATCATTCTGTTTTTCCCAGCTAGATTATGTGTGTTTACAAGTTCATGTGTCTAGGTGAGGGATGCCAAACCTGTAACCTCAAGGGCACATGTAGCCCTAAGACTACAGACTTCCCACCCCTGTCTAAGTGTTCTTTGCAGGTATGCAGTGACAAATACTTATAGGTTTTCCTTCTCTTCCCTTATTTAATGGAGACCTTGATTACTGAAAACAAGCCAAGCAGAGGGTTGGAGACAGAGACTGGCCACTCTGCTCTCCTAAGAGAGAGGGTCTTAAAATAGACCTATCTAACTTCTTTCTTACATATTACTAGCTAGGGGACTTTATTTGTTTTTTCTTAGTTTCTAGTTGCACTTCTGATTGTCATCCCTTAAGATTAATGTACCAAGCTAGATATTCAAGGTTTGAATCCCTTCATACCAAGTTCCAGTTAGACAGTATGCACACATAGCAAATGGAAAACAAACATTTTTTTTTTCCTGATAGCACACAGAAATCACAGAAAGAAGACATATGAAACTGTATAACAGACTGAATGAGCTTTCCATTGGGAGCAAGATAACTGAACTCAACTAAGAGAAAGAAAGTTTTGGATCTCAACCAAGGAGAAATTCCTCAAAGTTTCTAGCGTAGCAAGCTGGGGGAAGAGAAATTATGAATACTTCCAGATGTTCCATGTGGTGACTTTTGCCTAGAGTTTTTCTTTCCCTTCAGAGAAGAAAGGTTGAGATGACATAATCTTTTTCCTTCCTAGAATAACGTTTGCCTCCAAAGTACTTCAACTCCTATAATACTGGAGGCATCATCATACCTCCTCCATTCTCAGATGTATATCATATCCAGGGAGGACATACAGGATGTATATCATATCCATATCTAAGAGGACTATCCTTTGCTCTTTTCAACAGTTCAAGTTTAGTTTGGATACAATGAATTATTTCCTTGTTAAACACAAAACGTTGCCTCATGAATTCGTTCACATGATTCTACATTCCTGAGACCTAAAATTCTTCTTGGATTAGAGTTGGAAGGAGAAATTATTACATAAAACCTACACATATATTTAAATTTAATTTTTATTATCAATGTAGAAATATTATGAAATTAGTATATTTATATGTATATAAATGTATATCTACATACATATACATATACATGTGTGTATATATGTATACATATATACATGAATGTATACACACTCTATATCAATATCTAGTAGACAGATAGTATTACACCCATAAATAGTGCAAGTGTGTGTGGGTGGGTGTGAAAGTGTGTGTGTATGTAGTGACTGTGTGATGATTTTGAAATTGTTAAAGTTGCACAACCATTTCTAACAAATTGTGTTTAGAAAATAGAACATTCAGCTTTCTTCCTAAAAGTTTGTTAGTACATGTTTTATTCCCACAGAATGAAATGACATGCAATTTTTAATGATGGCTTTGTTTTTTGTTGTAGAAAAAAAGTAGAAATAATGGGGTTGCTCTTTAATTAGTGATTGGTTGAACACATACGGTATACGAAGGTAATGGAATGTTATTTCAGTGTAAGAAATGGCATATATGGACAAGTTAGAGAAATTTTGAAAGAACTGTATTAACTGATTCAAACTAAAGTGACCATAACCAAATGAATACTTTATGCCATAATGACAGTCAGGTCAATGATGACCTAGAGCAGAAGTGTGCTGGAACTAGTTCATATCAGTTCTCAAGAGCTAACTGTTAAATTTTAAGGTCAAAATTCATATCTTAGAAACTGGCAAATGTCACAAATCAAGAATGTATTTTGTTGATTATCTCCAGACTTAAGAAAGTAGTGAAAAAAATTTAACAATGTAAACTAAATTTAAAGTATGTTGTGTACGTATATGTCTATGCATGTGTATATACATATATATGTATATACCTATAGACATATACACAAGAGTACACATATGCATGTGTATATATAAAATATGTACATATTTTAAAATTTTTCAGTCATGTTTGACTTCATTATTACATTTGGAATTTTCTTGGCAAATATCCTGAAGTAGTTTGCCATTTCCTTATCCCTCTCATTTTACAGTTAAGAAACCAAGGCAAAGAAGGTTTAAGTGACTTGATTAGATTCACACAACTAGTAAGTGTTTGAGGCTGGATTTGAACTCATAAAGATGTCTTCTTGATTCCAAGTCCATACTTTGTCTATTGTACCATCTAATTGCCTTATGTATAAATATACATGTAAAAAAGTTTCCAAGAGTCAAATGACTGAAAAACAATTGAGCTGCAACACAATGTGTGTGTATGCACAATACAATTTGAACTTGCATTATTGATGAATAAATACTATAGAAATAGAATATGTATACACACATACATATATACATATTATGTGTATGTATGTATATTATATTCAGTATATAAGCATATATTATATACACACTTATTTATAATTATAGATTTACAGAAAATCAGGTTCTCTGCGTTCTTCTTCCCAACTGTTAATTTTACTTAATCCTTACAGGAAGTTTGGGATATTCAATGAAAGGTGACAAAGCAAAATGAAAAGTAGGATAGATTTTAGATCAGAAGTTCTGAGTTGATTCCTTATTCATCTTCTTAATAACTATATGACCTTAGACAAGTCATTTTCCCTCCCTATGTATATTAGTTCCCTATCTATAAAAGAGGAATTTGGACTCAATGACTTCTACAATCCCTTTTAGTTACAAAATATACGTTATTATGATACTATCCCCGCAAGTTTCCAAAGGAAAAGTATTCATTTCTGGTGACCCCTACTTCTACATATTGTTTCTCCTTCTATCTCCTTGAGGACGATTTTTTTTTTCATATCCTCAGTTCTTGGCAAAGATCATGGTACATAATAACCATTGAATAATGATTTTTTCATTCATTTTTATATTATTTAAAGTGTCATTTATGTACAAAATCCATGATTTTATCTGTACAAGTAGAGACTAATTAGTTCATCTAAAAATAATATTATTAGCATTTATTAAGTTCCCACACTTTCATAGTCAGACACTTTTCCTAGAAAGAAACTTAGGGAAAAGACAAAAGCCTTTTTGTCCTCTGCTTAGGATAAATCAGGTGACTAATAGATGAAACGGTTGAGGTCAATTCATTACTGAAGAGAAGGCTTAGATCCCTCTAGCAAGGAGATATTGGGAGGAAAAAAAGACTATCACATCTGAATTGTTTTAGCTTTTCAACATTGCTTGTGTAGCACTGAGGTGATGGGTGATTGATTTAGTGAAAACCAGCTCCACTTAAGTAATTGACAAAATAAACAATCAAGTGCAGTTATAGGCCTTAGGCTAAGTAGAAAGTATTTTGACCTACATTTTACATAAAACTTTGCATCAAGATTATATTCTGATAGGCCAAGGAGTAGGGGAATTTCTTGTCCATACCCAAGGGGTGAAGTCTGTAAACAGAGTAGTTGAGTGAAGATTCATTAGAAAGTTGGAACCAGTAGGACACAATCCCTACTATAAAGAATTTTATTGGGAAAAGGGAGACAGTCTGGCTTCTGACTTTGGCCGAAGGCTACTTCCCTAGTCTTTCCTCCTCTCACAAGTTTTGGTAGGAGAAAGCCCTCCCTCACAAGTTTCAAAAGGTCTGGAAGTATGAGATCTTCCCATCTTTCCCTTGATGTCTGAGGCACATCCCTGGATCAGTTGAGGGTAGTAATCTGCCATCATGAATAATGAATGAATGAAAGAATCACGAATGTCTATATCATTCTGAAGCTGACGGCAGGTGCTGTTTTTGTTAGTTTTAATGTCAACTGTAGTATGCTTACCCCTGTCATCTGGGGTAACTCTCAAACAAGAGCATGGAGAAATAATTGTGGGAGAATAGACAGAAAGATCTAAAATCTCTTCCATGGCCATTTCCCCAATGCCATCAGTTGGTAATGGCTTCATACCTTTTCACCTTGTCATCCCATGGAATTCTTTTTGCTCCATTTCAATATCCACACTACATATTATTTTGCATCCTCCAGTGTTTTAGGTATACAGTACAGGAGCACTGTTTCAGAGTCAGAAGGTAATTTGCTCCCATCCCAAGATGAAGTCTTCTCTACATTTGCTCTCCTGACACTGGAACCTTTGATCCCACCCCTGACATGGTATCAGATATGATGCCACTTCTTGGCACAACTTGCTGCTCTCACCATACTCCTTTAAGGGTAGGGAGAGTCTTGCTTGATTAAATGTATTACCAGTACTTAGCATAGTAGTTGGCATGTATGTATAAGAGTTTAATAATACTCTATCTCTAGCAAGTCTAATCTCTGTATTTTTACCTTTCAGATCATCTAGTCCAATCTCTATTTTAGATGTGAGGAAAATAAGATTGAAGTCGTGACTTTCCTAAGGTCACAAATGTAGTTATGTCTGTCAAAGAATGCATCCTGGGGGCCATACTGTTTCCTTGAGTCCTTCAAGTACTAGAATAACTTCTCTTTGGCTTAGGTATCATGCTAGCTTTAAGTGATTTCTGTATGTGTCCTATCTCCCCATGAAATTCTAAGAGCTATAGAGGAAAAGGATCGATCTTTTCTCAATTTATCTTCCCTGGTACATCCATATACTCACTAACAACTACATATGTTAAAAAAGAAATATTTTATTGATATTTTCTGTTTTTTATATCACTATAGCTATCTCAAATATTCCCCTTTGCTCCACACTTTGCTCTCAGCAATCCCATATGAAAAGTAGGGAAAAAATCAGCTTGACTCTTTGATACATAGAAAAACTCTGAAAATATATGCAATGTATAATGCCTGTGGGCCTTCTACCTCCATGAAAGGGTGGATTGGGGTTGTCTCATCACATCTCTTTATAATTTTGCTGCATTTGTTTTTTTTTTATTATCTTATTCTTTCCATTTACATTGTTATAATTATGGTTCATATGATTTCTTGGCTCCGCTTATATCACTCTGCATCAATCCATATAAGGATCTCTACATTCATCACACATCATTTCTTAGAGAATTTAAATGAAATTAAAGAAACTGCTGAAATTAAGGTTATTTATTTTATTCTTGGTAGTTGTCTCTACCAACAAGTTGTCCTCTTACTTGATTAAGGATACATTTTCTACCCATGGTCATATGTTTCTCATCTATTTTTTGCAAAATATACTCTTTAATGTTAAGGCTATGTGTAAATTTAAGCTGTGTTTTGGAATATGGCATAATGGGTTTGTCTAAGCCCAATTTCTGCCAGACTACTTTCCAGTTTTCCAAGAATTTTTTTTAATCAAATAAGAAAGTATTTTCCTCTTAGGTAATTTTTTGATGTCAACTTTATCAAACACTAGATTATTCAGTTCTATACTCTTTCTGAATTCCCATTGTCTAGTCTGTTTCATTGATCTATAATAGCTAATAATAATAGCTAATAATTTTACAGTGCCTATTATGTGCTAAGCACTTCACAGTTATTATTATCTCATTTGATATTCACAACAAATTAGAAGGTAGGTGAAACCATTTTCCCCATTTTACATATGAGAAATTGAGGTACATAGAGGTTAAGTGACTTGTCCAGGGTCATACAGCTAGTGAGTATTTGAGGTTGGATTTGAACTCAAATCTTCTTGACTTCAAGTCTTTCCTTCTATGCACTGGAGCATCTAGCTTCTCTTAACTATTATACATTATTATTATACACCATTTTATATATATATATATATATGTATATATATATATATATATATATTATTATTATTACCATGTACACCATTATGCAATTTAACCAATAATTCTTGGATCTGAATATATCTAATCTCCACTATTTTCTTGAGATTTGGATACTTGCTGTTAAATGTATATTTATATGGCTATGGAATGCCAGGTTCTGTACCAAAGCTTATGGATGAAGGAAATGGTAAATCAGTTTTTAAATAATGATAAAAGATGGATATGGGGAAAATATATTTTCCATATTCCCATGTAACATTAAAACAAGTATTGAATTATATACTGAATATAACTTAGCTAAATAGACTGAGATTCTGAAACACTGAGCTTTTAAAAAAGTTATCAACACAAAGGTATTTGGGAAAGCAGTTAATTGCATTAAAATGTTGAATCTCAAACAAGTATAATCTCAAAAGACAGATCAAATGTCATGAACGTCTAAAAAATTTATATTGCCACTTTTGGATAAATCATTCCTACTCAGTGATTGATAAAATCACCTTGAATGATAAATCTGAATGAGAGATTCACAAGAGCTCCTTCTGAAGGTACATCACTGGAAGGCGGAATGGCTCCATAACTTTAATGGTCTCTTCATTCAGTTTCCTTTCCCTCCTGCTGCAGGGAACAAGGACTTGGAGGTTCAGGGTGAATGATTATTGTCACTTTATTTCAGGTAATTGTCATCTCTGCTCTTGAGGTGGCATCATGTTATATGGGATAGTTCTACAACAAATAATTTTATTTCTTTGAATTTTGCTTAAGTGCAGATCTATTCCATTTCTGTGACAGCAATGATTTCTGCCCCTCTAGAAATAGAAGTAAGTTTGCATTTCAGAAACACGTGGCTCAAAAAAGGTATCCAAAATACAGTAGTCATTTATAGAGTCATGAGGTAAAAGAGGAAATAAATGAACTTCGAACTGGAAAATATTTCATTGCAGGTTTTAATTCATATTTAATTACACAACTTACCCAACCAAATTGTTATTCATATCCCCAACTATTAGGCACTAAATTGGTTACAACATATGTCTGCTATTGTTTTCAGGGACTTGTTAGAGATGGCAAAAAAAAAAAAAAGTATTGTGATGTGAATCCAAAGGGATTTGATTTTAAAGAACTGTATAAGACAACATTTGTGAAAACAACTGAGGAAAATAATGTATTCTGCAAGATGATTGCTTAGGCTAACATTTCAATCTCACTGGAAAAGAAGTTGTATAGGAAGATGTATTTGTAGTGTAGAATGATGAAAAGTTTGGATTGAGAGACTATTTATATCCATATACATCTATAAGCACTTCTTAACTGTGGACAGAAATATATGACTGTGTGGTCCATAGTCCCTGCTTATATGTATATAAGTAATATTGTAATAGGAAAACAAATTAGAGTTGAGACTTTAGGGTCATATAATCCAAACTTTTCTTTATATAAACAAGGGAATCAAGGTCCACAGAAATTATATGATGTTCACAATGTCACACAAGTGGTAAGTGGAAGATCCAGGATGTGAAACTGGTATAGGTGAAAAGCAGAGGTTTTTGAATCAAAGGAAACTATATTTAAATTCCAATTTATTGACTACCTGAGTTTGGGTAGGTCACAAACTCTGTGGCACACAACTCTGGTACACAATTTTTCTCATTTGTAAAGTGAGGAAGTTGGATCTGATGAATTTTAATTTTGTCTTCCTTTCTACAGGTTGTACCACAGAGCTTAACATAAAAAAATAGCAAATGTTTAATAAATACATGCTAAATTGGATTGGTCCCATTCAGCCTGAAATAGCTATGCCACAGAAGCCAGGTCTACAAACTCTAAATCTAGCAATTTTTCTACTGCAGTTCCAATGTACACACTGCACTATACTTGGATTTTTGCTAATCATTATTAATATTATTATCATTATATTACAAAGCAGAAAATTCTAGATTTCTAGATTCTAGATTTGTTGCACAAGCCCAGATTAAATCACGAAGGTACTTTCATGGTAATCTAGTCAATACATACCTGGCTAAGAGTTCCATCTAAAATATCACTGACAAGAAGTTAGTGAATTCTTGGATAGCTTTTCCCACAGAGTGTCATTTTGGTCTAGAATAGAAAGATGCCCTTCCTAGATGGACTGTCAGTGGATGAGCATATCCTACCAGCCTAGATGATTGAACGTGAGACAAGTTGGAAGGCTGTTTTCACAAGTACTGGGGAACCATGGGACTTAATCATGCTTATAAGGTGTGCTGGATCCATTGAGGTAACCACTGAAAGTAACTTTAAAGTTTTAAAAATGCTACAGATATTCAAATCCAAACAGCAAGAAAGAAGTAGCTGAGGGGGGGAGAAGCATATGATGCCAAGGAAGATGATTTTCAAAACTGAGGAAGCCTTGTTCAAGATAGAATTGAGTATTTACAGGCACATCCAAAGAGTTGTGGATTTTCTTTTCTGTTTGTCTCATAACAACAGGATTTGGAAAGCTCTCCTGATTGTAGAAAATTGGATGTTGTCAGTTAGAATAACCTTCTTCTTAGGTTTTCTCTAACCCAGCTGGAGCTGGCACTGACATAATGCACATTTTCCATTTCCCTGAAGGGTACACATGTGGGAAGGAAGCCCAGCTTGGGGATAAGACTTAGGAATCAATGACAAAGATAACAAAGGGACATGAGTGATAGAATGAGGAATGAGGCAGCCATAGTCACTTATGTCACTGAGAAGGAAAAGGAGGGGAAAAAGGAATACTTTGAGAGACATTAAAAAGACCTAGTTAATTTTTTTTTTTTTGCAGTTGTGCCAAATAAGAAGCCTAAGGGCCATTAGGTACAAAAATAGAGGTAATATGACACTTCTTAGAAGGATTCAGAGGCAGATGTTTGTGAGCACTTGGACAGTGTGTGACTGTGGAAAGGTGTTTTGTGAATGAAAAGAGCAAATCATAAGGTTGAAAGACAAAAGGGATTTTATGGATCATCTAGACTAAACCCATCATTTTAAAGAGAAACTTCAAGTACAGAAAATTACTTAAATGACTTGCCAGATAAATCCTACTTGTGATGTATGAGAGCAGAAATTTAAACACACATTTTCTGACATCTGAGTCCAAGCTCTTCTCACTGTACTACACAACATTTCAGTTCATGATCCATCAAGATAAAGTCATTGGTATTGTTTACAGACTCTTCTATGAATCAGACGTCAGTTTCTTTATTTCTTAGAATATTTAAAAAGAAATCTTTGACAGCCCAGTTCTCTTTCTCCCTCTCCACCCCACCCCCCCACTATCTGGAAAGAAATTACTTTTTTTAAACCTGAGTTGATTTAGTAATCATATAATTACAGGTTTTCCATGTCTTCCTAGCAATGTGTTCACAAATTCATATCTGAAATAAGAATGAGGTCACTAAGAAATTAGATTTTCTAAATAATCAAATTTCTCTGTTTAGATTTGAGTATCCATTATTTAGCTGATTATTTTTCTTCATTAAACTGAAATGTAATAATATTTCTGTTGTAACTTGACATTTTATCATGATCTGGTTGTTTATTTTGGTGGCACTTTATCAAAAATTATATCCTAGATTTAGAGATATAAGGATGTAAGAATCCATCTAGTCCAATCCTCTCCTATAAATGAAAACAAAAAACTGACCCCAGGAGAATAGATAACTTTCTCAAGGACAAGCAATAAATTCACACAGGTGACAGAATACTGCTAATCTATTCTAAGGATATTCTAATCATAATAATTTAGCTGAGAAATCAGAACCTATTTCTAGTTTGCAAATCAAGAACATCATATATATTCTTTTGAAAGAAGACGGAATGATTCTAATTTACTCTCCCATAAACACACTTTGTAACAAAGTGAACAGTAAGCTGTAAGCTTAATTGCAGAGTGGATTTTTAATCAATTAAATGTTGGTCTCTTAGCCTATATAACATCTGAGTTCTCTTCTCACCCCAAGATTCTGTGATTCTATGTTGTTCCAAAGAGCCTTGGACTATTGACACTCTGAATGGGAAGTGATGGCAACATCTGTCTATGTAATTTAACCAAAGAAATGCCAACTATATCTGAATTATTGGTGTTCTCCTTTGCCTATGAATTATGGTTCTAGTTTAGATATTTAGGAAATAGTACTATGGCCAGAATTTAATTCCTGAGACATGAGGGTTCTAGGTATTTATGATTATTGCCTTTTGGGGAGATTTGAGCATGGAAACCAAATAAACATACTTTTGTCAAATGAAGTTATATTTTTTTTCATAATGAGACATTCCTTGTTAAAATTATCATTATCGTTAATACATTTTGCTTGTTGCCCATACACCTTTCCTCACAAGTGCAATTTATTCTGGTTTGTCATACTTGGGACAAATATCAGGAAAATTTGTCGTACTTGGGACAAATACCAGAAAAAGTTGTACCTGTTATTATTGATAGAGCAAATGTGTAGAAGATTAAACTGCCCCTACCGATTTAGATTGGAATTTTCTTTCTAATTCATAGTCTTAAAGAGTGCTTTAGAGTATGGTGCAGTTAAGGGACTTGTCAAGATGACAAAGTTACCATGTGACAGAGTTGAGTCTTCAGCCCTAGACTTCCTGACATAAAGATATTTCTGTTATCTCCAATACCCTCCCTCTCTAGACACACTGGACCACAGAGGTTGAGCTGGAAAATCCTTAGAGGTTATCTAGTTCAACCCCTTCATTTTATGGACAAGAATCTGACATTTAGAGGGATTAACTTAGTCCCAGATCACACAGGGGATTGTGGAAGGGTAACTGAACCAACAATGTGAGAGTATTTTGCCAAATGGCAAAGCCAGGATTTTGAACTAATGTCCTTTGACAGTGGAGAGAATTCTTTCCACTTAACAACTGGAAGTTTAAAAGTGTTTATTTTTTGTTAGTTTTGTTTTCTACATAAAACAAATTGGAATAAAATGATCTTTGAAAGTCAAGAAACAAATGGAAAGGTATGGTATTTCTTCATTTTACTTTCATTGCCCTTTTACATTAATATGAAGTAGAGGTCTACGGCTAAGAAAATAAGACAGATAAGAAAAATAAGTGAGAAACTAAGATAGAGATGTAAAAAGCAGGAACTTGATTTGAAACTTTTCTGATTGAAAATGACAGGGAATGATCAAAGCCATAACAAAGGGAGCAGTAACAGTAATATAAATGATAACTGAGATTTATTTAGCCCTTTAATGTTTGCAAAACACTTTACATGCATTGTATCAAGAGATCCTCACAGCCCAGAATAATAGTTATTAAAATCATTATTTATTAGTCCCATTTTATAGATGAAGGCATTAAGGCTAAAAGAGATTTGTTGTTTTTTATAGTTACACAACTAGAGAATCTAAGAGATGGGGTTCCAACTTCGGTGTCTCCTGAGTTCAGCAGCCTTTCCTAGCACTCCATAAACCTTGATCCCTTTAATGTTAACAAAAAACTTTACCTGTGCTCTCATGTGATTTTTAAGACAAATACGGGTTGAAAAGATTATAGCTATTATTGCCCCCATTTTGTAGATGAGGGCATTGAGGCTATGTCATGTTCTATGGCTGCCAGTAACTGTCAGAGGTGGAATATGAATCCATGTCTTCAATAGCTTCTATATTCTTTTAAGCGCAACCACATAGCTTTGAAGGACCACTAAGGATGGAGCAGGAAGAATACTGGAGCTTAACTATGAAAAGGGCTTTTTGAAAGTCAGGTGCTATAAGTGAGCATTGTCAGAAGGCAACCTTGGGAAGCGGGGTATTCAAATTTGTGTTTTTACATGCCAATGTACACTGGATGGGGCCCACCAATTGAGATTGGAGTTAGAAAAGTTTGCAAAGATTTGTATTAAAATGTTATCAAAAATCAGTCTACTTTCATTACTATAAACTTGCCTTTGGTATTTGATAGAGTAATACACAACTTTAGCTTTTTTTATTCCCTATGTCCAGGGGTTTTTAAGCCAAAATTTTCTTTTCTTACAACAGCTATAGATTGATAAAGAGATTTCAGACTTGTAGAGAGGACTTTTTTGTTTGTGCTATTTTAACCCCCTTTTTGATCTGCTGCACTCTCTAGATTCCCTAAATGGGTGATGATCCATTTATTAAGCAAATGCTTTTATGGACCTGTAAAAGCTAGAACTTCAGAAGATTAGGCTATAAAGAAGGGACCTGTGCATTGACTAATTGGCCCCATCACACTTATCACAGAAGGTGCAAGGTTAAAAACACTTCATCTGTAACTGTGAAATACTTCAACTATCATGGGCTGAACTTCTGAAACCAGCAGGGTGTTTGGCCACTGAAGCTTGGTTAGATTTCTATAGGTGACATAGTCTGTTAAAAGCTGGTCTATCAGAGAGTTAGTCCTCAATGATTATACACCTCTGTGAAGTCAAGACTGGGAACTTATGATAAGTAGGAAGTTAAAGAGATTAAGGAGTTACATATTTTTATATTGATCTATCAGTCCATTGATAGGCATTTATTCTGTCTACTGAATGTCAGACACTTTGGTTAGCAACAGGAAATAATATCAAAAGGCCTCCTGGTAGAATTATTTGTTTGATGTACATCTCTGGCAGATATGCTTGGGACATATAGTAGACACTTAATATGTACTTTAGATTGACTCTTTCCATTGAAAACCAAGATTGAAATTTTTATTAAGGCATCTCAACAAGCTAAATAAGTAGGTGATTATTGATATGCATGAAAACAGGTAGCATTCAAATGAACCTCCATCTTTTTTGGTGTTGGTGGGGATGGGGAGAAATAGAAGATTGTCCTCAGGAGTGTGAAAGAGGAACTGAGCCAACAGTTTTGAGAGACTTCTGCCAAATACAAGGTAGGTTGGAAAGCCATGTTTCTTAGAGTTGTAAACCTATCCCTACATGTCCTATGCTACTTGTTCAAATATTAGTGTACTTAAAGAACTGATCTAGCAGAAAACAAAGGCAATTGAGCAGGCATCCAAGAAGGGATTAGCTGGAGTTGAGGGGCCAGTCTAGTAGACTTGTGGCCCTCTGAATTCACTCATGACTTGGACAGGGTGGATTTGCTTCTTAGTGGACCCTCTTCTCACTGCAGCAAAGACCTCCTCTGGCTTCTCCCGCTTAATCAGGGGCTTTTTTGCAGGAGCTTTCATTCTCCACATGACGACAGGATGTCGGGGGCCTGTAGAACTTTGGATTCTGATGATCTTCGTAGAGGCAATATAGGACATTTTCACTGTGTGCACCACAGCATTCATCAAGTTCTTGGCAGCTTGGATTAGTGAGGTGACACTGTCCAACTGGAATGAGAAAGGTGGAAGTTATTTTGAGAAAGTCAGGATAAAGTTATAACATAAGCATAAAACATCTTCTAGAACTGTAGAATTACTTTTGATCTCTGTCTAATTGACTCTAGGAGTGACTAAGGTAACTATAAACTAATTTGTGATTTCTATTATATCATACATGCATGTGTGCACGTGTGTGTGTGTGTGTGTGTGTGCGCACTAGCTAGCTAGATTACTGATTGAGTGAGAAGGAGCAGGCAGAGAGATGCAACATGAGAGAGGGCCAGATTGGGAGTTAGGAAGAACTGTTTAATAAATAAGCTTTGCTGCTGACGTATACCAGCTGGGTCACCAGGGACATAACATTGGACCTCTCAGTGTTCTAGGCAGCTGTCTAAAACTATACATAAAAGATAAGTTGCTCATCTGTATTGAAAAAGGAAGTTTCTTCACTGGGAAACTCCTCTTAGATAAATGTCAAATAAAATGTATATGTTGTATATAAGTTATATGAGGATTGCACTCACACATATATGTGTATGTGTGTTTCTACACACATATGGGGAGGGAAGAAGATCTTGTTATTTAACTTTTCAGGTATTTATATATTTACATTTTATTTCCAGCTCTGTTTTACCTTTCCTGGGAGTAGATATCATGGCTAAGGTTTTCATCTCTGCCACTAACCTGTCCCACTAACAGAAGGTGATTTACACATAATGAAGTTTTAAAATGAGAGTAGCCTGACTCAGAACTCAACATTATCCACCCCCTAATACCATTCTTGTCGCTTCTGTATATACAAACCTAGGGCTATATCAAATAAGGTCCAACCACAAGCCAGATATTGAGACATCAAACATATCCAGTTTGCCCTCCTGGATTATCTAATATTTTTCTCAATATATTTGTGTAACAAAGAATTTGGGGGCTATTAAATCCATCAATTCCTTGATACTCATTTCTCTAGGTAACTAGTGAGATACTAGTTGCCAAATACAACAAGCTTTTTCATTCCATATCCTCCTCAATCTCCTTGTAGGAATGCTCCTTGTCAATAAACCCCTCCTTAATATTATTTTCTAATTTATCTTCCTTAGCCACACCCTCTGCTATTTGTCCTTATTCTCTGGCTGTTCTTTTTTTCACTTGCTTCCATTGTCTTCATTGTTTGTTCTCATGGCCTTCATGTGAGCATTCCCCAAGTCTCCAATCTCAACTCCCATTTCTTACCTCTCTACTTGCTCTTCCATGGCCAACTCTCTCAATCGTACTGCTTCCATAGTTACTTCTTTGAAGACCCTCTCTCCAGAATATATGCAATCCTGTGCTTTCTCTCCTTATGTTACCAAACTTTGACACATTTCTGCTGGGCCCCTTCAGTTGACTGTGTTGCTATCACATTAATTTTTACATATTCATAAAGGAACAAATATTCTTCCCTGATCATTTTAATTGATAATAATGCCATTCTCTAAGAAGCAAAGCTTGAGATTGCTCTACTCCATTCACCACACCAAATTGCTAGTTCCTGTCAATTCTACCTTGATGTTTCTTTATTTCTTCTCTCTATATCCACTGTCACCACATTACTACCATGTAAATCTACTACTCAAAAATGTTCTTTGCTCCACATTGCTTATTAAAGAAACAAATAATAACATGCTCCTCCCCAAAAACTTCAAACCCTCTCATGTGAGACCTGGTGACAACATACTTTTTTATTCTTATTTTACTCCATTCACCTTGTTCTCTGAACTCATCAATTTCTACCTGTCCTATCCTATCAATTAATCATTAAAGAATCATTGATTGAACAACTACTGGACTAGAACTTGTAGATATAAATATAAAGAATTGGAAAATCACTTTGATCACTGAGTTTATAGTCTATCTTTATGAATCCCATCCTCCATGTATAAAATGGCATTGTGCTCCTGTCCTGATTCACAATCAACACAATCTATTAAAACTAACCTTCCTACAAGCCACAAGTTAGATATCACTCTCATGAAACATACTCTAATAACTCTGGGTAGAATCACAGAATATTACAGTTGGGAGGATTCAAAGAGAATATTTAATCAAACTTAAACCAAATCAAGAACCCCCTTAATGAACTATCACTTATTCAACACTTATACAATGTAAACATGTAAACACATTCTAAAAGAAACCCACAAACTCTTAACTACTAAGGAAGCCAAAAAATTGATCTTATGTTTTAAAGGGGAAACAAAAATTTGTTTGTGGTGACCAGGGAGAGGGCATTTTGCTTTGAAGATTTAGAAGGATGTTGAATTGTGGCACAGGAAAGAAGTTTGTGAGAATCATAATTTTTTCTTATAAATAATGATTGAATACATAGGTGGCTGACTATTCAGCAATACATCCATTTTTCATGGATATCCTGCATACGTTGTACCCTCAAATAATTTGATGAATACTTCATCTCTATTTTTATTCAAGTCAATAAAGAAACAAACCAACAAAGTGATAAACAACTCAGGGTCGAGCATGGATGCCTTGTAGCACTCCACAAAAGACCTCCATTCACATTGCCATTGAATCATCTGAGTCTAACCCCTCAAAGAGTTCAAACTCATATAAATGCTAGTCAATATCTCTCTCCTTGTCTAAAAGAACAGAATGAGAGAACTGTGCTAGAGAGTTAACCTTTTCTGTAGTACTCACCTGTCCTGGTAGTCTAGGAACTTTGTCCAAAAGAAAAATGACATTAGTTTATCATGAACTGACCTTGGCAGAAGCAATGTGATTCTTTACAATCAATTAATTATCATTTTCCCAGATTTTCAATAACTGTATCTTCAATTATTCCTGAATTCTTTGAAAAAACAAAATCAAGCTTATTGCTCACAGTTTACAGACTACATTATGTCCTTTTAGAAATTTGAGATGGAGGGGGCGGAGCCAAGATGGCGAACTAGAAAGACGCACATACACATAGCTCCGAACACACAAACCACAGAACGGCTAGAGGGGACCAAGCCAGGGCGAATTCTGCACCCAGAGACCACGGAGTATTGGAGCGAGGGAGATTTCTGCTCCGGAGAGACCTGCGGACCTCTCGCAGGAAGTCCTTCGCGCCGCGGACTGGGCGCCAGGACGGGGAGCGGAGTACGGCCCTGCCGCGGCCGCGACACTGAGGGGAGGAGATCCAAGAGGGCTACGGGGACGGGATCTCCAGCGGCCACGCGGGTCCCCCCACCCACAGAGGGACCTGCAAACCTCTCGCAAAAGGTCCGTCGCGCTGCAGACGCGGCGCCCAGCCCGGACCTGCGGCGGCGGCGGCGGTGGCCGCGGATCCGAAAGGCACAGATCTGAGAGGGCTTGGGAGGAGGGATCTTCAGCGGCAACACGGGCCCCCCCACTAACAGGTGACTCACGGGGGCGGGTGAGAGAGTCTCTTTGGCGGGTTGAGAGGGGAGTGGGGTGCCCCCAAGGCTCGGGCCCCCCCAGGAGGTGGGGGCTGAGAGGTGGCTACGGACGGGGGCTCCCCAAATGGGCAGGAGCCTGGATCCACTGTGGAAGGTCTGTGCATAAACCCCCAGAGGGAACTATGCCTGAGAGGAGGCCCTGCCCCTGACCACCTGAACTTAATTCTCACACTGAAAAGCAGCCCTGCCCCCGCCAAAAATCCTAAGGTGGGAAGCAGCATTTGAATCTCAGTCCCCAAACGCTGGCTGGGAGGACCAGGAGGCGAGGTGGGTGTGAGGAGAATATTCAGAGGTCAGGCCACTGGTTGGAGAAAATGCCAAGAAAAGGGAAAAGAAATAAAACTATTCAAGAGTACTTTACCAGAGAAAAGACACTTCCTCCCTTCCTTTCTGATGGGGAGGAACAATGCTTGCCATCAGGCAAAGACACAGAAATCGAGGATTCTGTGTCCCAGCCCACCCAATGGGCTCGGTCCATGGAAGAGCTCAAGAGGAATTTTGAAAATCAAGTTAGAGAGGGGGCGGAAAGACTGGGAAGGGAAATGAGAGGGATGAGGGAGAAGCATGAAAAGCAGATCAGCTCCCTGCTAAAGGAGAATCAAAAAAATCTTGAAGAAATTGGCACCTTGAGAACTAGCCTAACTCAGCTGGCCAGGGAGGTGCAAGGGGCCAATGAGAAGAATGCTTTCAAAAGCAGAATTAACCAAATGGAAAAGGAGATTCAAAAGCTCACTGAAGAAAATAGATCTTTCAAATCTGGAATGGTACGGATGGACGCTAAGGACTTTTCGAGAAAGACAGATATCTCAGAACATACCGCACAGATTCGAAAAATGGAATATAATGTGAAATATCTTATTGGAAAAACAACTGACCTGGAAAATACAATCAGGAGAGACAATGTAAAAATTCTGGGACTACCTGAAAACCATGATCAAAAGAAGAGCCTAGACATCATCTTCCATGAAATTATCAAGGAAAACTGCCCTGAGATTCTAGAACCAGAAGGCAAAATAAATATTCAAGGAATCTGCAGAACACCGCATGAAAGAGATCCAAAAAGAGAAACTCCTAGGAGCATTGTGGCCAAATTCCAGAATTCCCAGGTGAAAGAGAAAATATTGCAAGCAGCTAGAAAGAAACAATTCAAGTATTGTGGAAATACAATCAGGATAGCACAAGATCTGGCACCCTCTACACTAAGGGATAGAAGGGAATGGAATAGGATATTCCAGAAGTCAAAGGAACTAGGACTGAAGCCAAGAATCACCTACCCAGCAAAACTGAGTATAATACTTCAGGAGAAAAAATGGTCTTTCAATGAAATAGAAGACTTTCAAATTTTCCTGATGAAAAGACCAGAGCTGGAAAGAAAATTTGACTTTCTAACACAAGAATGAAGAGAACCATGAAAAGGCGAACAGCAAAGAGAAGTCATAAGGGACTTACTAAAGTTGAACTGTTTACATTCCTACATGGAAAGACAATATTTGTAACTCTTGAAACATTTCAGTATCTGGGTACTGGGTGGGAGTACAAACACACACATGCACACACGCACACATACATAGAGACAGAGCGCACAGAGTGAATTGAAGAGGATGGGATCATATCTTTAAAAAAAAATGAAATCAAGCAGTGAGAGAGAAATATTGGGAGGAGAAAGGGAGAAGTTATATGGGGCAAATTATCTCTCATAAAAGAGGCAAGCAAAAGACTTATTAGTGGTAGGATAAAGAGGGGAGGCAAGAGAAAAACATGAGGTCTACTCTCATCACATTCCACTAAAGGAAAGAATATAATGCACACTCATTTTGATAGGAAAACCTATCTCATTATTCAGGAGAGTAGGGGACAGGGGCACAGGCAGGGTGGCGGGGAGGATGGAGGGGAGGGCATGGGGAGGAGAATGCAATACCAGGTCGACAGTCATGGGGAGGGAAAGGACCATAAGAAAATAGAAGTAAAGGGGGACAGGATAGGATGGAGGGAAATATAATTAGTCCTATACAACACAACTAGTATGGAAATTATTTGCAAAACTAAACAGATATGGCCTATATTGAATTGCCTGTCTTTCAAGGGGAAGGGGTGGAAAGGGAGGGAGCTAAGGAGGTTAGAACTCAAAGTGTTAGGACCAAATGTAAGGTTCTTACCACTGGGTAACAAGAAATACAGGTTAAGGGGTCAAGAAAGCTATCTGGTCCTACAAGACAAAAGAGAAGACGGAGACAAGGGCAGGGAGGGAGGATAGAGGAGAGAGCAGATAGGTCACAGGGGCAATTAGAAAGCTCGGGTTTGGGGGGGGGGAGGGGATAAAAGGGGAGAAAATTTGTAACCCAAAATTGTGTGAAAATAAATGTAAAAAATTAATAAAAAAAAAAAAGAAATTTGAGATGGCATTTGTCTTTCTTCTAGTATGTGGTATTTCTTCTTTTCCCAAGATATTTGGTTGTTATCTCAGCAGTTCATCTGAAGGTTGGATTTGAACCACTCAAGTGTTCCACAGACCTTGCTATTATCTATCATCCTCCTAACAATCTTGGGGGCTCAGTTATCTATTAATCATTATTTCCAAAGTTATGTCTAATTCCTTGGACTTTACTAGCCTATTTTTATATCACCTATTCATTTTCTAATCTGTATTTTAGTAATGACATTTTATTTTCATATATGGTATTATACATTTTATTTCTATGTCTTAGCATATATGAATAAATTTCCACTCTCATTTGGCATATGGACTGCCATCTTTTATATATGTCTCCCCAGAGCCCAGCAGTTTCTTACATGTGGCATGTGCTTAATATCTACTGAGCAGAACTGAGCTAAAAAATATCTTATAGACAAATAAATAACCAAAGCATCACAAAATGACAAAATTGGGAAGTTGTAAAGTACCTCAATAGCTATCCAACCCTATAACATGACTGGGGAATGTCATCCAGCATTTCTGGTTGAAAACCTCCAAGGAGGTAGAATGTATCAGAGTGTTGCTTTCCATTTGTATATAGCTCTATTTTTTTATGATAGAAGCAGCCAAGTGACACAATGGATAGAGCACCAGGCCTGGACTCAGGAAGACACATTTTCCTGAATTCAGATCTGTCCTCAGACACTTACACTTACTAGGCGTGTTACTCTAGTAAAGTCACTTCACCATGTTTGCCTCAATTTCCTCATGTGTAAATAATTTGGAGAATAAAATTTCAAACCACTCCAATAACTATGTTAAGAAAACCCCAAATATGGTCACAAACATTTGGACACAACTGCAAAGTGGAAGAACAACCAACTATTTATGATAATTTAATGACAAACTGATTCAACATTTACTAAACATCTGCTATACTTCAATGCAGCAAGATATAGTGGAATAAGAACTGGTCTTAAAGATAAATAGTCTTATGTTTTGATCCTGCCTCTGACATGACTCTGGGCAAGTTTCTTCATATCTCAGCAGCCACTCTCTAACACTCTAAGTGGAAGGGAAGTTGCCAAACTTCATTGGTAGAATAAGGTTTCTCACCATTGATATCCTGATACCAGTACAATCTCTGTTCCAGTCCATTGTCCCATTCCTCTCTACCTGTGTGTAATACTGTGAATCATTTGGAGGCACTGCAGAATTTAGTTAAAACTTTGTCCTTCATCTCATGGAAATTATAATTGAATGAAGGCAGGTAAAGTGGCTTAGTCTAGGATATAAAGAATGGTTTTCAGAGCAGGTTCAAGTTCCATCTACTATGTGTCCTGGGGGTGTGATCTTAGAAAATTCCCTTGATTTCTGAAAGAACCCAAGGAAACTCTCTGATTTTTCTATATAAATGAATTCACAGTATTGGTGCCATCCCCTAATGAGATGAGACATATATATATATATGCATATATTCACACACAATCACATGTATACACAGACACATATACATATATGTATGTATATGTATAATTTAGCTAATCACTAGATTAAAAAAATTTCTAAGAGTTAATGGGGAAGAAATTAGGCTCTTTCATACCTATAATAATTTTTTATCAAAAATGTTTATTGAATAAATATATTTGGAGTTAGAAATAACCATTATATTAAGCTCTATACCTCTAGAATGTTAGAATTGGAAGGAACAAAGAGAGTATAATTTTGTCACTTGTAAAATGAGGAGACTTAGTTCTTGAGGGAACAACTGATTTGGCTAAGCTCATGCAGAGTATAGTGGAATTACTATTTGAGCCAATGGCTCTAAACTAATTTACTACTCTCATATTAAGGAATACAAAGTGAAATTGAGTTTTAGAGAAGTGAAATTACTTGCCTAGTTGTCCAATGGTTAATTACTAGAAGACCTTGAACTTGGCCTCTTGTGTTCTGATTCGTTGTCTTTCCAATACATATTGTACACCAACCTCCCCTCCCCCAGCTTATTTTCCAAACATTTTTATAATCTGTTTTCCAATTTTTTTAATTTCTTAGAAAAAATTCAATATATAGTTTGATTCAAGTGTGTTGTGAAGATTCTAACCAGACCCTGACCATTATTCCCATCACCTCCTGCTTTCCAAGTACTTGAAGGCTGATACAGAACTAGGATGTTGCTTTTACCTCCTAAAAACCAGCAGCTCTTTTTAAAGCAAGTGTTACACTTATTTACTGTTTGAACTAGAACACCACAGGCAGAAACGCTAATTCAAAAGGACAGATGCTGCAAAAATAAAAGAAAAGGAGAACTGGGATTTTGTTATTCACTTGAACTTGTGGAATTTATCTATAGGGCATCTCTGGTTTTACTGTTGATGTCTGGGAGGTGAATCTTGAAATTTTTCTCATTTATCCCCTTACCTGTGTTAGCAGAATGAAAGCATCCCCAGTCTGCCTATTATAATGCTTATTGTTTATTACCTAATTCTTCTCATTCTCCATGTACCACATTCAATTCAAGTCTATTCAACCAACTTTTTTTTTTCAGATGGTTGATCATGAGTACTTCCTTCCAGAAGGAATTCAAATCCTTAAAGGCAGTATCTTTAGGCTTCATGTCTTTGTGACTTCTTTTGGAATAAACTGGGATTCACCAAAATGAGGATTATCTCTCAACAAACTACAAGGGTTTTAACTTTGGGTGGGGAAGCAAAATAACAGGTTAAAACTATAAGTTTGAATGTCTATAAGGATTTTTTTAGACAAAAATAAAAGTACTCTATTTTGAGGGAGTTATTTCCCTAGGCATTCTAAGGACCCACACAGAGAGGACAATTTTATTACTTTTGGAGTCCTCTATATCTTTTTTATAATTTTTATATTTTCTCTGCTGTGTGATGACTATCCTGAGTCAGAGTAGAGTCTTCAAACTGAATTCTGATGAAATTGTCTTGAGGCTTTGCAAAAGTTCTAGAAAGTATCTTTGAGGTCATAGTGTGTGACCATTGAAAATTGAAGCAGTGTTCACTATTAGCAAGGTTGGTCTTTTCAAGGACAGATCATAGAAAAGTCAATTTAGGTACCATATGTCTAAAATTAAAACACATCCATTCTTTTTATTGCTCTAATGAAGCAGGAATTCAAGAAAGGGAAAGTGACATTAACTTTCACTTGCAATCACTCCATTAACCAATGTTATCTTTTTTCAAGAAATGTGATTTCTTTTTTTGCAAAGAAATATTTAGAGTATGCAATCAAGAGTATCTGTTACAGAAAAACAAAACTGTATCAGTAGTCAAAATCAAAATAAGTATTTAGTCAGTTTTTCTAATGTACTGTATCTATAAGAGGTCATACCAGAGCAAATGCATTTCCTTCCATAACTGTGTAACATCACTTGCAGAAAGACATGTCTCCCTACTAGATAAAGACCATACTTTGGAGTGAAGAAATCTAATTCTGCATCCTCTTTTCTAAGGGGCTTACAGATCATAAAAGACCGAGCAAGTAATTTAATTTCATGCTATCCCTAAATAACTCTTTAAGTTGCTAAGTTTCATAACAACTGCTGATCTTAATTGATAGAGGTAGATACATCATTGTAAGGGTCATGCACTGATGAAAACATAGTGACCTCAATACATCTCAAAAATAAAGAAAACTAGACTAGTAGATCAGGAAGATTCTATAGAGTAGGAGTCCTTAAACTTTTTGGATGTCTGATATAGTCTTTTAGTAATCTGGTAATGTCTATGAACCTCTTCTCAGAATAACTTTTAAATATATGAAATAAAATGCATAGTATTATTAAGGGGACCAATATTATTGAAATGGAGTCTTTAAAATATTAAAAACAGAACAAAATGATGGACTCCAGGTTAAGGGCTCTTGCTATTGACATGATCACTTTCATTTCAACACAATATCTGTCAAAGACAGGAGCTATTCTTATGGACAAGACATGAACTAGATGACAGTACAACTTGATGGATTTGCTGGTGCTTTATTAACTGGGATCAAAGCATCATCTTTAGTGGATGAATGTATTCAAGCAGGGAGATTTCTAGCACGACAGCCCAAGAATTTGTGAATTGTTCTGGTTTGAGGTAGGAATGATTATTTTTTCAATGCGTTATAAGGAAGCTTTGGTGTAAGGTGAATTTTTCCATTGTAGAAAAACAATTTTATGTTGTTTATTCCATTTCCTGGTTATTAATATCATTCCCAAGCAATAAGAGGTCATGGGAGCTGCCCAAAAGTTCTAGGAACTTGTCCACAGCCTTATAGCCACTCATGTAGCAATATCTTAATCATTTGAGGAAATGTGAGGTTTTGTTTTGTTCATTTTTACATTGTCACCTAAGTCTTCACACCTTAGATTCAAGAAGTTTGGCTCCGTTTTCTGTGATTTGTGCTGTCAGTGTTTAGGTGGTCACCCACTGTGTTATCAGCAATATTCATTGGCATTTTCCTAGTATGTTTACTGTACCTGTTTTTAGTTAGAGATTCTCATCTAAGCTACGGAAACTTGGAGTGAAGAAAAGCAGTCAGCTGAGGTTACATGCCTAGGGCAGTGGTCTAGCTGTCTGCTTCCTGGGCAAGAAATCTAATTAGCTACATTATGTGCCATGTCTGAAATCTTTGAGAAGGTAAAACAAAACAAAAGGATTCACAAACCAGTAAACCTTAGGAATCATTTTTTTTTTTTTGGCTAGAGAAATAGGGCTCTGCATGTGGCACCAAGGATGTCTTTTTGTTTTGTTTTGTTTTGTTTTTTTGCAAAACCTTCAAAGATTTTAAGAGCCTTACACTCCTTGACAACAGGACCCTTCTAAACATATGTATGGGTGAAGGATCATGCAGATTTGCTGAATAAAGGCTAGTAACATCCAACGAAGTAGGAATACATTTGGGACTGGATAAGACAGAGCAAAAGAATATGAAAGTATGCAAAAATTATAATATATGCATAGAGCTTTTAAACCTTACAGTATTATATAAAAATATTGTTGTCATTTTTGATATTAAGTGCAGCATGCCTGAGGCTTGAAACTTTTCTGTTTTACCCCTTGTTCCCTATGGGCTTTGGGTGCTAAGAACAAGTTGCAGTCATTTTTCGAGGCAATGAACCTTCACTAGTGGTAGTCTTAAATGAAGCTAGTCAAGGAAGTATGATAGCAATGAAGAGAATTAAAGCTTATCTCTTAGTCTCCTTCTTCTGCCCTCCCCCCAATCCTTGCCACCCTTCCCCCCCTCCCCCACTCCAAGATTCTCAGCTTTCTTTCTGGAGAAGTTAGCAATATTAGCATGTGATTTACACCACACTCAATAAAGGAGGTTAATTTTAACATTACCAAGTTCAGGAGAATGCATAGGGGCAACAGGAAAAGAATTCTCATTTTTTTTTAGTCATTTTGATGAGGGATATGATTCACCCTGGACCCCTAAAAGGACCCCAAAACCACTGAACTAAGTCTGGACTTTGCCTGAGGCACTTATCCCATCCCAGCATAATCCTTTTGTTGTGGCCCACAATGTTGGGCCCCAGCCCCACTCCTTCATTCCATCTGGATGCTTTCTCTGTTACTTCCCAGTCACTCTAGACTGCTTGACCACTCCTAGATGACAGGCAGACCTTCCCACAATCTTTCTGTATGAAAGGTCCATCTGGCCTCCATTAAAGTGCACAACGTTCCTTAAGAATCTAGCCTACTTGTATTTAGCATACAAATGCTCAGATTCTTAAAATCTGACCCATAGTGCAGACTCACTAAGAATCTCATATTCCCCCACTGGAGTTTTAATAAACCTTATTTCTGAAAAAAGGCTTGAGTCAAATTCTTTCAAGAAAGAACACATGCCATTCACCCTTGAATTTTGAGGTTCCCAGTACCCCTAGACCATAACAATTTGATGATAAGGAAGAAGATAAAGGTTTTGATAGTGTGATTTCTTAAGAGAAAGTTTTAGACCACTGTCTTCTCTGCTCCAGGAGGTAGACAATTAGAATACAGTACCAGATTTTGTGTATTTTCTTCAGTGTAGCAGAAGGTAATTAGAATGGGGTTCTACCTTTGTAGTGAAGGTCACATACCACAGCATTTGCTGCCACTCAAATACAAATGTCTGCCAGTTATGTTTTATGCCCCCCTCTCCTTATTTCTAATTCAGTTAAACTGCTTACTAAGAGAATAGCCCTTTGAGGCTTAATTAGCAATTAGGAAGGAAGAATAATGACTAATAACCCAGAAGTCTAAACCAAAGATTAAATAAATTATCTCCCTATGCTATATAAGGAGTAGGATGGTGAGTCATCCTGGTCACTCACAGCAAAGTACACACACATACATACACACACACATTTTTGCTCCACCCTTCTCATAACAGGAAAATAATTGTTTGAGTAGAGTAGAATTATCCCATAATATAATTCTTTATCCCATCCTTTGAAATGTAGCACTATTCTTCAACAACCAGTTAGTTAGGAAGTTTGATTTTGATTCAGAAAACATAGATTATAATTCTGTCTTTACTATAGGCTAGCAGTATGACCTCAAACAAGTCACAACCTCATATGCTTCAATTTCTTGACCTGTATATGGTAGTATTGAACTTACTAAATGAACCAAGCATTTTAATAAAAGTTGGAAATCTAAAATTCTTATGTGTTAACATTAGATTAGAAAAAAATCATGATTTAAATATGACTTCGAATAGGTATATATTATTCCACAGGAATTGAATAAAATGAGAGAGGGAAGTAGGACATGGAATATTACATGAGGTACATGATAGAATTACAATATAAGTATGTGTGGATATGAGAGTGGAGGTACCTGGATTGAAAGCAAAGTTATGATAGGAGCATATGACAATACTTTGGAGGAAATATATTCTGGGTAACACGTAACTAACATGAAATTTAGTCATGAAATGTTCAAAATGTATAGGCAGTTAGGTGATGAAGTGGATAGAGCACCAGACTTTGAGTCAGGAGATCTGAATTCAAATCTATTCTCAGATACTTGTTGGCTATGTCACCCTGAGCAAGTCACTTAACCTTTACTTGCCTCAGTTCTTCTTTGATAAAATGAAGACAAACTGGAGAAGAAAATAGAAAACCACTCCTGTATTTTTTTCCCATGAAATCCTCATGGACAAAGTCCATGAAGTCATGTAGAGTCAGATAGTACTGAATGACTAAACAACAACATAATCGTAATGAGAGATTGCAGTTAACTAAACATCTACCGGAGCTCCCTCACTTCCTTCTAAAAGCAGAACTCCTGTGAGAATTGTGGTTTGCCATAATGACAATCTCATATTTCAAGACTTGGAAGATGAGGCAAATAGAAGCCCCAAGCCACTTGGTTGGCACCCATGATTATTCCAAACTTTTTTGAACTCATTACTTCCCTTTCCTTCTCTTGTCAGTCTCCTTTTATATAGTGCTTTTTGTTCTTCCATTAGAATTTAAATTTTGAGAGCAAGGATTTCTTGCTTTTTGCTTGAATTTATATTCTCGATGCTTTAGTGCAGTGTTCAGAAAACACTGAATGCTTAATAAATGCTATATTTATCTATCCATCTACCATCAGACAAACCATATCTTCTGGACTGGCAGTACATAAGAATCTCAGACAATCTGTGAGGATTTGGGCCATGATAAGCCAAGCAGTTTTATCAGTTCAAGATGGTGATGATGGTAATGATGTCATCACCATCATCTCTCAATGTTTGTATTGCCTGGACTTGGTAGTCTATATATGTTACTCTCATGCTGCTCATATAAATTTCCAAATTTTCAATAATCACTTAAACATTTAATACTCTACAAAAATTATGAGTAAGGAACTGGTCTAACATCATGGAAACATACTGGAAATTGACTGTGTTAATTATACCCTAAAAACAAGCCAAAGAAAAGATTAAAAACAGCAATAACAATCTTTCTCTCTTTCTCTCTCACTCACTCATTCACACACACACACACACACACACACACATACACACCATTAAAGATGAGATGTTATGATAAAAACAAATGTGATCTTGGAAAGAAAGATTTGGACATATGGCCATCACCAAAAACTGTTAAAAAAATTAGGTAGCATTTTCCTTTTGGAAAATAATAGACTGCTTAGGCATCATGACAATTCTCATAAAGTTTAAATAAGCACTTGCACTTAGGAAATGTTGGGGAAATATTTAACTTTTAAATTCACATTTTCCCAAAATGAAGTAAAGCCAATTAAAGACAACCCATTTTAGCTATTAGTTCTGGGAGAAATGCAGCATTCACTTTCATTTCTTAATACTTTATATGATGAAAGACAGTCTTACTAATTCACTTCTCTTTCCAAAAATTTTTTTAAAAAGCTATTTTTTTCCTTTTGATTTTTATGTTTGAACAAGAACTACATGAGTGATCTTGAGGATCTGAGTTCATTTTCCAGCTGCAACCTTTAAGCACTGGATATACTCCAATTGGACAGAGATCCCAGGGATAGAGTAGTACACACAGGTCATAACCCATATATGCCTGGCCAATACTATTTTGGCTTCCAACCTCTCTTAATTAACCATTAAGAATTCATGCACTACACTTTTCATTTTTTTTTAAGATCTTGATCCAATGTTCTTTTATCCAAGATCTTTTATCCAATGTTATCTTTCACTAAAGCCAATGATCATTTCATCTTTTTTTTTTTCACTTGTATGTTTCTCTAAAGTCATCATTTATACTGTTTTCTCTATATCATCCTTTGTTGATGTTTTATCCTGATCACACCCACTATGACCCTTTGGCTCACCAGTCCCTCCTGTCTGTATATTCTAGCAGCAATTACTCTAATTCAATCAACAAGTAGCTGGGTAAGCATGAAAAAAAAGACCACATCTTTAATCCTTTACCCTTTTCTGTAAAATACAGAAAATAACAACTACAATATATACTTCAGAAATTTCTCATAGAGAAAATATTTTGTCAACCTTAATTCACCATAAATTTTATCATTATATTAATACCTTTTCATTATTGATGATGTTCAGTTATAAAGGATTCTGGTACAAGTTTCTTTTACCATTTCTTTTTGTGTGTTATGTGTTGTGGACCATTGTGCAGGCAGATAAAATACATACTTTCTTTAACCAAATTAAAAAAAAAACAAGAACTGGTACCTTGATTCATCTTCTTTAGGCACACTGAACACCTCTCCAGAACAATTCTAGCAACAAATATATACAATTATATGTATCCCTTCCTTTTTCTACATATTTTTTTCTTTCACTGTCTCTATATTTTGAAAGCTTTTCATTGCATATAGATTAGATATTAGGAATATTTGATATACTGATCTCTATTAAATTGTTTCTAACATTTTATAATTCAATGTCTTCTATGGACAATTGTGGACAATTTTATGGAGAGTTTTATCTGTGATAACAAACATTTTTAGTAAAGTTGATTTTGTTGCATTTTCTAAGAAGTTTGCATAGATATTACTGAGCTTTTTCATTTGTTGATTTATGGAAAATAGCTATCTTCTTATATATAAATCTAGTCACTAGTCTGTATCTTGATAGGTATTTGGTACATGCTATCTTTTTTAAAGTCTGCAGTGCTATGTTGCACAGTATATATTGGTTCCTTGAATAATCTGCAATGAATAATACGTTTAGGCTCATTAAGTATAATCCTTTTGAAATTTCTGGTGGTAATGAGCTGATCCTAAACTGCTATCATAAATTCCTCTGCTTCTATAAACAAATCTGCATGATAGTCATTTGTCCAATGTTTCTCTGTAATATTGTTGGTGGAGTTCCTGTGCATACCAATCACGCCTTTTGATTCGACATTTCTACATGAGCTGATTTAAAACATAGGCTTCAGATAGATACAAACCAATTTCAGTAAAATTTGACAAACCCAGTGACATGGAACCTATTTGTAGTCTTCAGTATTGCTTAGCGAAATGTTTCTGTTTGTTGTAAAAATAATTTCTGTAAAATTTTAACCATATATCATGTTCTGAGAATGTCTCTCTATCCTCTTTGTCCTTTTCAATGTAGAAGTATTACTCTTTCCATAGTTGCCTTAAGATGATGGACAGGGATATTCTTTGGTAATATTATCATTTGTTTTTATTAGTATGTTCATCATAAGTTTAAAAGTGTTGACAGAGCACTAGTGTTGGAATCAGTATGACATGAGTTCAAATCTTGCTTCTCTTGTATAGTAGATGTTTAGCTATGAAAAGTCAATTAAGTGCTCAGAACCCCCAATAAACTAATACTGTGTTACAGATGAACTGCTGATTGGTATCAAGAAAAAAAGTGATTCCCTTAAATTTTAGGTGATTCCTTGAACTTATGAAAAAATGTCTGATCTCCTCAGAATATAGCTATCAATATAATTGCTATTTTAATTTTCTATTTGTGAAAAGTGAGGATAAAAAACCTGTATTTTTTTCTCATTAATCCCAAAATATCCTTTGAGCATTTTGGACATGATAAAGTCTTCCTTTATTCCTTGAAAACAAGTTCCTGGAAGCTACTTTACAAGCTATTATGATTTAGTTAATGCTAAGTGATAGCAGAAAACAGGCTTATCTTCAGAGATTGAATATATATTTGGAGATGTTTCTAGACTTTCAGGTGCCTCTTGAGTTTGTTTGATGGGCAATACTTTTACATTTCCATGAAATGAGCAAGTGACTTCATTCAAGACTGGTAATAATAATACTACTAATAATAGCAGATAATATGCAATAATAAAATACAATAAATATACTATGTGCAAACCACTATTATAAGCATTTCACTGTTACTATCTCATTTGATCCTCAGTTACAACCCTGGGAAGTAGGTGTTACTATTAATCCCATTTTAGAGATGAAGTAACTAAGAAAAAATAGCTAAAATGACTTGTACAGCGTCACATAGCCCATAAGTATCTGAGGCCAGATTTGAAATCATGTCGTCCTGACTCCAGGTTCAGTGCTCTACCCACTACACCACTGTCTTTTTTTTCTAATCTAATAGATTTTATTATAATCCCACAGTCAATGATTACACCCTTATGGAAAATTCTGAATTCTTATTTTTTCCCCAAAAAAATAGCAATCAAAAGTATACCTTGCATGGCCATACTTCTCATAGCATAGCAAACATATTCAGACATTTTGAATAGTATCCAAGAAGATTTAATAGGCAAATAAAATTAGGTATTTTTCAAGCTAATCAAAATGGAGTCACATTTTTAAATTGAAATTGTCAGCCCTATAAGTAAATTGAGAGTGGTTGTTGCTTCTTTGAAGATAAAGAGCTATTCAGTCAGGTCCCTGATATAATTTACACAGTAAATTTCTTTGCCAAATTTCCATTAGAATATAACAACAGAAGAGGTCAACTGAGGGTGAAGGGGAAAGGGAATCAATGCAAGTGGAAAAAAAACTAAATAAATTTCACACCGCTGAAACACCAATTATAACATGTAATATGGTAATTCTTTGGCTGAAATCTGTTTCTGCCAAAACCTATTTTCAGAAAATGTTAAAAAAACAACTTAGATATAAGCAGATATTCTAGGCTAAATGACTTTAGAACTTTTTTTAAGTTAAAAATATTTAGAGTAACACAGGTCCATCATGACAGTGCTTTTGTCTACGCAGATCTACATTTTGCTTGATATAATGTTTCTTTCAAATAAAAATACATGTATTTCAAGTCAACAAGCATTCATAAAACACCGAATATGTGCCAGTCAAAATGATAAGCATTGAGTTTACAAATAAAGGCAAACAACAAAAATAACAACAGTTCTTGTTTTCTGTTCCTGCTTTGAAGGAGCCCATAGTTTAATGGGGGAAGATATTTGTGAAGATCCACAATTCCCAATTCATGAGAAGAGGTCATGCATAATATAATTTCCATACAACTCTGATATGATTTAATGCAATTTTTAGAGAGGTGCATTGTTTTGCCTAGGGTAACATCAACTTTCAGAGTAATTCATTTTGTAATGGTGAAAACATCAATGAAACTTAGATTTAAAAGACTTGGTCTTAAATTATGACTTTAACATTTACTATTGGCAAGTTTCTTTACTTCTTTGGCCTCACCTCATCTGCAAAATGGGAATAACATTTGTTCTAATTACCCTAATGGTTTCATAAGGAACAAGATTTGTAAGCCTTGAAGAATAATGAAGATAGTAGCTGTTACTAAATTCCCATGACTTTTCGATTGCTAGTGTATAATTTACAATGACTAAGAGGCAATAAAAAGAGTTGGATTGAGAGTAGAAGTACATAAGTTAGATCTTGGGTCTGCACTTTCATATCTATGTTACATAAATCCAGCCATTTATTCCCTTAAGGACCTCAGTTTCTGAATATGTAAAATGAAGGAATCAGGCAATATGACCTCTAGGTTCCTTTGCAGATCTAAATATATAATCCTATTGACTCTCAGGACTGATACACTGAAATCTTTCTTCTCAAGGAGAAATGAATGATTTCTCTCAGCTCTTTTTTTCCAGTATGAGGTATCTACATCAATAAGCATCTGTGTGATATAAGTTAAATCCTTATGAAATCAGTGCCTACACTAAAATGTTTTAGAATTGTCAAGTATAGAGATATTGCATTACTCCCAACCCCAATCATAAACTATGACAAAGCTGAACAGGAATGATATTTTCAGCATTTAAGTGATGAACAGCTCCCTGCTGCTAATACTTGCTAAAACATTACCATTCCAGACAGTATTTCCAATAATTCTGAATAAATAGAAAGAACTAGAATGGGCACTAGTAGATTACATATCCCAGGAACATTTTTGTACCTCTTATATATCCTTTCAAAAAAATTAATAGACCAAGAGTAAAATTCAGGCAAGTCTCTGATAAATGGAATTATTGAATTTCCTAGGTTTTCTAAGAAGGTTCATTAAAAATAAATGTAACAATATGTCCTGTAATTAATGCACTGACAGGGAAAGAAACAGATGAATGTGTGAATACCTATGTTTCCTTCCTTGGGTATCTGGTGTCTTGTGACATTAAGAAATAATAAGAAAATCTAGCTTTCAGTGTGCTCAAGCCACCTGACCCAGTGGAAATAACTTGAAGATTTGTTTGATAAACTACAAGTGATTTCTGAAAAAGAGAGTGAGATAGAATCTGCATTATTATAAAAGGACAAATGTGCCAATTGGGGAAAAAAGTGATAAAGTTAAAAAAAAAACCTTTGACCAATGCATTGGATTTTGATTCTTGGAAAACTTTTAAAAACTAATATTAAAGTGATGTTTAATAAACATCTCAAAAATGAGGTGGTGTTCACTAATAGTTGATGAGAAGTTCAAGACAGTGTCATGAAAGAAAAAAAAACATTATTTTAAGAGGCTTACTAGAATAGTAGATTAGAAAAATATAAATATTTTTATTAAGATTTTGCAGAGCATTTTATAATATTGGAGAAGGGCTCCATTTCCATTTATTTACTGAACCAGATTGCCTCTGGAGTCATATATCTCTGAGATTCAATGATCCCTATAGTTCTTGTTGGTCTGTTTCCTAGGGGAAGCAGTGAATTTGGTAATAAGAGCAGAATCTCTTAGGGGAAAGTCTTTCAAAAAAACCTCTGGCTTCATTTATGATAGTGTGGCAATTTGGAGGCTTTATCTCATTACCAAAGTATACTATGTGACACCTTATCTAAAAACCTATCTAACAACAACATTTGAATTCCCATGATTAGTAACTTCCCTGGAGTAAAACTGAATTCTCATGATCATTAAAGAAATATCAATTTGTAAATTTCTTCAGTGATGCATAAAATAGCCAATCATTATCATATGTCAACACATTAATATTTTGTAGATAACTAGTAAAGGAATCTGTAGCACTGGAATGGGTTAGACAGGAAAAATGGAGAGAGTCCTCAACTTAGGGTAGTGTCCAGTGAAAATCAGTCCATGCATGCGTGTGTGTGTGTGTGTGTGTGTGTGTGTGTGTGTGTGTATTCAGTCAGGGTGACATTGAGAGTGACCCATGTAATCAAGTGAAAGAGGAGGGCCTGTGTTATAGTGATCAACTTAGGCAGACCAAAAAGAGAGATGTGCCAGGACAAGATTTCATGATAAGGGAAAGACTCTGAGAAGAATCTTGAACAAGCTCATAATTCTGTTTTTGCTGAATCACCAAGAATTTGTTAAGCACCAACTTTGTGATATGCATTATAGTAAACACTGGGATTAGAAATAAAAAGAATGAAACAGTCCCTATCATCAAGGAGCTTACCTTTAAATGGATGTGGATATATACAAATAGGTATTTGTGTTATATATATATATACATATATATATGTATGTTATATATGTATATGTATGTTATATATATATGTATACATATTTGTATACATACATTCATACACACATTGTTGTTCAGGTTATTTTTTGGGGGGCGGTCTGACTCCTGGTGACCTTTTTTGGGGTTTTCTTGGCAAAGATACTGAAGGGGTTTACTATTTCTTTCTCTAGCTCATTTTTATGGATGCAACTGAAGGAAACAAGTTAGGTGACTTGCCCAGGGTCACACAGCTAATTAGTGTCTAAGGTCAGATTTGAACTCAGGAAGATGTGTCTTCCTGACTCTAGGCCCAGCAGTCAATACACAGTGCCACCTGGCTGCCCATAAATATGTGTACATATCTGCACTTATATGGCTAGTGATATATAATCTCAAGCTAACAAGTTTGTGGGGGGAAGGAATTAGCAACTAGAAGAACCAGAAAAAGCCTGAAGATTGTGTCATTTAAGCTAAATCTTGAAAGAATCTAGGTTTTCAGCAAGTAGAAATGAAGAGAGATATTGTCCAGTCCTATGCTACAACTAATTCTCCTGGAACTTGATGTGTCCACAACACCAGAATGCCAGGATTATAGAGAGTATGGAGGAGAGAAATAAAATAGGAAAGCTCAGAATGGATCAAGCTGTGAAGAATCGTAAATGACTAATGGAGAAATTAACATTTCATTGGAAGGAAGAAAACAAGTATTTATTAAGCATCAATTATGTGCCAGACATTATGCTAAGCACTTTACCATTATCATCTCATTTGATCCTCACAGAAATCCTATGAAGTAGGTTATGTTATCCCCATTTTACCACTGAAGACATTGATGCAGACAAAGGATACATGATATTCCCAAGGTCACATATCTAGTAAGTGTCTGAGGCCACATTTGAACTCTGTTCTCTTCTTTCTCCAGGTCCAGTGATATATCCATGATACCAACTAGCTTCTTCTAATTGAAATTAAATCTAACTGAGGGGATGAGGCAGTTATGTGGAGAAAGAGGTAACATAAGGTATTTGTGTTTTTAAAAAAATCATTTTGATGACTGCATGAAGAGATTTCTGGGAAGAATATTGCAATAGGGAGACCCAACACTCTAGGTGACTAATCTAATACTATAAGTCACAGATGGCCTGAATTTGGGGTGTGTGAGTATGTGTGTGTGTGTGTATGTGTGTGTGTGTGTGTGTGTGAGAGAGAGAGAGAGAGAGAGACAGAGACAGAGACAGAGACAGACAGACAGACAGACACAGAGAGAGAAAGATTATTTGAGTGGCAAGGACAGTGTATATATGAGATATGTTGTGGAGGCATTTTGTTGTTAATTGTATTCAGATACATATGACTCTATATAAAACTTTTTGATTTTTATTTTTGGTTTTGTTTTTGGTGCTAATAGTGGAGTAGTTTGTATTTTCCTTGTCCAGCTCATTTTATAAATCAGGAAACTGAGGCAAACTGGGTTAAGAGACTTGTCCACTAGTAAGCATCTAAGGCCAGGTTTGAATCCAGGAAGATGAATCTCTATTTCACTGTTCTCTTCATTGTTACTATCTCTCATATGACATAACTCTGTCATCTCTGTTTTTTTTTTAATCTTTTATAATATCATGGAATTTATATATACTGCCAATATTCTCCTCTGATCTATAATGATGATGAACATCAGAATAAGATTTAATAACATAACCATACTATTCATGGCTGTTATGTTACCTTAAAATTCAAAATATATTATCACTTCTCTTTTTTAAAATGTGTGTCTAATATATAAATATAAAAATATATTACATGAATTACAGTATCATATCATATTATTAAATATACATAATGTATTACATAAATATACAATATAAACATATAAATATACACACATGTGCATATATTTGCAGAGGAACTCCAGCATACTTACATTCTGGAGTATGTAAGCATACAGAGAAAGAAGAGTTTAAGAATTTTTCTTCACAGTTGGTAACAGTTTATTGAATATATGGTCAATATTTTCATGCTAGTCTATTTCTAAGAGCTTTTTTTCTCTATCACTCCTTTAACCATCTTTGTATCTATCAGTTATTATGATTGTTATTTTTTTTACAATTAGGATATCCACATTTCCTATCACTAGGAATCTTTTGAAAGAAATATGAGGTTTAAATATTTATGTAAAGAAGAAACAGTAACCCTCCTCTCCTCAAAGAAACCTAGTTTTAGACATAGATGTCTTGGGTTTCAATCCTTTCTTTTCCATTTAGCACTTGTGTGACCTTGGGGAAGTCATGAATTCTCTAATTGTTTCCTCATTTGTAAAAGAGAGGGCTTGATCTAGACCAGTGGTATCAAGCTTAAACAGAAACAGGCTGCTTGTAGGAAGCATATTGATTAATGCAATGCTAGAAACACACTCAACACACAAAAAAAGGTATCATGGAAAATTTATTACAGCAGAGTTCAGAGGAATTGAACACTTTGACCAAAGTGGACCCCATCCCTCTTTTCAGGGAGAGGGAGTGCTTTCTATGTTCTTGCCCCCTGAATGAATGGGTAGCTCCCAAGTAAGGCTACAGAAAGACTAATGCAAGACCTTTTATACTGTTCCGAATTTTGGACTTCCTGCCACATCATCCATTGGTCACATGACTTCATGTTCTCCCCTCTGATAGGCTTCCCCTAAAACAGTTTGTCAAGTTTGTGTACAAGTTTCTCACCTTTAATCTGATTATGCTAGGTCACAACTCCGATTAACTATCACCATTCAAAGCTGAAAGCTTTTACCCTGTTGAAACAGAACTCTTTCCTTGTTTCCCACGTTAATATTATATTTTATTATTTTTAAATTTATTTTGTTAAATATGACTCAATTATATTTTAATATGATTCAGGTGAAAAAAGTTTGATTACCCCCCCCAAGACTTCAAAATAAATTTCATTTAGACAAAAACTGAAATTCCTACTTGCCTTTACCCAACCTGTATGTCACCCATTAAAGTTTTCTGTCTTCTAATCCTTTCTATCTTATTATGAGTCTTAAAATCTGAATTTAATTACATATTATCTTTAAGATTCAACAGGCTTTCTTTCACCATTACTGTGCAGAAGCCTTTGAAGGACATAAAGATGCTGAATAACATGTGACTATTTTTTTTTCCAGAAAGAAGTCCTCCAAACCTGTGTCACCATGATTTCATCAGTGTACCAGGAGAAAAGGACAGTGGGGAATGAAAAGGACAGTGGGGAACAATATGAACAGTGCTTTGAAAATGATTTCAGGAGGAGCAGGAAGCTTCTACTGACCTGCGATCTCTGATGTGAGGTATGGCTGTGTCAGATGTGGGAGCAAAAAAAAAAAAACAAAAAACCTTGAGGAAAGCAATTAAAGTATAGTTAGGCAGGCAGTTTGCTATTTGCTCCAGGTTCCCAAAGTCTGAACATGTATCAGCTTTGGGAAATGTGGCCTGTGGTGGGGAAATAGTCCAACATGCTGTTATTGAATTAATTCTTTTTTCTCCAAGATCAGAAATCTCTCTCATCTCCTCCAGAGTGTCCTACAATCCAAAACAATCTCCAGGCTTCCCTTTGGAGATAAGCACAGATGTCTCCTAATAGAGGCAGTCTGGCTTATAGCCAGGCCACTGCCAGCTGTTGAGGAGAGGAGAAAACTGAACTTCATAGAGGCTGGCCTTACATCAGAGAAATTCCTAGGGTAATTTCCATCCAGGATGGGATGATAAAGAACCCTAAAGTAGTCAGAGTCAAAAGCTGAGAAGTAGTTATTTACTCTAGTTACTATATATGTCTTTACTAGCAAGAAACACAGTGAAAAAAAAGGGGGTAGGTAACTCTACCCCAACTTTTTATTCTTTTTCTAGGAAAGTATATCACATATCAAAAAGTATATCATATATATCTTATGTGTATGTGCAGCACAGGTACACAAATCCCTGTGCCACACAGACACACATTGAGAGGGAGAGAGAGAAAGAAAGAGAGAGGCAGAGAGACAGAGAGAGACAGCAAGACAGAGAGAGAGAATTCAGAATAAACTACTGACTTAAATGCTGCAGCTTCTTAGCTGCGGATGGAGAAAGGAAGTAAAGGGAAGTAGAATAGAAGAGTCTAATTTTTAGATGCTGGCTCTGCTACTCAAGTCAAGAAGCATTCCTTGATTAAGCACTCATTATGTGCTAGACACTGGGCAATGCACAGCGAATTCAAAGAAAAGCAAAAACCAGTCAAGGCTCTCAACAAGCTCACTCTGATGGAGGAGAATAAATGCAAACAATGAACAATAAAGAAGACATATACAGGATAAATTGAGAATAGTCTCAAAAGAAAGGCACTAAGATTAAGGAGAACTGGAAAAGACTTCTGGAAGAAGGTAGAGTTTTAGCACAAACTTGAGGGAATCCCAAAGGCAAAGATTAAGAGGGAGAGAGTTCTAGACATAATTAATCAACATAAATTGAGTAAATGCCTATTTGACAACAGAAAATAGTTAAATATAGAAAGCAAAACCTTTCCTGTCCTCAAAGATCTTATATACTTACTATGTAAAGTAACTTAGGTGTATTGTTGCACAGGCCTATCATTCTTCCTTTTACAGGGGAGACTGAAGCTTTTGGTTCTTTGAACTCAGGTTCAGGTGTCCACACTAAGACCAGCACCAATAGGTCCGGGGAGTGGGTAGCCACCAGCTGAAATATGGATAGCTGAAAATATGGAGCAGGTTAAAGCTTCTGTGTCAATAAATCTTGGGACTGGGCTTTAAAGTGTCAATATATTTTCAGTATAGGCAAGATAAAGAGACCAAGTCTAAAGGAAATAAACTGAACCTGGACCTCAGTTTTCTCATTTGTAAAATGAGGAAAAGTGAGCTATACACCTGAGCTTGTGTGTATCTCCGATCCTCAAATAATATCATTTACATTATTCCCTTTTTCTCTCCAGTCTCTCTATAATATTATACCAAGAGCTGTTCTTTGCTTTGGCTTCAGTTCTTTTCCCATGGATCATTTAATTCTTAGAATTTTTTTCTTTTTATTAGACTCCCTCTGTTTGAAAAACTTGAAGATGCATTCTTAGACCTCCCCTTTTCAATCATCTTTGCAACCTTCCATAAGAAATCTGTGTTTTTTGTGGTTGAGTTTGAACTCTCCAGTAAACCCCTATACTCCTTTAAAGGAAGTGTTTTATAGTGATTAGAGACTGGGTCTTGGAATCACAAGTCCTAGGTTCCAATGGTCTCTGATACAATTTGTGTGACCCTTTCCAAGTAATTTAACTTCTAGGTGACTCAAGCAACTCCATGGACATGGGTTCTTAACCTGGATTTCTTGAACTTGAAAGATAATGGATAAGTATTTCAATATAAATGGTTTTCTTTACAAATCTATTTTGTCTCATTTCATTCATTATAAACATTCTGAGAATGGGTATAACAGAGTTGAGCAAATTCTCAAATGTGGTCCAGCACATACAAAAAGGTAAGAGACCTACCTTGGGACTTACTAAACCATAGAAATACTAGGATCTGTGGTAATATAATTCACACACTAATGATGTATAAAACTTTTTCTTCTTTTATAGAAAAGAAAAGGGAGTCTTTTCTCCTCAATATGGCTACCATCTACAAGTGGTCCCATACCATCTTGTCTTCTCCAAAAAATTGTTCTGTCATCCCCATTCTCTCACTTATCTTCAATCTCTCCCTCTCTACTGGCTATTTCCCTATTGTCTTAAAACATGCACCTATCTCTACCATGCTCGAAAATTCTATTTGGATCAATTCATCCTTACAACTATCATCCTATATCTCTCCTCATTTTGTGGTTAAACACCTTGAGTAGACCTTCCATATTGGCACTCCTGCCTTCTTTTGTCTTAGTAATATATGTATCTCAATTTCTGTTCATCATTTTTACTATCATGAGGTACAAGGAAACTAACTGAAATTTAAAAATTAACCCCTTTCTTTGAACATCTTGCTGATTCTGCCAATTTGCTTTCTCCTTTCACATGAGGAAAAATACAACTGATTCCTATGATGAAGCATATGCATATGTGTATGTGTGCATGTGCACACACACTGACACACACAGCCCTTTTTTGGGAGGGATTTACTTGCCACACCCTTGGGGATAAAACCAGCACCTTTGTCTAGAGGGACCTTTTCCTTTCTCCCATTTCCAGTTTCGTTGTCCCTTATGTATCCTGTAATTATAGTATATTTTTTGCAGTGAGTTCTTTTTTTCCCCCCATTTTTAACATACCTGACTACTGGCTCTGATCTTATTTAATGCTGTCAGTTGAGAACAAGAGGTGTAAGAGTCAACTTTCTGTTGCTAGAGATTCAGAAGATTGTAAAAATGCATGATTATTCACTGTAAGAATGGCTCATTGAAAGGTGGATTTTAGACAAATCAGACTTAAGGATTTAAACAAATGAATAAGAATAACCACTTTGTGACGTTGTGGATATCCATATCTTTCTGTCTTTCTTCTTTTCTCCTTCTTTTAAATTAGACTCAAAATCAAGATTGAAAGACACTGAGACCCTCCCATATACAAAGAATCTCAGAATTGAAAGTGCTCTCAAAGATTGTCTATTCCAATCCAAATATTAATAAATATTCCCTTTATGAAATATCAGAAAACTAGACATTCATGCTCTGTTTCAAGTCCTCCAGCAAGGCAGTCAGGAGTGGGGATGGGGAGGAAGAGAAGTGAAGTGGAAGAACAAAAAATTAAAGTTCTCAATCCAATCTGGGTACCTGGGCTGAAGTTTCTGTTCTAATAGACCTGCCTGTTATGGCTTGGGCAAGTCACTGACCCTCAGTTTCCTCATTTCTAAAATGAGAGCAGTTGAAGTAAATGTCCTTCAGGGTTTCTCCCATTTATAAAATAGAATAAGCTGGTTTTAAAATACACGATCCTTTCTAGGAGTTATTGCTTCATTTATTGTATTTCTATCCACTGCACCAAGCACAGGATCTGATAGAGTAGATAGGTAACAAACGATTGTTGATACATAATTTTCCTGCTACTCTTCCCTCTGTCTTCTCTAAACTAAGCCTACTTTATTTATAGAATGAAAAAAATGTGAAAGTTAGTAGGGACCTCAGTGACTTTTGACATCATCTGTTGACCTCTCATCACTATAAGTGGACTTTGTCTTCTTGGTTTTCTTCCTCTGGATCTCCAACCTAAAACATGGTTCCCATAACTAAGTACAATACTTCAGATATGATGAGGCCAGCATATCTTTTAGGAAAAGAAAACCTTTAATAGGCAGAGATAACATTTCCTCTGTTCTAAGAGAAATAACAACAACAAGAAACCATTGTGTTTTCTACAATACCATGCATATAACAGTTGCTCTTTGAATATATATAAATACAAATATATATACATATGTATATATATATACATATATATGTGTATATATATATATATATATATATATATATATATATATATATATATATATATATATATATATATATATATATATATATATCAAGGGGAAGCTCAAGCTAGCTTTGAATGGATATATATTTTTCCTGAGCCTAGAGATTATAAGAATCTAGGGTATAAGATAGTGTGTTTGTCCTTCGTTGCCAAAGAAGACCAGTCATCAGAGAAATAATGATATGACTTGCACTTGACTTTGTTTTGGGTGAGAAAGGGATGTGCAGGTCACCAGCCTCACTTCTCCTCCAGAGCCATCTGAATCCAGTGACCAGATATTCATCAGGATGACTGGAGATGAGCCAGGATGAGGCAGTTGGGATCAAGTGACTTTCCCAAGGTCATAGAGCTAGTAAGTGTCAAGTGTCTGAGTTGAGATTTGAACTCAGGTCCTCCTGACTCCTGCACTAGTGCTCTATCCACTGCACCACCTAGATAAGATAGTATTGTATCTTGGAAGCATGAACAAAGTATAAGATTTTGATTAAGAGGATGTTAACTTAATATTGCCCTGGGAAATCTCATCTATTTTGGACCTCAGTTTTATCTATAAATTGAAAGGATTGAATTAGATGTTTTCTAAGGACTCTTCCCTGTTCTAAATAAAATGATGCTAAGGAGAACCCAATATAGCAGAAGAGTATAATTTAGAACATGGAGAAAAATGTAAATAATGGTTCTATTAATATAAAGTCAACTCTAAAACTTCAGAACTCTGGGAAATGAGGAATGACGGTGAAGCACGCCTCTGGTGATCCTCATTGAAGAGATGAAATACAGGTGTGGATTGAAGTTTACATTTTCAATTAAGGTCAGTGGATTGATTTATTTTGCTTAACTCTTCTCTATTATAAGGCAGTTTTGTTTGAGAGGGCAGACTGGAGGGAATTAATTGGTTAGTGCCAGTAACTGAAAAATCAGTAATCACTTTTTTTTTTTTTTTTAATGAGTCCTGTCTAAAGCCTAAACATTAGCTGAAACAGACTGGTAATATGACACAATAAAAAATGCCTATCAACTGCTTAGCACAATGTCAGGCACACAGTTTAAAAACATTATATAATTATTGAGATATATATATATTTCCATTGAGTATAAATTAAAATACTTTTTCAGTTCTATTTTTATTTCCACTTCATTTCCAAATATATCCATTGTCCTCCCCTACTCACTGAGTAATTCCTTGTAACACAATAAAAAAAAAAAAAAAGATCAACTAAAATACAGCATCTGAGTCTGAGTGTAAATGCAGTAGCAATACCTCCAAGACCCCAAAGGACTAGAGCTACATTTCCTCAGCTTTTCTCTTCTGCCACTGTGTTAAAATGTTAAAATATTCTTCACTCATGGCTAGGCTGTAAAGTAAGTAAGGGAAGGAAGATTACCCTTGATATACAGGTGAGCATGCCCAGACTCAGGTTAAATGTCTTACTAGTCTACATAGTGACAGAATGTAGAGATCAAGCCCAACTCTTTCCACATGTTCTACTTAGCACTGGCAGTCCTGCTGCTTTGTCCTGACATCTGTGCCCTCCTGGCCCCTGGGATTTCCATTTACAGTCCAAAAGACTGAGAGGATGACAACTGACAACCTACAGTTAAATTCTAGCAATGGAAGACCTTTGGCTCCTAAATTTACATCTGAAGTGAGGAAGGAAATTATTCAGCTGGTTCAAAGTCTTACTTAATAATAGCTCAAGTTAACTTTATATCTTGCTCAAGTCTCATTGTTATATATCACCTTTGTTAAGCAGTGGCAAATGTTCTGGGTATGCTTAAGAAGGCAGAAATTCTGTATAAGATTCTGGCCTGTGACTTAGAAAAAAAGTAATCAAGCAGAGTTATGAGACATCAGAGCAGATGTGGTATTTCTCATTCTTCTCATAACAGGCAGAATGCTATAGCTGGAAAAAAAAATGTGGGACTTTAAGTGAGGAGACTTGGGTTAAAATCTCTGCTTCCCTCTAAGCTTATGACCTTGAGCAAGTCTTTTCACCATTCTGTGGTCTCAGTTTCCTCATTTGTAAAAAATAAATAAATAAATAAAGGATTAATAATACAGCATCTACCTCAGAGGCTTGTTGTAAGGATATTTGTAAAGAACATTGCACACCTTAAAAGTGCCATATAAATGTCCCTTATTCAAAAGTCTGTATGTTTAATGGACTGACTAGCCAAAGAGAATCCAGTCCTTAGCCAAGGGTGGGGAATCTGTGGCTTTAAGGCCACATGTGGCTCTCAAGGTCCTCAAGTGTTACCCTTTGAATCCAAACTTCACAAGAAACATTTGTTCTGTTGAAGTTTGCATTCAAAGGGCTGCACTTGAGGACCTAGCATGTCAGAAGTGGCCTCAAGGCCACAAGTCCCCCACCCCTGCTTTGTAGACCATGCCCAGATACTTCTTTCCTAGCTCAAATCCAAATACTTTGGACATTGCAGAATAAGATTTTGATAATGAATAAATAAGGGGTTGGTATAATATAGTTAGGAAGAGATTTCTGCTTGCCTGAGAAGCTAGAGAGACTGATTGCTAACAAATTAGAGTCAAAACTCAGTATATGCTAAAAGGACTATGTAACATGAATTGCTGATGGCTATAGTGGGAGATACTCTATTGTTTTTTGAATTTATTCTCTCATTTTTACTTGAATGAGGATTCTTGGGGAAGAGAGCCCAAGTGACTCATGAGTTCAAGAGATCCATCAGAGGTCTTGCAAGTATAAGAAATGGCCTCAGAGTATATCATAATCAAGTGGTAATGGCTGTGAATAGAGAAATCCCCTAAGACAGAAGTAGAAAAAACAGATTCTAGAGGTCAGCAGCAGCTTAGAGTATCATGACCCATCATGTTAGAGAGAATCACTTGCTATGGATTCTCAGAAACTGTAGAAGTCAGCAGACAGAAACACATAAAGGGTATTTCATGAGTACCAAACAAACAGAGAATATAACTTCTGAGGCTAGGATTTTGGAGGCAAACTTTGGACACGTATTCCTTACAGTTAGTCAAAAAGCATTTATTAAGCAATGATTTAATAGGTACTATGCCTATGACATCACTGGCCATACAAAGAAAGCCAAATGATAGCCTCAAGGAGCTTTCAATGAAATGGGATAAACAATTGAAATGTTAATTAGATCTTACTGGACCAGAAATAGGCACAAGTACTTTTGTTAATTTCTATTGAGGCACTGGGTCAAAGGGTCATGCCCTCTGGCTCTGAAAAGCATATAAAGATTCTGGGGTCAGGTTTTACTTTGGGGCTTCCTCATTGAAAGTGGTTTTTTCATCAAATGAGACTCTGGACAGCCACTAAGGAGCCCCCTGGCTTTGAAAACTCAGATGTTGGTGCTTCTCTCTCTGGTAACTATGTATATATATATATATATATATATATATATATATATATATATATATATATATATATATATATATATATATATATATATATATATGTAATGGTCAGACAGGTGCATCTCTCTGTTGATCTGTAGTGTATGTATTGCTTATGGTCAGACAGTTGGAAGCCCTGTCTATTGATCTTTATTTCTCTGTTTGTATTTTCTCTGTGCAGGGTGCTGACTTTTCCCCCTGAACTAAGTGAATGAGATATGTGCTTAATTAAACTAGATTGACTCCTCAAAAGTTGCTTTCCTTTTAGAAAAGCAGATCTAAGAACCTGTATAGTCTATATATTCCAGGATCCTTGCTATGACAACAACATGTAAACAACTATGTACAAACAACTATAGACAAGATAAACACAAGGTAATGAACAAAGGAAAGAACTAGAATTAAGAGGGACTGGGAATGAAGAAGGTTTATTGTACAAGACAGAATTTTAGGCATAACTCTTAAGTAAACCAGGAGTTGGAGCTGAGCAGGCAAAGGCATGGGGGCCAGCTAGAGAAAATGCCAAGAGCCTAGAGACATCATTTAAGGAACAGCAAAGAACATATGGAGAGGTAGAAGGAATCAGAAGACTGAAAAGATGTGTGGGGTTAGGTTGTTGAAGGCCTTGAATACTAAACAGAGGATTTTGTGTGTAATCCTAGAGGTAACAGGAAGTCATTGATTTTATTTTGATTTTAGAGAGCTATGGTCAGATCTGAGCTTTCAAAAATTAGTTTGGTTGCTGAATGGAGAACAGGCTGGAATAACTAGAGATTTGTGGCAAGGAGATCAACTATTAGGCTATTGCAATCATACAGGTGTGAGATGACATCCTGAAGAGGATGTTGACAGTATCAGAGGAGAGAAGGAAGCATATTCAAACATTTTATAAAGGTAAAACAGGTGAAATCAATAGACTTTGAGAACAGATTGGATATGGTGGATGGGTTAAAAAATGGGAGTAAAGGATGACATTAGGTAGTGAGAGTCAGAGAAGAGGAGGTTGGTGGTACACTCAGCAATAATCAAGAAGTCTGGAAGGTTTAGGTGGAAAGATAATGAATTGAGTTTTAGATATGCTAAGTTTAAATATCACTACTGGATATCAAGTCTGATATTTCCAAAAGGCAATTGGAGATATGATTCCGAAGCTTGACAGAGAAGTTAGGGATGGATACGGAGATTTGAGAATCCTCAACATAGAGATAACTAAATCCATGGAAGCTTAAGAGATCACCAAGTTAAATAATATAGAGAGGGAAAAGAAAAGTGTTTAAGACAGGGCCCTACTTATAGTCAGTGACCTGGATAAAGATCTCCAAAAGGAGAAATATACCTTGTGCATCATGCTGATATAACCTTTAGGAACACAAGGCCAAGCTCTAACGGACTAGAGAAAACTTCAATGAGAATAGAGTACAGTGATCTTAAAATTCAAACTTATTAAACTACTTCAGAGTACAATCATGGGTATTACATAAGTCATAAAGATTTAAAATAAGACTAAGGCTAAACCTCCTTGATAGAGACTATACAATATTTTTCATTTCCTCCCAAATCAAAATGATATGACTATAAATGGTCAAGCATTTCTTATAACAACTGCATTCATGTTGTAATGTGAGAGCTAAAACACACTTTCTCTACAAACATACTATGAGATGGGAAATACACACACACACACACACACACACACACACACACACACACACACACACACACACATATATATATATATATATATATATATATATATATATATATATATATATATATATACACACATATATAATATTTTCCCCTCCCCATTTATGGATTAGAAAACTGAAATCTAAAACCAAATCAGGCAAAATTAGAAGGAAAACAGGAAACTGGGGATAAAAAAAAAAAATCACAAGAATTTTATCTGATAAAGACCTCATTTCTCAAGTACATAAGGAATGAATCCAAATTTATAAAAATAGAAAACTTGTCCCAATTGACTAATGGCCAAAGGCTATTTTTTTTTGTTTGTTTTGCAAGGTAATTGGGGTTAAGTGACTTGTCCAGGGTCACAAAGCAAGTCTCAAGTGTCTGAGGCTGGATTTGAACTTAGATCCTCCTGATTCCAGGGCCAGTGCTCTATCCATTGTACCACCTTGCTGTCCCCAACAGGCACTTTTCAAAAGAAGAAATCAAAGCTGTCATAATCATATGAAAATTGCTTTAAATCACTAATAATAATAAAAAATGCAAATTGCAACAACTCTAAGGTACCATATCAGATCTATCAGATGGGTACAAGGACAGAAAAGGAAAATTACAAATAATGGAGAGAATATGGAAAACTAGGCACACTAATGCATTGTTGATAGAGTTGTGAAATGGTCCAACAATTCTGAAGAACAGTTCAGAACTATGCCTAAAAGGCTATAAAAATGTCCATTTACTTTGACCCAGAAATGCTGCTCATATCTACCTTTATCTCAAAGAAGTCACAGAGAAAGGACTCACATCTGTAAATATTCATAGCAGCTCATTTCGTGGTGACAGGAAATTAAGAGGATCCTCATCACAGAAAATATGAAATATTCAACAAACTGTGATTTATGATCTTGATGAAATACTACTGTATTGTAAGAAATGAGGAAGAGAATGTTCTCAGAAAAATCTGGGAAGCAGAAGTGATGCAAGTCAAACGAGCAGAACCAGGAGAACAATATACACAATAACAGCAATACTGTAACAATGATCGATTACAAAATAATTAGCTATGCTGATCAAATGATCTGTGACAATTCCAAAGGATGAGAGGGAACTGATGAACTCTAAAGGCAGATCAAAGCAAATTTTTTTTCACTTTGTTTTTCTTGTCTTTTTTGGCAACTCAGCTAATATAGAAATATGTTTTACATGACTTTACATGTATTAAAGATATCATATTGCTTGCCCTCTCAATAAGGTAGGGTTAGGGGTAGGTGGAGGAGGTCCTGAAGAGGGGTAAACAAGTTGGAAGTGAAAATTAAAAAAATGTTAATGAAGAATAAAGCTGAAATACCACTTGATAGTGAAGGGATCTTAGGTCCAAGAAAGTTAAGTGATTTGCCCAACTTCAAACAGGTGAAAAGTTTCAGAGATAGGATTTAGACTTATGGCGCCTCACACTATGGCTGGGACTCTTTGTACTAAAGCAAAATGATATAACAATGAAAGTAACTGGGACATTTGGGTAAAGAAAGAATTAATGGTCATAGGATCCTAGGTTTAGAATTGGAAGAAACTTGGAAGTCACCTTGTCCAAACTTATCATTTCACAGAGAGAGAGAGAGAGAGAGAGAGAGAGAGAGAGAGAGAGAGAGAGAGAGAGAGAGAGAGATAAGGATTTAGACCCACAGGTCTTCTGTTTCAAAATGTAGTGCATTTTCCTGTATCTATCCCTTGCTGCAATACAAACTATGTGTAGACTGTAAAAGCAAGCATATTGGATTTTAGGTATCATGTTTCTATGGTAACCATATCCTAATGTCTATACCTTTGAGCTATGAGCTATTGAGGACCAGAGAGAGGGATGGTTCTTCTGATCTATCATTTAGACATAGTTATATGGATTTGACATTCACTAGAAATTACACCAGAAAATAAAACCAAATTACTTTTGTTACAATTAAAAATAAAATTTTTGATAGCACAGCTATATGAAATTCTGATCAGACTCATTTGTAAAGTCATGAAGTTATAATGATATTTTTGATTCCCAACACAGTAGACCCAGTTCTACACAATAGCTTCTCAGCTTGATATATTTGCCCCATCAAGTTGAAATTGAGACTGAGTATTACAAATGTTAGTATCCTAGAGTAAGTGTAAAGATGCTTAGGATTTTCTAGGAACTATGTGTGTGGTAGTGATCTAGACTCTGAACCTCTATGGGCTATGGTTTCTCCATGTATCAGCAGAAGAGTTTGAAGCAGATGATTTCTACTGTGAGTCTCAGTTGCAGCATTCTATTTTTCTGTGACACAGAAGAATGCACTCATAATAACAGTACTGATATTAATAATAATGACATTTCTACCTGAACCTCATTGAGATTATAATGATAAAACATTTACTCTGAAATCAAACCTGAATGTGAAGAATGTCTGTAAAACAATTAACATCTATGTTATATCAATAAATGTACTTTCTTCAACTATAAAATGGAATACTACATCAATGAAAAGTGTTCAAACAAAAACCTGCATAATATTGAAACACTCAGTCCACTACCCTAAGGAGGTTATCGTGTATAAAAGTAAATTTTACAGTTGGGATTTTTCACTGCAATTATTCCATAAAGATCTAGAAAATGACCAAGACTGAATTCTGGTAGAGACATTCAAGAAAAAAAAATGTGAGTCATTTTTCCAGCCTGTCAGCTGGAACATACACTTGGAACAGGTTCTAGCCAACACCAGCCATGTAGCATTTTTGTAACAGAAGTAAATGAGACCCTGCTCATGGCTATGGACCAGGGCAAGAAATAGAACTAAGTTTGGCATGGTATACCAGATGTTGCACAGGGAGAAGAAATGTATGGTAACTGGCAGCTATGTCACACCCTACCTACTGCTGTGTTTTAGATCCAGAGAAGGAAAACCTATGTCCAGTGGTGGCTATATCCTGATGAGAAACAACAACATTAAGCATCAGCTGTGTTACTCTGATGCTGTGAGTAGGTTTTTAGATTCAATCTCTGACTCAGTCTGAAGTCTATAGAGTTTTCTGTTTTTCTTATGGTGGCTGAGTCTCCTTTGCGGAAGGAGAAGAGTTATGGAGAGAGCCTAAATGATTTTTAATTGTAAATATACAAACATGCTCACATACAAAGGAAAAGGTTAAAAATTACAAAAATACTTTGGGGAAAGTGTTTTTTTTTTTTCTTCACTCAGTAATAGAAAAGGTTGTTAATAGGTACATATTATTGATTTGCTAAATGAAACCAAAAGTAATTTACCTTACCTCAGAAACTCTGAAATGACTATTCCAAAAGATGGAATCAAAAAGTCCTCCAAGGTCAGCATTCATATCAACTCAGCCAACAATATGTAAACAAAGAAGTGTAGTAGACTGACTTGTTGAGATTGGTTTGTGAAAATTGACAGATTTCTCATAACAATTTTGTGTTGAATCATGGCTATCAGAAATCATAAATAAAATTTTCTTTAAGGGTCCTAAACATAATGCTGAAAGTAAGTTATACAGAAGTATAGTAGAACCTGTGCAATGGGCATCTAGGTGGTGCAGTGGATAGAGCACCAGTGCAGGAGTCAGGAAGACCTGAGTTCAAATCTCACCTCAGATACTTGACACTCCCTAGCTGTTTGACCTTGGGCAAGTCACTTAATCCCAATTGCCTCATCCTGGGTCATCTCCAGTCATCGTGATGAATATCCTGTCACTGGATTAAAATGGCTCTGGAGGATAAGTGAGGCTGGTGACCTGCACAGCCTTCCCTCACTCAAAGCAAAGTCAAGTGCAAGTCATGTCATCATTTCTCTGGTGGCATAGTCTTCTTTGGCACTGAATGACAAACCCACAGAACCTGTGCAGCACTCAATGAATATCATTAAAGATTGTCACTGACTGAATAACTACCAAGACCTGACTTGGTGGCTAAAATTAGATATTATGTTTCTTGAATTGAAAGTTGTCCAGTTCCTATGGCACAAATACACAATTCAAACTATCCTGGCAGATTCAACCAAACTCTCATCTACAATCACTCAAAAGTAACAATGATTCCAAAAAAAACAAATTAAGAGAAACTATTTTAACTGATGTCAGTCAATAAATATTTATTAATCACTGACCATATTCCAAGCACTGTGCTTGGAAGCTGGATGAAAAACTTTTAAGCCAAAAGCACTGAAACCACATGTGAACAGAATGAAGAATTCATCATCTTCATTAATCTAGAGGCTATTGGAATTTGTCTGAATATATATTTCAGTTGATCTCCAGATGAGATAACATCTTAGTATCTTATTGAACTGAAAAAAAATCAGTTTTTCCCCCTACTTTTTAAAGAGTCCACAAACTACAGAAGAAAAATATCAGGATAGTGATTTCTCCTAGGACTAGGTTAGGAGATATACATGCATTTACCATATTTCCCTGGTATAATAAGAGGAATGGAACAAAGCCAACAAGAATATTTCTTCTTTTTCTAACCTCTCTCATTGGCATCATTAGTTCCCAGGGATTTAATTACAATCTAAAAGGAGGTAATTCTCAGATTTATGTGTCTAGGTCTAGGCTCAAATCATCAGATGTTCATTGACCATTTCTAACTAGATGATCTACTAGCTTCTCAAACACAGCATATCCACATGAGAACTCATCATATCTGAGCCATCCTGACCTATGTCTTCCCACTGGCCTCTGGAGGAAAAGAGGAAGGCTGATGACTTTGTACTCTTTTGCCTCAGTTAAATCTAGTTCACTTGCAAGTGAAGATACCATCCTCCTATGGCATTTTTCTTCTTCAAGAATGAAGGATTGTCTTTCTGACCCTCATTATTTTTGTCTAGAGAATTTCAATGCTGTCTCGAGTCTTCTTCCCTTTCAAACCATCTTCCACACACTTGCCAGAGTGATTTTCCTAACAGTAGATCTTTTCAAGCCACTCAATAAACGTCAATGGCTCCCTACTTTCTCTAGGGTAAAATAGAAACGTTTCTCTTTTGCATTTGTGGTCATTCCCAATGGAGCTCGAATAACTATTTCCAGATGTATTATACCAAATTATTCCTATTCTTGTACTCTAAAGCCAAGCAAACTGGACTTTCCCTTCCTCACATATAATACTATATCCTCACTCTGTATTTTTCAACCTGCAATTTCTTATGCCTGTAATCCATTCCCTTCTCATCTGTACATTTTAGAATTCCTTGTTTCTTTGAGACTATGTGAGTGCTAGTTTGAACATACAGACTTTGGTGAACTCTCTGCTTGCCAATGCCCTCCATCACAAAAACAAAACTATAAATAGATATATGGATACATACATATACACATATAGGTGTATAGTATTTATATACTCATTTATATACCCATTGTCTCTACCAAAAGAATGTAAGCTTTTTGAGGGCTGGGAGAATATAACTTAATCTTAGTATCCTAATTTGTCTAGAATAGTGCTACAGGCATATGATAAATACCTCTTGATTTTTTGTAAGCTATTAGTTTTATTATGTTAAGTAAACTAGTTAATTCTTTATAACGTGGAGTCAGAGTATCTGTGCTTGAATTTGTCATGAGAAACTTACTAACTACATGATTCTGGACAAATCACACAATATTGTGAACCTCAGTAGTATAATTTGTAAAGTGGATTTAATAATAGCACCTTGGTCAGAGTGTTGTGGTGAGGATCAAATTAGACAATCCCTCAATGGTTTTTTTACAGAACTTAATACATTTTAGAAATTAATAATCATAATAAGATAGTTATATGTAGTATTAATATAGCATTTTAACACATACCAAGTAGGTATATCCATTGTTTCCGTTAAATCTCACAGCAATCATCTCAGGTAGTTGTAATTAATATTATTTGTGCTGCTTAACAGTTAAATCAGAACCATTTTTCATTACTGGTGTTATGACATTATAAACCACATACTATCATCACACTGTGGAATCTTTCTGTAATGTGAGCAATTCAATTACCCATTCATGACATTGTGTCTATAGAAGTAACTGCTCCCAGTAACATCATTTCACCTAGTATCAGGTTTTCTAGGGAAGCAATTAATGACTCTAGGCTGGGGTGGCCTGTAATTAATCTGGAAGGAAGCAAAGACCCAAATAGCTAGTGAGCAGGGTAATGAAAATCCAGATCGATTGTAAAGTTCAATATGGAATGGCTTTGCTCCTTGTGTTGCCCAAAGAAAACCAATTTAAAACACCCAGCTTGATAATAGAACTTCACAATTTCTGAAAATTCTTCCACTTGCTGAGAGAAAGTTACATGTAATAATATCAAGCTGTACCATTGCCTACTTCCTGTTTCACTGTCAACAGACTTTAGCTCTTGACATAGCTGTTTATGTAACAGGCAAGGTAATGTGATTACCATCCTGGGTAACACTATTGTTTTACTATCTTTTTAATGGACTCATGCCCAGCCGCCACAGTGATGCTTCTACTATTGTCAAATATTCAACAGATACTATAAAATCTCATAACATATCAATGAAACCTGATGAAATGAGACTTGGCATAAATGGAGAATTGATAAAATATTTATTCTGCAACTTATGTGGGTTCATTTTATTTAGAGGCCTGTGGGTGGAAACTCTTCAATTTTAAGTACAGTTATCAAAATACCAGTACTGGTGTGCTTGCAGTGCACCAAAAATAATCATCTAATTTAAAGATCTCTCTCTCTCTAGCTATTTACATTCTCCTTATATGCCAGAATTCTCCTTATATGCAGTTTTCACTTTATATAAAAGTTAGGTTTCCAAAGTAACCCTAAAAGTCAAATTGGATAGAAGAGCATAATGGAAGGGTCTGGGTCCTTAAAAACCTGAGACAAATCCTATCTCTACTATTTACAACCTCTCTGATTTTGGACAACTCACCTATATATTGCGGCTTCCTCATTTTTAAAATAAGGGGATTGAATATGAATTGCACAGTAATTCTAGTTTTAAATTTCTTACTTTGTATGTCTTTAAATATTTAAAATTATAAGATTCTAATGTGTCTAATGCATGAGACATAATGTTCCTTACTATTCCAATTAAGTAAGGCTGCTCTTTAAAATCAGATAAAGACAAATTTAATATATGTGATTATAATAACTATATACATCATAGTAAAATCCATTGTCTAGTCCTCATATTTCTAGACAGAAATACATTCCTGAGATTACATTTATCTCTAAAGCAGAAATTATAGACTATGGTAAGTAAGCCTCCAAATAAACCCTATTTATATTGTTTCACTACTTTATAAGTTCATCAAATTTGCTTAGGTCTTACCTTGATCAAAATATTTTTTGGAAGGAAGCAAAATATTTGGAAGAGTACTCTTTACTATAGTGACCATGAGGCAAAAATTATTCTAACTGCTAACTTTCAAGTTTGTGTGTTTTAAGAATAGGATATGCCTGAAGGAGTCAAAATAGTGGATTAAAGACAGGGATTGGCCTGATCTCTACAAAATTCCTCTCCAACAATGTTAAAATAATGTCTTATAATGAATTCTGCAATAGCATAACCAACAAAAGGATGGGCTGAAATGCTCTTTTCCAACCCTAAACAACTTGGAAGTTCAGAAGAAAATGTCTGTGTCACTGGGATAGAAGTAGACAAAGGGCAGAGTGGAAACAGAGACTTAATAGAGCTCTCCCCCCAAGCCAAGACACATACCTATACAAATGACTCTAAATAAATTCTGGAGCTGCAGAACCCACAGAATGAAGCACTGAAGCAAATCTCCAAACCCAAGAAACCTAGAAGGTTGACGGGAAGTGTCTATTATACCACGCTGGGAGCAGAGTACAGTCTAGCATGGGTCAAGCCTACACAGATGGGACCTGAGCAGGCCTTGGGGGAACTGAATCTCTGGCACCTGTGGAGGTTGCCAGACTTCAAAACTCCAAAACACCAAAGACAAACTGGAAGATCAGTGGACAAAATCTGCCGGACCTGTGTGAGATAGTACAGCAATCAGGACATAGCCCCAGGGTGGCAGAGTAGATAGAGGAGCTCATGGTAGCCACAGCAGGGGCAGAGGCAGTGGGTCTTTCTAGAGCTCTAGGGTCACAGATTGTGGGGAGATCAAGCAGCTGACAGTACACTCCCCCCCTCCCCCACTGGAAGCAGAGAACTACCACAGAGCTCAAAAGTCAATTAAACAGCTAGAGAAATTATCAAAAATCAGAAAAAGAATCAGACTATAGAAGTTTACTTTGATGACAAGGAAGACCAAAATATACAAAGAGAAGACAACAAAGTCAAAGCTCCTACATCAAAAACCTGCAAAAATTTTTGAAAATCAAATAAGAGAAGTAGAGCAAGAAATTTAGAAGAGAAATGAGAGTGATGTAAGTCAATCATGAAAAATGAGTCAATTGCTTGCTAAAGGGGTCCCAAAAATGCTGAAGAAAATAACACTTTAAAAAAATAGACTAACCCAAATGGCAAAAGAGAGCCAAAAAGCCAATGAAGAGAAGAATGCCTTAAAAAGAATTGGCCAGAAAGAAAAGGACATCTAAAAGCTCACTGAAGAAAACAATTCCTTAAAGATAAGAATGGAGCAGAGGGGAATTAATGACCTTATGAAAAATCAAGAAATTATATAACAAAACTAAAGGAATGAAAAAAATATCACATAATGTGAAATATCTTACTGAAAAACAACTGACCTGGAAAATAGATCCAGGAGAGACAATTCAAAAACTATTAGACTGCCTGGAAGCCATGATTAAAAAAAGAGCCTAGACATCATTTTTCAAGAAATTATCCAGGAAAACTTGCCTTGATATTCTAGAACCAGGGGGTAAAATAGATATTGAAAGAATCCACCAATCACTTCCTGAAAGAGATACCCAAAGGAAAACTTCTAGGAATATAGTAGTCAAATTCCAGAGCTCCCAGGTGAAGGAGAAAATATTGCAAGCAACCAGAAAGAAGCAATTGGATCACTGTGGAAACACAATCAGGATAACACAAGATCTAACACCTTCTACATTAAGAGCTTGTAGGGTTTAAAATATGATATTCCAGAGGCCAAAGGAGCTAAGATTAAAACCAAGAATCACCTACCCAGTAAAACTGAGTGTAATATTTCAAGGGGAAAATTGGAATTCAATGAAATAGAAGACTTTCAAACATTCTTGATGCAAAGACCAGATCTGAATAGAAAATTTGATTTTGAAACATGAGAATCAAGAGAAGCATGAAAAGATAAACAGGAAAGAGAAATCATAAGACACCTACTAAAACTGAATTGTTTGCATTCCTACATGGAGAGATAATATTTGTAATTCTTGAGGCTTTTCTCAGTATTAGGGTATAGGTGGAGGAACTATGTCATATAGACAGAGGGAACAGGGTGAGTTGAGTATGAAGGCATGGTATTTAAAAAATATAATTAAAGGGTTAGAGAGGAATCTATTGGGAGAAGGAGAAAGGGAGAAATAGAATGGGACAAATTCTCTCTCATAAAAAAGAGGTGAGAAAAAGCTTTTTCAATGGAGGGGAAGGAAGGGAGATGAGACGGAAAGAGTGAACCTCACTATCATTGGATTTGGCTTAAGGAGGGAATAACATGCACACTCAATTTGGTATGAAAATCTATATTACACTACAGGAAAGTAGGGGGGAAGTGGATAAGTGGGGAGTGGGGGATGATGGAAAGGAGAGCAAATAGGAGGAGGGGGGTAATAAGAAGTAAATACTTTTGAGTAGGGACAGGGTCAAAAGAGAGAATAGAAAAATTGAGGGGGGCAGGATAGGATAGAGGGAAACATAGTTAGTCTTTCATATCATGACTGTTATGAAAGTTTTTTGCATAACTATTCACATATAACCTACATTGAATTGCTTGCCTTCTTGGTGGGTGGGGAGGGAGGAAGGGAGAGAAGGTGAGACTCAAAATTTTAAAAATGAATGTTAAAATTTTTTTGCATTTACATTTTCAAGGAAGGGGTAATAGGAATGCACAATGTCTTGGGGTAGGTAGAGAGGAGAGATGGGAAGAAAATGTACAACTCAAAATCTTGTGGCAAGAAATGTTGGAAAGTAAAAATAAAGAAACTGATTTAACAAAAAGTGGAGCACAGTCTAGGGCAGGTTGCAATTGGTGAGTTGGCAGCATATCATGGGGGAGGTGACTGACTTGGCAGCAGTGATGGCTTCTGGAGCTCTCGGCCTACAGATAATGGGGAGGGGGTCCAACAACTGACAAAAAGGGGATTACAAGGACCCTTTTCTGCAACTGGGAGCAGGACTGTGTTGTATTCCCATTCTCTATAAATGCTTCCAAGTCACAGTTCCAGGGTTAGAAAAACACCAACAGGAACAGGACCCTGGTCAGAACTCTAGGGCAGAAAAGAGTATTTATGGGGAGGTGTTTCTTCTGAGAAGATGGTGGAATAGATTTGAAATTTCCAGGCTCTTCAGATTCCTCCATTAATACACAGAAAGTTGTCACAAAATGAATGCTGAGCAACAAAAAATAAAGGGGTAATGCTGTTGTCCTCCTAAGACAACTTTAGAGAACCTTAGGAAAGACTCCAGGAGCTGAGGTTTTGCCTCAGTGAAATGTAAACACCTTCAGGCTGACTCCCACTGAATCAATAAGCAGCAGACCCTGGAACTGCTCTGTCAGGAAGCAGACTAGACCTCAGGAAAAATCACCTCAACTTTCACCTCAAATGGGGCCTCAAGAAATTTCACCTCACAAACTTCACCTCACAGTCTTAGAAACTTTCACTGCAGGAAATTTTACCTTACAAACTTTCATCTAAACAACAGCAGATGCGAGTAGGGGGAAGATGGAAGGATACCCCACCTCCCAAATACCCTACACACACAGACACTGTTTCTGGATGGGAAGTGATCTTAGGCTATGGTTATAGGTGAGAAAGAGTGAGCATATGCATAGTGAGTGAGGTGCCACAGGGAGTAAAAACATTTTTAGAACAGTGTTGATTGGGGCCCTAATTGAAGCTTAGGGAAGGAAAAAGTTCCCTTAGGTTGAGTATCTAGAGAGAAATCAGAAAATAACAGTGAAGAGGGCCTGCAACTTAGGGCAATATTACCTACAATTTAGGATTAAAGCTTGATGATAATAACAAGCTACTAAAAATAAAATAAACAACATAAAAATTAAAAATAAGTAAGCAAAGGAAAGAGAATAGGAACACAGAGGACTTACTTTGGTGTCAAAGAAGATCTGGGCAAATATTTGGAGGAAGACAGGTTTAAAAAAAAAGTAAAACACTCCTACCCCAAAGAATAACATCAAATGGTCGCAAGCCCAAAATGAGTTCTTAGAAGAACTTAAAAAGGAATTCAAAAATCAAGTAAGAGAGAATGAAGAAAAAAGGGGAAAACAAATTATAAATAAAATTACAAATGAAATTATAAAATAAAAATTAACCAATTGGAAAAAGAGGTCCAAAATCTTAGGGAAGAAAATAATTTCTTGAAAACTAGAATTGGGCAAGAGAAATAGAATAATGTTATAAGAATCCAAGAAATACTAAATCTTAAAAAAAAAAGAAGACAATCTGAAAAATCTCATTAGAAAAATTGGTCTAGACAACAGACTGAGAAGAAACAATATAAGAATTACTAGACCACCTGAAAGTTATGATTAAAAAAAAACCCCGAATACAACATTACAAGAGATTATTAAGAAAAATAGTTAAAGATCTAGAATAAGAGAATAAAGTAGAAACAAACAAACAAAAAAAAAACCTGTTCACCATCTGAAAGAGATCCCAGGAGGAAAACTTACAAGAATGTCATTGCCAAGTTTCAAAACTCCTGTATTAAGGAGGAAATATTGCCAACAGGAAAATAAAAATTAAAAACTACAGATATACAGTGAGAATTTCACAATACCTTTCTGCTTGTACTTTTAAAATGCCACAGGTTTTGAAATATTATATTTCAAAGAGCAAAAGAGCTGGGGTTATTTCTAAGAATAACTTACTCAGCAAAGTTGAATACAATGCTGAATGACAAAAAAAAAGGTCATTTGATGAACTGAAAGACTTTCAGGTATTTGTAATAGAAAGACCAGAACTCAACAGAAAATTCAATTTAAAATTTCCAGAAAAAAATATAAGGAAAACATTAATGACAAACTATAAGGAACTCATTAAAGCCAAACTGTTTACGTATCTATGTGAATGTGTATATACACACTTATTACTTACATATATAATATATATATATATATGAAAATGTTATCAGTATTCTTAAAATTGTCGTCATTACTAAGTTTGACAGAAAGGTTGAGGCTGATTCGTGTATGATGAAGTGATTCTAAAAAAACCAAAACTGAATAGGAAAAGGTAAAAGGGAACAATTATTAAAAAATGAAGTATGAAAGGAAGAACTAATACAGAGGAAGCAGGTAGGGGTAGAGGGCTAGTAATGTTGGAACTTTTTTCTCCTCTGGGTTGAAGACGAAACTGTGTAAACTTGGAAGGGTGTAGAAGTCTTAACACATATAGAGGTGAGAACACTGTGGAACAGGGTGAGGGGAGGAACTTTTAGAGAGGTATGCAGATTAGAATTAGGGGGATGGGGAAGGAGGTCTAGGGACTTGGGGAAGTGTGGGTAAAGTGAGGGTGAAAGGGTGGAAGAGAAAATGAAGTAACAGAAATATGGTAAAAAGAGAAGCTGAGAAAGAAAATAGTGAGTAAAAATAAGATGGAGGGAAATTCATAAATTGTAATAACTGTGAATGTGAATGGAATGTTTAAAGGAGCTTTATTTGTGGCAACAAAACTGGAAATTACAGGGATACCCAACAATTGGGAAATGACTGAACAAGTCATGATGTGTGACTGTGATGGAGTACTAATGTGCTGTAGGAAATAATGAGCTCAATGATCTTAGAAAGGCAAGTAAGTAGAATCAAGAGAACATCATATATAATAATAGCAATTGTTGTAAGAAAGACTTTGAGGGGCCGAGTGATTCTGACTATTATAAATATCCAAATTAAAAATAAAGGACATAAGAAGAAAGATACTATCTGCATGCAGAGAAAGAAGTGATACATAGAAGCAAGTATAGAAGAATTTTACATATATATATATATAAAATATATTTGTATTCAATGATAGCCATCTCTATGGGGAGGGAAAAATAAATTTACATAACTGTTGTACATTTGGGGGAAATAGCAAGTGGTATGTAGTAAATTTAGAGTTTCATGTACAATGGTCTTTTATACTGTACCGTGTTTTATGAAAATGCTTATTTTCTTCCATTAGTTGAAAATAAAATATTTTTTAAAAAGTGTTTATGGTTGCTCAGAGATCAGAGCACTGGCCAGGAGGGCAGTGACCATACTTCTCCTTAACTCATTCCACCTTAAAAAGAGTGAAAACTTACAGACGTCACCTGACCCCACCCCACCCCACTAGCTTTGAAATCAGCAGGATGCCAACCTGAAGCTTGGGACAGTATCCCCTCCACCTTAAGAACAGATCTCAACTTTAACATACTGTTAAATGTCAAGGAATATGTTGTAAAAAAAAAATAGGAAAATAACAAAAAATGAACACAACCAGATCATTGGATTCTAAGTAGAAATAGTAGTTTGTTATTACTAACAATAAAGTTCCAAAAATTATGTTGGAAAATAGATTCATAAAAAAATTTCTTTCCTTTTGGACACATTGTCTTTACCTCTTTTTCACTTCATATTTGGCAAGTAGACAAGAAATAAAAGTGTCTATTAGTCCCATCCTCCATTACCGTCTATTTTCCTAACTCAGGTTCAAAGCTATTTTCCTCCAGAGGAGGACAATATGGACTTAAGTTAGTGCCTGACCCTCAGTGGAGGGATCTTATTATATGTAAGTAATAGAATCACAGTAGCTTCTTTTTCTCTTTCCTCTACTCTCCAACATCTCAAACATATACTTAGTTGTTACAATAAAGCATTGGGGCTGGAGTCAAGAAGACTTACATGAAAATAATTTGTTTCTTGAAGTTTTCTGATCTCTGAAATGGGAATAATAATAGCACCTATGCCCAGGATTGTTATGAGGATAAAAGGAGATAATATTTGCACAATGCTTTGCAATCCCTAAAGTACTCTACAAATGCTAATTATTATTGTTATTATTTGATCATATGCCTGGGAACAAAAAGATAAGTTAGAGATCATCTAATCAATCATCATAATCTACAACCTACAATTTCATTTTTTGTTTTAATATGGTTATGTATATAAAAACACATACATGCTATATGTAGGTGGACGTGGATATGTGTGTGTGTATACATACACACATACACACATATAAGACATACAAAAATATATCACTAATTTACACTACTCTATGTTATGGTACATTATATTGTCACATGCCATATTATATATTGTTATGTATTCATTATTATGCTATATATCTATTTTATATTTAATATATAACTATATCTCAACTATATAACTACTTTTACATGTATACATATACATAAAGTTCTCTCTATATAATTACTTTTCTTGAACTTTGTCCTTTGTATCTTATAAACAATATTCTGATCAATGTTCCATAGATTTCATGAACCTGCTATTGAGGTCTGTGATACAAAAAACAAGATAAATAATCTTTGATAGAATTCAATGGTTCTCAAAGTGTCATCTGGGGAATTCTTGGTGTTCTCTGTCTTTTTCAGGAAATCTGTAATGCCTATCTATTTTCTACATAATGTTAAGATGCTTTTAATATGGCAAATTGTATATGTGTATGTATACATAAATGAATACATACATATATACACATATGTCTTTGTATGTGTGTACACATACTTGACATAAGCAAAAGCTCATGGGGGGAGGGGTTAGTCCACAATTTTAAGAGCATAAAGGCATTCTTAATCCAAAATTTTGAGGATTGATCTTTTCCAGTATCATGATTTTGTAAATGAAGTTACTGAGACCAAGAAAGGCACAGTGGTTCTAAATTCACTGCTCTTTCCAGTAGAGCAATCTGAATCTTAGGTAAGGGGAGGAAGAGGGCAGATACATATTAGGACTCTGCTACTCTTTCTATGGTTGACCATGGAAGCTAAAACTGATGGCTAGGGCTGGGCTAGCCATTTATTCTCTTTCACTGTTCACTCAGCTTTATAAATCTTTAACTTCTAACCAATGTGAAATCTACATATTTTTTGTTCCCTCAGTTACATATATGGTCACAACTCTGTGTTAATGCCCATTATTTGGTATCTGCTCTGTTGTAAGCTCTTATCAGAGTCTATGGAATAAGCTTCCCTTTGGTACCTTCTAATTTAACTAGGCTTCCAATGATATAATTTTAAGTATCACCAGTTTTACTATTTCAGGGAATTTTTACAAAGGGAATTCAACATTCCATAGGACTCACTGTAAAGATGTTTTCAGCAGCTTTTTCAAATTTAGTTATCCTCAAAAAAAAAAAAAATGGTAGAGGTGGATTTTTAGAAACTCCTTCATTTACTTAAGTACTTACAGTACTTGTACAGGCCAGAGTAACCTTGGTAGTCCTCAAAAACTCAGATTCTTCCAAAGGGAAATAACTGGACTTGTCATGTGAACTTCCTTGCCTTTCCCTTTATTTTACATCTGCCTTGAGGCCCATTGTTGCTGAGGGGAGTTAAGTGATGGGTAACACTGCACCTGGCTTTGCCTGTGGTCCCAGGTGGAATTGTAGATGCATAATGGTGCTATTAGAAAATGCTGCATTGGAATCACAGCTCTAAAAACAAAGTGAATTAGACAATGCAAAAGGATCACTCTTTCTTCTGCTCCACCATAATCCATCACCCAGAGAAAGGAATTGCTACAACAAACCTCCTGGGAGCATAATTAGGTGGGAAGGTAAAGGAATAGCCTTTTGTATTTGCCTGGCTTTGATGCTGCACAGGGTAAGATACTGTATACAAAAGCATCAAAGGCCTATGTTAGTGTATATTAAGCCATTTAGCTGGTGCATGGAACATTGCAGCTTGTCCCAGGGATATAGGTAAAGAAGTAAATATTGACTCAGCAAGAGCACAAACGAGAAGCCTAATTAAGTGAAACGGTACCAAAGGGAGACTTATTCCATACAATCAAGTAATGGCTTACAACACAATAGAGACCAAATAAAGGGCACCAAGATACAGTCCTAATCATAGATATACACAGGGGGACAGAGGATATGTAGTTTTCTATTGAGCCAGAAGTCTGATATTTATAAATTCAGATCAACAATGAAAGAGCATCATCCCAGGCAGTCAGTGTGGGACTTGATAAACAATCTTAAAAGCGGATGCTGACCTCCAGTGGGCAAAGAGAGGCCTTATCTCCCTATGGAAGAAAGTAGCTGAGCTCTAGGGAAGACTAGCTTTTCATTTTTTCCAGAGTAGAAGAAAAATTAGTATGGCAGAGTCTAGAGTTTGGTTAACCCAATGGAATGCTGAGTTATGTGTGTGAGACAGTATAGACTAGGTAGAGCACTGAAATTGGGATCTGGATCCAGGTTCAAAATCCCACACAAGCCACTTCTTTGGGTTTCAGTGTTCTCATTTGTAAAATAAGGATATTGGGTCAGATGATTACTAAAGTCCTTTCTACTCTAGTCCATTCTAGGTGGCACGGAGGATAGAAAACCAGGCCTGGACTCTGGAAGACCCATTTTTATGAGTTCAAATCTGGCCTCAGACACTTACTAGCTGTGTGCCCTGAGCAAGTCACTTAACTCTGTTTGCCATAGTTCTTCATTTCTAAAATAAACTGGAGAAACAAATAGCAAACCATGCAAGTATCTATGTCAAAAACAACAAAAAACAAATGAGATCACAAAGTGTTGGACATGACTGAAATGACTGAACAATAACAAAGCCCCTTCTTACCCTAAATCTTAAACCTGAATGATGAAAGTATACGTGCATGTGTTTGTGTGCATGTGCACGCACCCACATACACACACACATCTGAATAGAGGACATAAAAGGTTGAATGAGAGATGAAGGTATGTTATGGTGTCTCCTCCTCTCAGAATCAACAAGTTTCTGTCATGCACCTAATTCTAACTGAAGACTGCATAATCTGTTTCATGTAGAGTGCAGATTGGAGTAAGGCATGGACAGGATCAGGGGACCAGGCTATTGCAGATTTTTCTGCCAAGTGTCGAGATTGTCATCAGGGAACAAATGAATGGGGAATGGGAGTCAGAGGCTTCAAGAAGCTAAAGGGGTAGTATCTTAGAAAGATGTTCTTTCATGTACATTTTGGTTACAGTGACACATACTGGTTCTTTTTCATTCTGCCTTTTCATTGAAAAAAAGTTCTTTAAGGACATCTACTAGGTTAAATAATTTATTGTAATTGTATTTAGTACAGCAAGGTGTATAATTGCATTTATTTTATAATGATTCTTTAATTCATACTTTGTTTAATTCACACTGTCTACTATCCAAATAGTCCAAAATATTATTAAGCATCTTATAATTACATAGCAAATTATGCTTTCTGAATATTGCTAAATCTCTCCCTAGTCACCATCCACTCATTCTAATCATTTCTGTCCTTCAAGATTGGGTTCAAATTCTTCCTTGTGCAAAATCTTCATTAGCCACTCTGATCTATCTCACCTCTGTGCTCTTATATCCAATTACTGTCTGTACCATATATCCTAGCCATTAACCTAAGGAGGATAATAATTAATTTGGATACTATCCAAAATGATGGAATTATTCTTTACTTGTTAATGTGGTTATATTTGAAAAACAAAAGGGACCTATAAGTTATTGCCTTATCCTTTCTGCAATTTATACTTGGAAATACAGGGCATCCCCAAAGTTTTGGTGTTCTTTTAAACTGCACTGATTTTTGGGAGATCCTGTATAGTAGGATCCTATATAGTACCTATATAGTAGGTACTCAATAAATATTATTCTTGTACAATTGTTACAAAGCTAGACTAGGAAGAATGAGGTACAAATTATGAGAAGCTAATACACAAATAAAGCAAGCTCACAATTTCCTCTTAATGATGGGCATACTTTTTTGGCTGATCTCACTAGGACATGGTTTAGTTTTATAATGAGCAGAATGTCTCTCAGAAAAGCTCACATGCCTGCCAAAGGCTTGTGGGTAGAAAGAAAGGAGGCTTTTCAAGAGAAGTTGAGACTGATGATGGAGACTTTTAATTCAAATATTTGGATGAGTAACATAAACACCTATCTGACAAGTTTGAATACTGATGAAGGCTAATTCTTAATCTTATTTAGCAAATAATCCAAATATACCTTAACACTTGTTTTGGTAATGCATAATTACGACATCCATTTCACTCAGAAATCCAAGGACAACATTTATTTTCAACTACAGGTGAATCTCATCTCTCATTGTTAATATGTTCGAAAAAAAGAGTAGATATTAGTATTACAATATGCATTTTTAGAGTGCTTTGAGGCTTACTTAGTCCTTTCTACCCCTACAACAGCCTTGAGAGGTAAGGTAATTCAATTATTTTTAACCCCATTTACAGACGGTAAATCTGACATTTAGGGAAGTTAAGTATGCAGTAATCACTGGAAATGACCTGAACCAATCACCACATACAAATAAATAACAATTTTAAAGTAGCCCACATATAGTACTATGTTTTCTAAGCATGTGTATGTGCACATACATACACACTTATACATAAACATACACACATCTCCATACAGATAGATACACAGATATATACTTACACACAAATAAACACAATCCAATCGCTGGACATGAAAAAATAAAATCTCATATGGTTCTCATGACAGCCTGGGATCTAGGTTCTCTTATTATTCCTGTTTTATAGATGAGGAAACTCAGGCTGAGAAAGAAGAAGTGACTATCCTTGGGTCATGAAGATAGTAAGTACCTATGGAAGGATTTGAATTCAGGTCAGTCAGTAATAGTCCAAATGTCTCATTTTACCAATGAGGAAATGAAGGTGTGGCTTGAACCAAGGTCTTCAGACCCCAGACACAGCCTTCTTTCCTGTGTATCACGAGGAGACTTCTAATTCCCATAATATAACACTTGTACTCCCTACCTCAGAAGGATATTGCAAGGAAAGCATTTTATAAACCTTAATGTGCTATAAATGCAAGGTAGAAGCACTCAGGTGTATTACAGCTTTATTGGCTTATCTTTCAACTTATTTTAGAAGCATAAAGCATATTTTAAAACAAGACATACAGTTGCTGTGCTGCTGCTTTAAAATTATAAGCCTCTTCCTTGATTTTCATGTAGCATGTGATTCTGTTTCACCAGCAAGTATCTGATGTGCATAAAGCAGGGCTTGAAGTCACCCTCCTTTCTGAGCAGTGTCCACACTGACCATGTCATTGTTCACATGTGCTTGAAATCAGTCATTTAACTGTATCACAAAGAAAGTCGAAACTTCACCTTGCTCTCTGCCATGTTGCCACCTCTGAACGTCTTTCCTCCTTTTTTCTCTCTTTTCCTTCCTAATCTTCATAAATCATTCTACCAACTACCTCCAACAGGGAAGAGGGAAATTTAATTCCATAAATCCTTATCTATATCTAAGCTCTCTCATCCAGATCTAGATTTTGTACCCTCTACTTATTACATATTTGACTCTCCTGAACAACAGCTTTACCTTCTATAATATGGGGTAAGAATATTTTCAATGCCTATCACATAGGGTTACTGTATGGAAACTTTAAAGCATATGTGTAAGTTTATATAAACACATGTGTATTTATACACATATGTATGCTTTAAGGCTTGAATACTCTAAATAAACTAATGTACACACATGTGCGTGTGTGTACACATACGCACATGTGTATACTTTAAGGCATAAGCTATAAACACACATACACCTATATACACATGCATGTATATGTATGCATGTATATTGTGTGTGTGTGTTTGTTTATTGGGCAGCTAAGTTACATGGTGGTTAGAGTGCTGGGCCTAAAGACAGGAAGACTCATCTTCCTGAATCTAAATCTGGTCTCAGATACATCCCTGGGAAAGTCACTTAACCCTATTTACCTCAGTTACCTCATCTGTAAAATGAGCTAGAGAAGGAAATGTCAAAGCACTCACAAATGGGATCACAAATAGTTGGATTTGACTGAAAAATTCTGTTTGCATATTGATGTGTATACATACATGCATACATACATACACCAATATAAATGTATGTGTACACATATATGTGCACTCATGTCTCTACACATGTACATATGTGTGCATGCATGCACATACACACGTGTCTATACACATACAAGTATGTGTTGTATGTATATGATGGGTGCGTATGATAATCTGTATACATATGTATATGTGTATTTTATGTATATGATATATACATGAGCACATACACATATAGACAGATAGATATAGACATAGATACACACATAATACACAAATATATAAAATATCCACATATCTGTCCATTTCCAGAGTATTATTTCACAGAATCAGTTTATTCATTTAAAGGGACCTCAGGGACCATCCAGTCTAACTCATAGACTAACATAAATGAAACTTTCTTTAACAAACCCAAGATGGCAGACCTCATTCTTCTTTTGCGAAGTTCTGTGTAGTTCTTCCTTACCTCAGATCTAAATCTTCGTCTGTGAGGCTTCCACCTATTATTCTGAATTCCACCCTTTGGAGCCAAACATAAATATTTCTCTTCCCTGTGACAGTCTTTAAAATACTCAAAGATAGCTTCTCATATCTTACCCCTTTTGCAGAAATGTTCTCTTTCTTGGTTTACAGTCCTAGTTTCTTTAATTCATGACTGCAGGTCCATCCTCAATCTGGCTTTCCCCTCTAGGCACCCTTTGACTCATCAATGTCCTCCATACGTTGCAGTGATATGCAATACTAAAGAAGTGGTATAGCTTAGGACACACTCATCTCCTTATCTTGCATGCTACTTTTCTCTTCATACAGTCCAAGATTGCATGAGCTTTCTTTGCTACCCTCTGAGGTCATTGGCTCATTTTGATCTGGTAGCCCACTGAACCCACCAGACTGTTGTAGATTTTTATTAAGTTCCTCATTAATTCTCTGATTCACCCAATAGATGTTTATGAAGCACTTATTATGACCTAAGCAATATCTCCCCACTGAAAGTCCTGTTTTACGCCAAAGAAAATGATGTAAATTTCTACAGATTGATAGATCTTTAAATATAAAAATAATCTCTTTGATTACTCTTAAGCAATTCAATAACCAATCATGATTAGAAAAAACTGAGGATGAAGAAAGGTATTCACCTTTTGCCAAGGTGATGGACTCAAGATGGAACAGTCAATATGGGGGTTTGTGTTGCTCGATAACACATACCTGTTAGATTCCTTTTTTCCCTCAGTAGTGGAATGATGGAAATTTATAGATATATATGTCTGAGTAGAGGCCATAAAGTTTGAGTTGAGAAGTGAAGGCACATTATAGTGCTCCCTTATGGGAATAAGTGCAAGGAGGAGCAAGAAAAAAAAGGAGGAGAGAAGAGGAAAGAGGATCATTGAACCATCTTGTTTTGTTGTTGTTAATACAGATAATAGGAAGAAGTAGAGAAAAAACAGTACTGCTTTTAAACCTACAGATTCAATGTAGTATATATTTTTAAAAAGCAAGCTAGTAGTTAATAGAAACTTGCAGTTTGGGACACTTTTCTTGTTTTCTGTTCTTTACAAAAATAAAGTCTACTTGATATTCAGTTCAGAATAAAAATAAGAAGAAAAACAATTTTAAAAAGTGTTTTTCATAACCTACCTTCTGGAATGTCTCAGGGGAGGGGAGAGCAAATCTAGTTGTAATGCCCCTGAATGTCCCATTGCTGAGACTGGAGTATATCTCTAGGGTTGAGGCCCCATGTATGGAAAATCACCAATAAATGAGACCATTGGCATAGCCAGACTACCCAGCATACTCTCCTGGCCATGAGAAACTTCTGCCATTCACTCAGTTTGGGCAATGTTACATTTAAAAAGTTGTTTTGTAAAATACAAGCTTCATACAAATATATGTGTACTTGATGTTTCTAGACATTTTATCCACTACTCAAACCACCAGAAACAATACTTTTTAAATGATAAGGTTATATACACACACGTACACACACACCCGCGGTTGAACAGGGACTTACAGCTAACTGTATTAACTCCTTCTTTTTATTTATTCATTCATTCATTCATTTATTTATTTTGCTGCTGCTGAAATTAAGGGCCAGGAACATTAAAAGATGGGTCCAAGGAATTGTAAATATGTTTATAAATAATAAAATCTAGGATTTGAACCCAGGTCTACTGATTTCTGACTTAACATTTTTCCCCTTTCTACATATTTCTTGCTTTCTTAATGGTTTTTCTTTTGAACTTATTCAAAGCCTTTAGACCTATAAATAAAACATAACATTTATTATCTAAATAGCTCCAGCAAGGTATTTATCTTAAAGTATGGTCAAGTCAGAATATATGGGTTTGAATTCTGATTCTCATACTTGTTAACTCTGTAAACTTGAGTAAGTCACTTGAAATACCTGGGCCTGCAAATGGAAAGTGAGGGGGTTTGGACTAAACGGTCTCTAATTTCTCTCAAACATGTATGTTTATAAACCAATGAGTCTATAACCTAGTCTGACCATTGCTTCTAGCATTTGAACAACATATTCTTCTTTGTCCCCCAGTGAAGATGTTCATTATCTTGTCTTGGTAATGTAGACTGTCTATCACCTATTCCTTACTCTCAGTAGATGACTTTTTCTTAAAGAAAAAAATCATACATTTCCTTGCTGACATCTTTTACCCACATCTCCTAGAATATTTGTCACTTGTAATATGTTGCTGTCTACTCATGCCCAACAAGCCCCTCTCCATTGCCCTTTGAGTGATTCCTGACTTCATTTGTTAAGATAATACAGCATTCTATGACTCACGGACACACAGAATCCCTGAAAGGATCTTGGTGATAAAAGATGTGCCTTTGTTTATTTTAAGGAGAGACTTGGAGTCCTTAAAAACGTTATGCAATCTCCCCAAGGAAATCCTACCAGCTGCCCCACTCCTGTTCAATTCTGGAATGAACTTATTGCTCATTTACTATGTCTCCAAAGATACATGCAGATATACTTAGAGATAGATGAAGTTTTTATTTTTAAATATATCAGTATTTCTAGTCATGTGAGCAACAAATGACAGATTAAACATTCCTTTCCTCTCCCACTTCCCATGACCTCTCAGACTTCTAAAAACAGAAATTATGCAGCAAAGATAAAAACAACTTCAGTATCTCCACAGTCTAGGACACCCAGAATCCAAAAGAAAGTTAAAAAACAAAACAAAACAGAAGCTGATGCTCACTCATCATCTCTCCCTCAGCCCCATGCTATCAGCAGCAAGGTTGTATTAGAAAACCCAAGGATATGACACAGGCATACATCAAAACACCCACCTAGATCTCCACTCACCCCTCCCACTTTCCTGGGCTGTGAAGACTTTGCTTCAGGTTATGGAAGTTAGCTCTGGGAACTCTAGCACTGCAAGCTCTGAATTGCTGGTACCAGTAAGGAAAAACAACAAACAAGCTCTTAAAACAAATGATGCTAAGGAAGGGGGGGAGTGGGATAGGTCACCATGACAGAACACCTGTGGGGCACTGTGCAGCACTCCACCAAGGCCAAGGAAAAGAACAAAGCTCTCAGCTGGGGACAGTTTGGGTCACAAAAAGACAGCTGGAATAGAGGGCTACTGGGGTGGGGGGAGGGGGTGAGTCATGAATTACTCAGTGGGGGAGGTGGCTAATATGCTTTGAGTTCTAGCCCCTAAAGAAAACATAATGAGAGGGAAGGGAGTCAGGAAGTGAACGATAAGGAAAATAAGAGAGGGGAAAAGACCGAAAGTGCCAAAGATTTCAAGAAGTAAACTCAAAGACCTTGAAGATAAACACAATAATCAATGGGGAAAAAAACAACTTTAACACAGAGGGAAATAAGGCCTCCAGAACTAGTAAACAAGTCTAGGCATCTATACATAAATACAAAATGAAGGAAAATGATCCAAAATTGATGAGACAGAGTACTCGGTGGAAGTTGAGGACAACATGGAAATAAATTATGACACGATGTTTTTGAGTGGTTTACAGAAGAAATAAGAATTATGAGAGCAGAATTTTTGTCCTGCTCAATAAAAATAATTGACTGAATAGACAAATTGGATCTGCTTTGGTCAGCCTCATTAAAGAAACAAAAGAGAGAACAATAGATTGGTGATGTACATACACAGAATTGAAGGAAAGTCTAGAAGAAAAGAATAAAAAAAAAGTTAAAAGAAAATATGCTCACTATTTCCACCAAAGCATACTGACCTTAAAGACATGATGTATAAAAGCAACCTAAGGATTATAGGTCTCCCAGAAGAATATCACAAGACAAAACAACTTAAAACCATAATGAAGAAAACAATAATATGGTCCAGAACTTCTGAACAGAGAAAATTAAATTCCAATTGAAAGATTTCACAGATTCACTCCAGGACAAAAAAATACATGAGGTCACAGACTCTAAGACACACGGAGTAGTTAAACTTAATAAACCAATTCAGAAACAAGTTTTGTAAGTAATAATAATGATATTACAACAGTTTACATTTATATAGCATTTACTACATGCTAGGCACCATTTTACACGTTACAGTGCTTTACAGTTGTTATGTCATTTGATCTTCACAACAACTCTGGTAGGTTGGTGTGTTTATTATCCTCACTTTACAGAAGAGGAAACGCCGATCGACAAGGGTTAAGTGATTTTGTCACACAGTAATTGTCTGAGGCTGGATTTGAACTCATGTTTTCCTGACTCTAAGCCTCATTCTCTATCTCTTATACAACCCAACTGCCCCCATCAGAAGAAAGACTTTTAAATAAAAGGAATGGGTATTCAAGTAATGCAAGACTATTCTATAACCACTAGAAAAAACTGGTGGGAATGTGTTCCAAAGATCACTGGTTCTCAGGCTGGAATTCAATAATGAAGAAGAGTTGGAACTCTTTCATAAAGAAAACTAGAAACAAAGAGATTGCTTGCCTCTCAAACACCCCAAATTACAGAAATTAAGGAGGAATAAAAACATATATCAGGCAAGGACAGCAGCATCAACACAATGACAAGACAGCAGCAAATTTCTCAAAGTACACAGGGGAAAAAGACTGAAGACAGGACTTTGGTAACAGTGAAAAAGTAGACAAATTATGGATGAAACCTAACAATACCTGCCTACAGGGGACTCAATGGTGATTTTATCAATTTTATCAATTCTACACTATAACATGGGAGGGACTACATTATAACACATAACATCATATAACATGTATATAACATATAAAGAGGAAAGTGGACATTTTTGTCCACTTGTCTTGAATGTATTTTATTTGTACTCAGAACTCCTCATGAGTTCAAATTTAGCCTCAGACACTTACTAGCTGTGTGACCCTGAACAAGTCATTTAACCCTGATTGTCTCAGTTTCTTCATCTGTAAAATGAAATGGAGAAGGAAATGGTTAATCACTCCAGTATCTTTGCCAAGAAAATTCCAAGAGGGGTCATGAAGAGTCAGACATGAGTGAAATGGCTTGACATTAATTTTTTTTTTTTTACTTCCTCTGTGGAAATTAGTGCTTTCCTCTTTTGAATCATGTTGAATATCTTTTTTGGAATCTCTGCAGTATATGAGAATTTTATGTAATCAGAGCTGGGTAATCCACAAGCAGGCATATTCAAAAGACCTCTCCACCTATATGGAATCCTTCAATGATTCAGACTCTGGGTTATAAACCCTCTATGATAGGACAATATGACAGTTGTCCTGACCTTGGCTCAACTGTGTTTTTAGAGTCACTGTTGCTAGTACCCAGATGGTTATTGATTCAACTTTGTCATTTGTTCAAATTTGATGAACATTTCTCATTATATCTTTCAATGATTCTTATATGATTTCAATGGATTAAAAGAAGTCATCTTCTTGTTAAGGAGACGTGAATGAATAATTATTTACTTTGACATTACATAAATTTCAAAGAATATGGTAGATCAGTTCAATAAGAGAGTTAACATTCTTCTCTAGACATTTCATTGGCAAGCATTGTATAATTTGACCACAAACACTGATATACATACATAAATATATGCATACATCCACACATGCATGCACAAATAATTGTTCTGCATTTCTTTCCCGGAAATTTAATTACTTATATCATATAGGGTAATGTTCAATCTATTAACACTGATATATGGGGAAAAGGAAGATGGCAGAGTGTTTAGGATAGAAGACATGGAGTCAGGAAGATCCAAGTTTGAATATGACTTCAGATACCTACTAGCTGTGTGACCATGGGTCAGTCATGTAATCTACCTCTGCCTCATTTTTTTTCACCTGTAAATTGCGAGAAGTAATATAGCACCTACTATAAAGGCAAGGTTAAAATATGTCAATACATCTAAAGTACATTATAAAACTTACAGTGTTGTAGAAATACAAGTTATTATTTTTATTGGTATGTTTAAGTGTGTATGTGTGTGTGAGTGTGGTTAAGTGTGTGTGTGTGTGTGTGTGTGTGTGTGTGTGTGTGCTACTCTAGGTCTGACATTTGACAAATGACTCTTCCAAATGATTGTGCAATGCTTTAGAACTTGAGTCTTTCAATCCTGTATTGCTTTAAGATGGATAAGTGCATTAACTTGCTACATGAGTCTGTATTTAGCCAATTTTCTAAGCACCTGAGTCCATCCATGATTTTCTGCTGAGTTTTAAGCAGGATTACAGCTTCTTGGTTGATTTTCCATTTTGCTGATTTTTCCCCTGCCAACTAATCAGTCATATTTATTTATCCAATTTAACAAATTGTGGCTTTGGCATACCTGCCTCCTTGTGAAACTGTACAGTGAAAGACATTAAGTAAAATTCACAAAATATGGCAATTAAGTGATTAGTCCCTTTCGAATATCATAATAAAACTGCTCACCTCCAAATAATGGCTTGTGGGAAAAGGGTAATTTTTATTATAATAGGTAAGCTCCATTTTAAATAATTGAAAGAGTATCCTTTTGGCATTTATATACATATATATATGTCTATATGTACATACATATATATATTATATATATATATGTATATATAATATATATATATACATATATATGTGTGTATATATATATATATATACGTATAGGTTATAACAGAAAACCTTTTTACTTCCCTAACTCATCATTTTTGGCATGTATTTCTTTCCCCTCCTCCACTTGTGGAAGTTTCAAATTCTTCACTACCGGGCTACCAGGAATCATAGGGTTGACCTGATAATTTAGGTAGGGATTACCTTTGAACTCTTGTTACCTGATATCCAATTAGGGGATTGAAACTAAAAAATAAATGTAGAGAAATAGGTTATCACCCCCTCTGTTGTATTATTTAATACTTTCCTTGTCATATTCTTATGTTACTGTCTCTTTTCTCTTGCCAGTAATCACCTTGTAGGTTAAGGGAGAAGAGGAAAAAGGAAGGGAAAGGAGAATGTTTTGTCATCAAGGAAAGATCTGGTATACATAGGTAGCACAGTAGCCATAGTACTGGACCAGGAAAAACCATTTCCATTAATTCAAATCTGGCATCAGACATTTAAGAAAAAGGCAAACCATTCCAATATCTTTGCCAAGAAAATCCCAAATGGGATCATGAAGATACTGGAGTGGTTTGTCATTTACTTCCCCAGCTCATTTTACAGATGAGGAACATGAAGTAAACAAATTTATATGACTTGCCTAGTTTTAACAAATAAAGATTAATTAATAATAATAATAAAAGAACAAATTCCTCTGTGATAGAAACTTCAAAGCACAGAAAGGGATATAATGATGTAAACTTCTTTCTCTTTTCTTCTCATCTCTGCCTTTCTCTCTGTCTCCATATGTCTCTGCCTTCTGTCTCTCAGCATTTGTAACAACAGGAAAATATCAAGGAAAATTTAGGAGGTTTTTATTCCTGAAGGTAGTTTACAAACAGTTCATTTTCATTGAAAAGTCACTGAAACTAAGTATTGCTTGAAGTAGGACACACTAGTTTATGTCCATACCTGAACCCAGAAAATGCTCTCCTATTAATGATAGGAAGAGTAAGAGGAATGCCTAAAATCAAATGTGGAAATAGTACTCCATCAGCTAAAGTTTCATGTTATACAAATGGAAAGAGAATTTGTATCTACTAACAATCCTAAAAATTTAAATAATTTGAAAATGAATAATATGAAAGTTCGATCAGTATTCATTCTAAGTCAGAAATTACACATATATTTCAATGCTCCATCCAGCTGTTCAACTGCCATCCAGTTGTAGCATGACTAAGATTCTCAAAGATGATCAATTTTGGTACGAAAAAAAGGTCATACATGCTCATATTTCTTTTATAAGAAAAGTGACATTTCAGTTTCTTTTTAGACTTTTTCATTGAGATTTTATGTGCTAGGCTATTAATGAAGGAACATGATTCCTATCTAGCCATGCTAGGTATTTTCTAGCCAATGATAATCTTCCTCAAATCTTTCCCCTTTTCAATCATCCTCCATTCAGTTACCAAAGTGATTTTCCTAAAATTCAGGTGCAGTTAAGTCACCCTTCATATCCACCCCACCCTACACACTCAGTACACTTCAATGCATCTCCATCACCTCTAAAACCAAAGACATAATCCTTTTTTTGTTATTCAAAACTCTTTTCATTCTAACACACTCTTAACTTTCCAGTCTACTTACACCCTGCTTCTTACTATACATCCTTTGTTCCAATGACAGTTTCCTAGTTTTTCCACGAATAAGACACGCCCCTTTTCACTTAGGGCATTTTCTCTGGCTGTCCCTCATACTGGAAAAACTCAATGTCCTCAACTCAGTCTACTGACTTCAATCACTTCTTTAATGTTCAACTAAAACTACATTTTTTTTTACACAATGCTTCTCCTAATCCCTTTCAATTCTATTGCCTTGTCTCTATTAATTATTTCTTACTTGTATGTAGCTCATTTGTATTTGTATAACATGTTTCTGTCATTACATTGGAAGCTCCTTAAAGACAGGAATTATCTTTTGCCTTCTTATGTGTCTCCAGGGCTTATCACAAGGCCTGGCATACAGTAGGTGCTTAAGAGATATGTATTTTTGATGATGATGATGATGATGATGATGATGATGATGATGATGATGATGATGATGGTGATGATGATGATGATGATGATGATGATACTGGCAACATGAAAGACAAATAGTTTGGAGCCTGGAATGTTAACCCATGAAACTTTCAGTAGAAATTGTAATTTATACTTACAGCAGACATGATGAGCTCTCCTCCCAAATTCTGGATTTCAGCTTTCACTTGACTGCATATTTTGAGCTGGTGGGAATAGAATTTGATCTGTTCCAGATAAGCCAATAAATCTTGCTTGCAGGATGGGTCAGGGCACTAAAATAGACCAAATGAAATAGAAAATGAGAGAATAACATTTCATATGTAAGTGCATATGTAGTGACAATGAGTGCAAATAGCATACCCCTGTTGGGTATACAGGTAAAACATTTATTACGTGTTTCCTATGTGTCACGAAGATTGTACTAAAGATGGGGGATACAAATACAACCAAAAACAGCAGTCTATGACCTCAAAGAATTTATATTTCAATAATAGAAGAAAACACATAACAGCTAGGAAGGGACATCATGGACACCAAATCTCTTGGCAAATGCTTTAACAAATGCTTTAAATGTCTTTCACCACAAGAATTTTTATGGGCAAAGAAATATACATACATACTTGCATACATACTTATGTGTGTATACTTATATTTAAATTTTAATTTTCTTTGACATCTTTGTTTAAAATCAGAAAAAACCTGAAAATCCTTTTGAAACCCACAATCTGCTTTTTTATGACTAATTAGGGGTACTTTTTACAGTATTTACTTTTTAAATTTTTGAAAAATAGCCTTAAAAACTGTAATCATTCTATGTTGTTGTTTCTTTTTTTGAATAAAGCATAATTGGCCATGTTAGGTAAATGAACTCATTTCTGCTTCAGCCACTTTTGATGGAGAAAAGGCCAATGAAACAAACAATATAGAGGGAGTATTTTAGAAGAAAAATCAGCCATATCTTCAATGCCTTTTCATCAGCATAGGCACTCTCTTCAGCTACTGCAAAGCCTCTATGAGAGATTAACATTTTCCATATACTTTCTGCTCTAAATCTGTTTTCCATATGTTTATGATAAAGAAACCAATCTCTCTTTGTTACCCTAAGTTTCTTCAAAGAAAGGTGGGAGTATGTTGTAAAGAGAGGGTTATTCTTTGGGTATGGGTTGAATGACATGGCCTCTGAATTTCCTTCCAACGCTGAGGTGCTGAGGCTACAAATCCTTCTTTTTCTTAAAAGTCATTGACTAAATGACAAGTAGTATGGGGAAATGAGAATGACAACTTTGCAATGATAATGGTACATAAACTTTCAAGCTTAGTTTTATAAAGCAAATTCTTAACCTTTGTAGAACATTATCAAATGTTGTCATTTGTTTAATTCTGTCATTAACCAATTAACAAAAAAATCACTGGAATATATCATAAAGTAGCTTGACTTATCACACCCACTTTATTGAGACTTCACAGACCAGGACATCTGTTGAGTACTCTATTATGGAGATTTTTCTTAGTCTAACTTTTATATGCACCTGGGCATTCACTAGAGACAAGCAGATGGCAACTCAATTTCAATGTTCTTTTTCACTTCAAACCATCATTAGCTTTGTATTTTAATTTTTCGTTCTTTGTTGTGTTAATGTTTAATATAACATTTAGTAGGAAAAGAGAATAAGGAGAGGTATGGTACTTCAGATTCATTTTGTTCCCTTCAAACAAAAGAAATAATTAGTAACTGACTTCTTTTTTTGTAACATGACTTTCTAATGCACATTGGGTCATTTTTGTAAAATTTGGATTGTAGATGCTCTTCTTTCATGGTCCATTTCAAATAACTCCAGCAATAGCCTAGGAAGATATTAAATATTGCTCATCTGGCAAAGTGAAGACTGTTAGTGAAAGTTACAATTGGCTCCAGCTTTTACTATGGCTTCCTGAGTTAGGAGAAACACATAGTATAATTCAGTGAGTCAGCCTTCTGCATTTCCATTGGCAGCTGCTCAGATGACTATGCTCCATGTGCACAATTGCATAGCAAATGGTTGTCCTTAAGTAATACTGTATGATCAGATTAATAGGGTCAGCACTTCTAGTATGAATAAACAGCAAATGAGAGTTTGAAAACTTCCAGAGAGTAGAGGAACCATTTTCAGGACATGAGTAAATATAGATAGATTCTTTTCTCATGTCAGTATAAGGAGGCTGCTAAAATTTAGGGTTTTTTCAGGTTAGGACAGATTTTGATGGGACTTACAGGCCACATCTCTGTAATATTTCTAGCATTAAGAACCACTTTCCTCTTAGAAAACCATGTGAGGCAGTAAGATTATATCTATTGCAAGGAATAAGGAAACTGAGTCTCTGGATAGAAAAAGACTTCACTAAAATCAAATAGCTAGCAAACAATAGAGCTAGGATTCTAAGCCAGGTCTCTCCAATACTAAGACACCTTAAAAAGCATCTAATTCAAATCCCTATTTTACAATTAAGAAAAATGAGAATTCACATAGTAAAGTAGCCAAATAGTATTTGGATTACATGAGGCTCTAAGAAATGCCTTTGGAGAGATAATTTAAGAATTAATGAACTATCTGAAAGTCATGCTCAGAAAAGAGCTTTAACATCATCTTTCAAGAAATTATTGAGGAAAATTTCCCTGATATCTTAGATCAAGAAAGTAAAGCAGAGATGTAAAGAATCCACCAATCACCTCTTAAAAGAGATCTCAAAACAGAAACTATCAGGAATATTATAACTACATTCCAGTCCTCTAAGGTTAAAGAAAAATACTTCAAGCAGCCAGAAAGGAAAAAAAAAAAATTAAACCCAAAGTGTGTGTATCTTAGCAAATTAATGGTAGCTATTTTATTAATATTCAGTAAGGATTTTAATAATATTAATGTTTTATTGAGTAATAACAATTATTATAATTTCAAATATGATATTCTGGAAATTGCATCTTAAAAAGAGGACTAAAAAAGGCCAATCTGTGTTATATAAAGAATTTATTTATCTGTTTTTAAAAATTGATCAGGAAGGGGAGCTGCATGAATTCCTCTTGGTCTTTCACATGTATGTAGATATCATAGACATTTCTATGAATTCTTGTGATATTTTATCAACCACCCAAATATAATTTGTAACAGCATAATATATATTTCAAAGGCTATGAATCAGAATTCTCTGTGGACATTGTACAAAAAGAGGGAAGGATCACTTAAAATGTAAAGCCTTGGAAGGGGCTGCAATCTGTGTGAGTTAAGCAATATCCTTCCTAATAACTGATCCATAAAATTATTAAAGCAACAAGTAAGGTTTAGATTGGCTATTAAAAGTAAAACACCTGGCAAACATGTTCACTACGCATATCTCTATATTCCTTCAAAACATTTTTTTTAAAATTTTATTTTAGACTCAAATGCCAGAAAACAAATACAGAATAGAAAAAAAGAACCAAAAACATATCATGAACTTAAATATAGGAACTTAAATACAAAGTTGAAAAGGGAAAAAAAAGCATGTCATGTGCATAGCAGAACATAAGAGAAGATTTAAATTATGTAACAATAAATTTTCATTTCAAAAAAGCCTGTATGATAAATAACACGTGTTGAAAATTGTCTATATTTTTTTCGATTCATTGTGAGTTATTTTGTTATCTGCTGTGCATTTTTTACTTTGTTCTTTTGTTCCTCCCCTGACCCCCAGAAGGCTACAATCAAGTTTAGATATGTTTCTTTATAGCTATAGATACACACACACACACACACACACACACACACACACACACGTATTTTCCCAAACATTCTACTCCTGATCTTTGTTGTTGATGTTTGTGCGTATCTATTGCTTCTTATCCCTCCTGCCTCCTCTACTTTACTTCCACCCACTACCTTGCTCTCTTATTACTTGCCTAACCCCCCTCCAAGAATCCTTCCCCTATCCTCCCATTCCTTCCATGCCCCCCTTTTAACTATTCCCTCCCCCTCCAATCTAAAGAATGCTCCCTTGTCCTCTCTCCCTTCCCTATGCCCCTAGTGTCTTTGGAATTTAGAAAACTTTTATACTCTTCTAAATATATATGTATTGTTCCCTCTTAAACCCATTCCTGATGAAAATAGGTTACCAGAAGAACTACCACCCCTCCTTCCCTATCTAATTCCTCTGTATAGCTACTTCTTTTTGCACCTCATTTGTACAAAATAATTACTCTTTTCATCTGTTCCTAAATAGTTTTAATTTTAAATCCATATCCTACTCAGGCTTTCTCCAATTTTACTTATGAATTACTCAATTATTAATAAGGATCTTGGGCATACATTTTATACTATATATATATATATATGTAAATATATGTGTGTGTATATATATGTATATATATGTATATATATATATGTATATGTATGTACATACATACATATACATATACATATATATATATATGAAAAGTACAAAAGTAAATAATCTGTCCTTGTGAATTCTTTATAATCAGTCTTTGGTATATACCGTATATTTCTCTTGCTTTTTGTTTGTCAAATTTTCTATTAGGTTCAAGATTTTTTTTAACAAAGTCTTGAAAGTCTGAGAGTTTGTCAAATAGCCATTGTTTTGTTTTGATTTTTTTTCATTCAGGATAACACTTAACCTTATAGGGTATGATATTTTCTGCCAGAGTCCGAGTTCTTTTGCTATTCAATATAATATGCTCCAAGACATGAGGTCCTTTAATGTCTTTGCTGCTAGGTCTTGTGTGAGTCTAATTGTGGCACAAGCATAATTAAATTGTTTTAATCTTAATGCTTTCAATATTTTATCCTTGAGCTGGGGCTTCCAGAATTTGACTGTGATTTTCTTATGAATATTCCTCATGGGATCTCTTTTAAGTGATTATATATAGACTTTTTCTATTTCTATTCCCCCTGCCCCTTGTTCTAATGCTTCAGGACAATTTTCTTTAATTATTTCTTTTACTATTGTATCAAGGTTCTTTTTTTACTCATAACTTTCACTTAGTCTGATTATTTTTATATTTTCTCTTCTTTATTCTATAAATACTGTTATTTTCCTTATATTTAACTTTTTCCCCCAAGATTCAAGTCTCAGCTCTATTATTTGGTCACCTCTATGATCCTGGTCAACTTACAATATCACATGGTTGTGGTTTCATTGTCTCTATTTATTTATTTATTTTGTAAATTCTTTTATTTGTTTTCACTTCCATATATCTTAGATTTTTCCCCCTCCTTTCCCCCTCCCTCCCCGTGATGGCTTGCAATCTTGTATAGGTTCTATACATACATTCCTGTTCACTACATTTTCACCTTAGTCATGTTGCATAGAAGAATTAAAATGAATGGGAGAAACCATAAAACAAAACAAAACATAATACAAAGGAAAAGGGTCTGCTTCATTCTGCAATCCAATTCCATAATTCTTTCTCTGGATGTGGAAGGCCTTTTGCCTCAAGAGTCTATTGGGAATTGTTTAGGTCCTTGCATTGATATGAAGGATTAAGTCTACCAGAAAAATTCTTCAAGCTCTCTGATTATTGCTGCGTACAAAGTTCTCCTGTTTCTGCTCCTGTCACGCAGCATCAGTTCATATAAGTCTTCCCAGGCCTCTTTGAAGTCTTCCTGTTCACCATTTCTTATAGCATAACAGAATTCCTTTACATTCATATAGCACAACTTGTTCAGCCATTCCCCAATAGATGGGCATCCCCTTGATTTCCAGTTTTTGGCTACCATAAAGAGAGCTGCTATAAATATTTTTGTACATATAAATCCCTTTCCCACTTTTATGATCTCTTTGGGATGCATCCTAGAAGTGATATTGTTGGGTCAAAGGGTTTGCCTTTGGACATAGTTCCAAATTGCTCTCCAGAATGGTTGGATCAGCTCATAGCTCCACCAATAATGAATTAGTGTTCCAACTCTCCCACATCTTCTCCAACTTTAATCATCTTCCTGTTTTTTTCATGTTAACCAATCTGAGAGGTGTGATGTGGTACCTCAGAGTTGTTTTGGTTTGCATCTCTCTAACCAATAGTGATTTAAAGCATTTTTTCATATGACTATAGATAGCTTTAATCTGTTCCTTTGAAAATGGCCTGTTCATATCCTTCAACCAGTTATCAGTTGGAGAATGACTTGTATTTTTGTACATTTGACTCAGTTCTCTATATATTTAGAAATGAAACCTTTATTACAAACACTAGTTGCAAAAATTCTTTCAGTTTTCTGCTTCCCTCCTAATCTTGGTGGCATTGGGTTTGTTTGTACAAAAACTTTTCAATTTAGTGTAATCAAAGATATCCATTTTGCACTTCATAATGTTCTCTCTCTTGCTTGGTCAACAATTTCTCCATTCTCCATAAATCTGATAAATATACTATTCTTTGCTTCCCTAATTTGTTTATAGTATCAATGTTTATACCTAGATAATGTATCTATTTGGATTTATTCCTGTATATGGTGTCAGACATTGGTCTATGCCTAGTTTCCGCCACACTGTTCTCCAGTTTTCCCAGCAATTTTTGTCAAAAATTGAGTTCTTATCCTAGAAGCTGTTTATCAAACAGTAGATTGCTATATTCATTGACTAGTGTGTCTTACATACCTAATCTATTCCACTGGTCTGCCCCTTTACTTCTTAGTCATTACCAAAGTGGTTTTGATGATTGCTGCTTTATAATACAATTTGAGATCCGGTAGGACTAGGCTACCTTCTCTAGCATTTCTTTTCATTAGTTTCCTTGATATTCTGGACCTTTTGTTCTTCCAGATGAATTTTGATATTATGTTCTCTAGCTCTAGAAAATAATTATCACGTGGTTTCTGTTTGTTTTGTTGTTGATATGATCATTAATGTTAATAGTTTTCCTAATACTGAACCAACCCTGCATTCCTGGTATAAATCCTCCCTGATCATAATGTATCATTCTTGTGATAAATTACTGTATTCTTTTTGCTAATATCTTATTTAAAATGTTTGTATCTATATTCATTAGAGAATTTGATCTATAATTTTTTTCTCTGTTTTGGCTCTTCCTGGTCTAGGTATCAGTACTATATTTGTATCATAAAAGGAATTTGGTAAGGCTCCTTCTTCCCCAATTTCCCCAATTAATCTATATAGTATTGGAATTAACTGTTCTATAATTGTTTGATAGAATTCACTTATAAATCCATCTGGCCCTGGAGATTTTTTCCTAGGGAGTTCATTGATAACTTGTTCAATTTCTTTTTCTGAGATGGGGTTATTTAAGAATTCAACTTCCTCTTTTGTTAATCTGGGCAATTTATAATTTTTAAAATAATTATTCATCTCATTTAGATTGTTGAATTTATGGGCACACAGTTGGGCAAAGTAATTTCTAATTATTTTTTTTAATTAATTTATTTATTTGACATTCATTTTAACAAAATTTTGGGTTCCAAATTTTCTCCCATTTTATCCCCTCCCCTCCCCAAACACCAAGCATTCTAATTGCCCCTATGACCAATCTGCTCTCTCTTCTGTCATCCCTCTCTGCCCTTGTCTCCATCTTATCTTTTGTCCTATAGGGCCAGATAACTTTCTATACCCCTTTACCTGTATTTCCTATTTCCTAGTAGCAAGAAGAGTACTCGACAGTTGTTCCTAAAACTTTGAGTTCCAACTTCTTTACCTCACTCCCTCCCCACCCCTTCCCTTTGGAAGGCAAGCAATTCAATATAGGCCAAATCTGTGTAGTTTTGAAAATGACTTCCATAATAGTTGTGTTCTATAAGACTAACTATATTTCCCTCCATCCTATCCTGTCCCCCATTACTTCTATTCTCTTTTGATCCTGTCCCTCCCCATGAGTGTCGACCTCAAATTGCTCCCTCCTCCCCATGCCCTCCCTTCCATCATCCCCCCACCCTGCTTATCCCCTTATCCCCCACTTTCCTGTATTGTAAGATAGGTTTTCATACCAAAATGAGTGTGCATTTTATTCCTTCCTTTAGTGGAATGTGATGAGAATAAACTTCATGTTTTTCTCTCACCTCCACTCTTTATCCCTCCACTAATGAGTCTTTTGCTTGCCTCTTTTATGAGACATAATTTGCCCTATTCCATTTCTCCCTTTCTCCTCCCAATGTGTTTCTCTCTCACTGCTTGATTTAATTTTTTTAAGATATGATCCCATCCTCTTCAATTCACTCTGTGCACTCTGTCGCTATGTGTGTGTGTGCGCGCGTGTGCGTGTGTGTGTGTGTAATCCCTCCCAGTACCCAGATACTGAAAAGTTTCAAGAGTTACAAATATTGTCTTTCCATGTAGGAATATAAACAGTTCAACTTTAGTAAGTCCCTTATGACTTCTCTTTGCTGTTCACCTTTTCATGCTTCTCTTCATTCTTGTGTTTGAAAGTCAAATTTTCTTTTCAGCTCTGGTCTTTTCATCAAGAATGCTTGAAAGTCCTTGATTTCATTGAAAGACCAATTTTTCCCCTGAAGTACTATACTCAGTTTTGCTGGGTAGGTGATTCTTGGTTTTAGTCCTAGTTCCTTTGACTTCTGGAATATCCTATTCCATGCCCTTTGATCCCTTAATGTAGAAGCTGCTAGATCTTGTGTTATCCTGATTGTATTTCCACAATACTTGAATTTTTTCTTTCTAGCTGTTTGCAATATTTTCTCCTTGACCAGGGAACTCTGGAATTTGGCCACAATGTTCCTAGGAGTTTCTCTTTTTGGATCTCTTTCAGGTGGTGTTCTGTGGATTCCTTGAATCTTTATTTTGCCCTCTGGTTCTAGAATCTCAGGGCAGTTTTCCTTGATAATTTCATGAAAGATGATGTCTAGGCTCTTTTTTTGATCATGGCTTTCAGGTAGTCCCATAATTTTTAAATTGTCTCTCCTGGATCTATTTTCCAGGTCAGTTGTTTTTCCAATGAGATATTTCACATTCTCTTCCATTTTTTCATTCATTTGGTTTTGTTTTGTGATTTCTTGGTTTCTCATAAGTCATTAGCCTCCATCTGTTCCATTCCAATTTTGAAAGAACTATTTTCTTCAGTGAGCTTTTGAATCTCCTTTTCCATTTGGCTAATTCTGCTTTTGAAAGCATTCTTCTCCTCATTGGCTTTTTGAACCTCCTTTGCCAATTGAGTTAGGCTAGTTTTCAAGGTGTTATTTTCTTCAGCATTTTTTTGGGTCTCCTTTAGCAGGGTGCTGACCTGCTGTTCATGCTTTGACTGCATCTCTCTCATTTCTTCCCAGCTTTTCCTCCACCTTTCTAACTTGATTTTCAAAATTCTTTTTGAGCTCTTCTATGGCCTGAGCCCACTGAGTGGGCTGGGATACAGAGGCCTTGATTTCTGTGTCTTTGCCTGATGGTAAGCATTGTTCTTCCTCATCAGAAAGGAAGGGAGGAAATGCCTGTTCGCCAAGAAAGTAACCTTCTATAGTCTTATTTCTTTTCCCTTTTCTGGGCATTTTCCCCGCCAGTGACTTGACCTCTGAATATTCTCCTCACACCCACCTTGCCTCCTGATCCTCCTAGCCAGTGCTTGGGGTCTGAGATTCAAATGCTGCTTCCCAGCCTCAGGGCTTCTGCGGGGGTGGGGCTGCTATTCAGTGTGAGATTAAGTTCAGGTGCTCAGGTCAGGGCAGGGCCGCCTCTCAGGCTCAGTTCCCTCAGGGGCTTTATGCAGAGACCTTCAACAATGGATCCAGGCTCCTGCCTGCTTGGGGAGCCCTGGTCTGCCGCTGCCTCAGCTGCTGCCTTCCGAGGGGGCCTGAGTTATGGGGGCACCCCACTCCCTTCTCGACCCGCCAAAAAGACCCTCTCACTGACCCCTGTCACCTGTGGGTGGAGGGACCCGCGCAGCCGCTAGAGATCCCATCCCTGAAGCCCGCTCAGATCCGTTCTTCTCCGTGCCGTGGCTGCGGCAGGGCTGGGCTGGGCTCTGCGTCCGCAGCGCGACAGACCTTTTGCGAGAGGTTTTCATGTCCCTCTGGAACAGAATTCTCCTTTGCTCCACTGTTCTATGGCCTCTACTGCTCCAGAATTCGCCGTGAGTTTCTTTTTACAGATATTCTACGGGTTCTGGGTTCAGAGCTATGTGTATGTGCATCTTTCTACTCCGCCATCTTGGCTCTGCCCCCCTAATTATTGTTTTAATTTCCTCCTCACTGAAGGTTAGTTCACTCTTTTTCATTTTTGATATTGGTAATTTGGTTTTCTCCTTTTTTAAAATCAAATTGACCAAAGGTTTATTAATTTTATTGTTTTTTTCATAAAACCAAATCTTAGTTTTATTTATTAAAAAAATAAATATTAAACAAAAATTTAGTAGTTTTCTTCACTTCAGTTTTATTAATCTGTCCTTTGGTCTCAGTATTTCTAATTTGGTATTTACTTGGGGATTTTCAATTTGTTCTTTTCAAGCTTTCTCAGCTGCACGTTCAATTCACTGATCTCCTCTTTCTCTATTTTATTCATGTAGGCATTCAAAGATATAAAACTTCCCTTAAAACCTGTTTCTTCAGTATCCCATAAAATTTGGTAGATTGTCTCATTATTGTCATTTCCTTGAATGAAGTTGTTGGTTGTTTCTATGACTTGTTGTTTAACCCACTCATTCTTTATTTATTTTTAGTTTTCAACACTCATTTCCACAAGATTTTGAGTTCCAAATTTTCTTCCCATTTCTCCCCTTTCCCCACTCCAAAACACCATGCATTGATTACCCCTTCCCCCAATCTGCCCTCCCTTCTATCACATCCGTCCCTACCTTTATCCCCATCTTCTCTCTTTTCTTGAAGGGCAATATAGATTTCTGTACCCAATTACTTGTATTTCTTATTTCCTAGATGCATATGTAAACAGTTCTCAACATTTGTTCCTAAAACTTTGAGTTCCAACTTCTCTCCCTTCCTCCCTCCTCACCATCCCCACCGAGAAGGCAAGCAATTCAATATAAGCTATATATGTGTAGTTTTGCAAAAGACTTCCATAATAGTCATGTTGTAAAAGACTAACTATATTTCCCTCCATCCTATCCTGTCCCCTTTCATTCCAATCTCTCTTTTGACCTTATCCATCACCTAAAGTGTATACTTCTAATTACTCCTTCCTCCCATTTGATCTCTCTTCTATCATCCCCCCACTCTACTTATCCCATTCTTCCCTACTTTCCTGTAGTGTAAGATAGATTATCAAACCAAATTAAGTGTACATGTTGTTCCCTCCTTAAGCCAAATGTGATGAGAGTAAGCTTTACTTTTTGCCTCTTACTTCCCCCTTGTCTCTCCATTGAAAAAGCTTTTTCTTACCTCTTTTATAGAGTAATTTGCCCCGTTCCATCGCTCCCTTTCTCCTCCCAATATATTCCTCTCTTATCCCTTAATTTTTCTTTTTTAGATATCATCCCTCCCTATTCAACTCACCCTGTGCCCTCCATGTATATATGTGTATATAATCCCTCCAGCTACCCAAATACTGAAAAAAGTTTCAAGAATTACAAATATTATCTTTCCATGTAGTTATGTAAAGAGTTCAACTTTACTAAGTCCCTTATGACTTCTCTTTCCTATTTACCTTTTCATGTTTCTCTTGATTCTTGTGTTTGAAAGTCAGATATTCTATTCATCTCTGGTCTTTATATCAAGAAGGCTTGAAAGTCCTCTATTTCCTTGAATGACCATTTTTTTCCCCCTGAAGTATTATACTCAGTTATATTGGGTAGGTGATTCTTGGTTTTAATACTAATTAAAAATGCATTCGATTGGAATTTTAATCCAAATTCCTTTGACTTCTGAAATATCAAATTCCAAGCCCTTTGATCCCTTAATGTAGAAACTGCCAGATTCTGTGCTATTCTGATTGTATTTCCACAACACTCTAATTGTTTTTTTATGTCTGCTTGCAATATTTTCTCCTTGACCTGGGAACTCTGGAATTTGGCTACAATATTCCTAGGAGTTTATCTTTTTCCATCTCTTTCAGGAAGTGATTGATGGATTCTGGTTCTAGAATATCAGGGCAATTTTTCTTGATAATCTCATGAAAGTTGATGTCTAGGCTCTTTTTTTGATTGTGGCTTTAAGGTAGTCCCATAATTTTTAAATTGTCTCTCCTGGATCTATTTTCCAGGTCAATTGTTTTTCCAATGAGATATTTCACATTATTTTCTACTTTTTCATTCTTTTGTTTTTGTTTTTGTAATTTCTTGGTTTCTCATAAAGTTATTAGCTTCCATCTGCTGCATTTTAATTTTTAAAGAACTATTTTCTTCAGTGAGCTTTTGAACCTCCTTTTCTATTTGTCTAATTCTGCTTTTTAGAGCATTCTTCTCCTCATTGGCTTTTTGGACCTTTTTTGCCAATTAAGTTAGCCTATTTTTAAAGGTGTTGTTTTCTTCAGCGTTTTTTTGGGTCTCCTTTAGCAAGCTGCTGACTTGCTTTTCATTATTTTCTTGCATTGTTCTCATTTATCTTCCCAATTTTTCCTCCACCTCTCTTACTTGATTTTCAAAATGCTTTTTGAGCTCTTCCATGGCCTGAGACCATGGAATATTTATTTTGGAGGTTTTGGACATGGAAGCCTTGACTTCCTCTGATGTTATGCTTTGTTCTTTTTCATTGAAATAATGGGAAAAAATACCTGTTCACCAAGAAAGTAACCTTTTTTGTCTTATTTTTTCTCTCTTTTTTGGGCATTTTCCTGGCTAGTTACTTGACTTTTGAGTCCTTTGTCAAGAGGAGTGTATACTCTGGGGACCTGTAAGTACTCAGTTCCTCCATGGTGACACAATCAAGGGAGAGGAGTTTACTCTTCTCCTGGCCTGCACACTGGTCTGGGAGAAACCAAAACCTTCTTTGCCCAGAATCTGCAATTGGAATTCCCTCACCACAACTGCCTCTGGCTCCACAGCCAGTGCTCTTCCTCACCCCTGGTGGAGCTCAGGGTTGAGAATCAGACCAGTGACTCAATTCCCCCAGCATCTTTATGTGGAGGTCTCCCAGGGCTTCCCTTCAGGGCTGATATTTAGATCAGCTGTTCAGTTCCCCCTCTAGGTTGAGGGCTCCAACAATGGCAGCTATTGTTGCAGTGCCTACTCCTGGAGGTCCAGATCATGCTCCCCTCTCCTGAGTAAAGGAGTCCTCCCACTGATCTTTGAAGCTGTCTGTGGCACTTGTGGATTGAGCAAACTGGGAACTGCTCCCAGTGGTGCCCTGAAGCCTGTTTCAAGTCCTGTCCCTGTTGCGTTGCGCAAGTCTGCACCATGCACCAGGCTTGTCTGTGCACTGGGCTGGTCTATAAGGTGGAAGTCTTTACAATATACACCACTCCATCTATTCCTGTTTCATGCTGTCTGTCATGCTGGCCCAGTTCCCTTCATCCTGTGTGTCACCAAAAGAAGATTCAAGGCCTCATGGCAAGATATTACCTATAACCTCTTCACCTTCTATGGGCTCTTCCTGATACCTCTGTCAGCCATGGCAATGTGCTGTGGCCCAATTGTATTCAGTGAATCCAAATACTGAACAGAGAGATGGGAGCATGATGAGATTCCAATCTGTAGATCCTGATGCTCATTTCCCAATCCATAACTTCAGTCCCAATTTCTACCATATCTCCATATCTCTCTTTTGCCCACAGTAAGAGTCCAATCACAACAGTAGTCCTTAACTCCAGTCCATTGATATGGGGGAAATCAGCAAGAGTCCAAACAGTCCTAATGGTATCTGGCCATTGTTTAAAACCTAGGTCCACAGTGTTTGAGCAGATGGTACACGTCATGCACCACCATCTCTCTTGTCTATGGGTAAGGGGAGAAAATGAATGTGGCTGGTTAATTTTATATTCTACAGCAGTACCCTATACTGTGGTCTGGAGTCCTTTTCCCAGTATGTCTCACCACCCTAAACCTCATTTGGAAAGGTGATACATACCCTCAGTGAAGTGCACTTGTTCATGTGTACAAGAATAATATTCATATGTGAGCTTCAAAAAGAATACCATGTGAATGCAATATACACCTATCCATCTCCCTCTTTCCATTAGCTTGCCTCATGCCCACCTAATGACTAGGAAGGGAACTGAAAATTATTCATCTCTGATTCCCCAGCACCTGCTAGTCAGTTCACTCTTTGTGGTTCCTTTGATAATCACCCGTGTGTGAGGCTTTGGATCCTTCAACTATCTCTACTTGTCCTGTTGACTTTTGTTATCTATTGGACACCCTACTACCTGCTGAGTCTGTGGTACGGACTCTCTCCCAGCATGCTAAGCAATGTCCTTGCCAGTCTCAGCTACATTCTGTTCCTCTTATGCATCCTCAATGCTCCCCTGGACCCCTTACTCTATGGGGGCTTCACCCTTGTCTGTAGAAAGGATACCAGGAATTTGGCTCAGATTCTTCCCAGGGGAGGAGCTCTCGGAACCCTCAACAAGTGGTTCAGGCACCTAGGCAGCTGGAAGGGAGCACAGAGGATAGAGGAAAGACAGGATAAATGGAGGAAACATCTCTGTAACTTTTGCTGAGATCCTCAACTCTAGCCCCAGGCCTCCAATCACAAAGTAATAAAGAATAATTATTTTTTCAGCATCCCTACCTTGTCCTTATCCACTCCTCACCACCCACCCCTGGCCAAACAGAAAATATGGATGGCACATGATGGCCTGGTGGAGAAGATTTTTCTTCCACCACCTAGTAAGAGAAAGAATGTGAACATTCTAGACTTCAGTAATTCAATACTTGGGAGAATATCCTTGATATTTCCCTTAATGTTATAGTACATTTCACTCCCTTAGCTGAACGAGGAATGGGTTTTCACTACTTAAGAGTCAGAAAAAGTCTAGATTGCCTCCCTGGATTTTTACCTGATATGTTTGATTCTCTCACAGATAGGAAAAAAAACCCCAACAAATTCATAATATAAAAGAAACACATAAGGAGGCAGGAGATTAAGTCAGAGTCCCATCCCAGCCCCTTTCCTCCAAGACTAGATGTAGGCAAACTGATCTTTTGGAGAGAATGACATTTGAGCAGTGCAGTCACTGTCGTCTCCAGTTCTAGACTCCTGCTCTGTCTTTGGCCACCTCTTCTTCTGCCTTTGGGTGACCCCTGCACAAAACACCAATCTAGATTTATTAGTTGCCTCATCATATCCTGGCCATTGAGTTCCTCCATGGCAGCTTGAGCCTCTTTGTATGTTTCACATTCAACCAGTGTATACCCTTTGAGATGTCCTGTGTGCCTGTCCAGGTTAAGGTGGATATTCTTGATTTCCCCATACTCAGCAAACTTATCATGTATGTCTTCTTCAGTGGCTTCCTCATAGATTCCAGTCAAATAAAGTATCCACTCCTAAACGCAGCACTGTGGCCCTGGTTTGTCACCATCCTGCTCCACGCTGTCATAGTCCTTCCACATTCGGACCCCAGACCCGTCCTCTGAGCCAAAGATGTGACCCTTGTGTTTCTTGGCCTTCTTTGCTTTGTGAATACTCTTGTCCGTATCCTTGTCAATGGCAAAGTCTTTGCCTCCAGTCTCATGAAGGTCCAACATGTCTGCCATATTGCACAGTTCTCAGGCTAATTGGAGCGGTTCTATAGCAATCTACATTTCACTTTCTCTTCTATTTTTTATTATTCATATTTTGGTTAATTATTTCTTCATATCTTATAATTTTGCTGGCTTCTCTTGTTCCAAGTCTAATTTCCAAGGTGTCATTTTCTTCATTAAGATTCTGGATGTCCTTTTCTAATTGATTGACTTTCCTTTCAAAATCTTCTTGTTTTTCTTGGATTATTCTTATAATTTTTTTAGTTTTTCCTTCATCTCTGTCATTTGATTTTTCATCTTTTTTAAAGATCTTCTATAAATTCTTTTTTGACAGGTGACCATTTGACATTATTCTTTGGGGCTTTCTTTAGTTCAATATCCTCCTGTGAAATGAACCCTGGTTATCTCTGTTCCCATAATAGCTTTGTATGGTTGGATTCTTTCTTTTTTGCATGTGCATTTTTTTGTGTGGTGATAGTTTAATTTCTATAAACACTTCTAGCCCTGGGTTTTGAGAAATGGTGCCTTTTATTTCAGATCTTCAGTTCTCCCATCTTGTCTGGAAGCAAAGCCAACCCTCCAACCACCAGTTAAGTGCCAGCAGTTAGAGGCTTTCTGCCCCACTGCTTCTGCATTCACCTGGCTTGTGCTGGATCCTTCTTGCCACTGCACTCTTCTTAGCACATGTGGTTCTAGTGTTCCTTATCGGTAGAGGCTCCTTCAGTCTTACCAGTTTCAAATGCCCAACTCCCTTCACTATTCAATAAACCCTATTCAGGGTATGTCACTTGTTATTAAAATGGACCCTAGCCTGGAGGTGTTTACTTTTCAGGGTATGTCACTTGTTATTAAAATGGACCCTAGCCTGGAGGTGTTTACTTTTCAGTGGACCAGACCTTGTCCTGAGATTTTTCTCTGGACCTTCTCAAATAGTCTTAGGAAGACTCCAGTTGTGACCTTATTCTTATTTATCTCCACTTATACTTTGTTCACCTTAAGGTGATATTTTAACTCTTTGTGGGGGAAAATTTTGAGAGCTTGGAATTTTCTCGCCTACTCCACCATCTTCCTAGAATCCTCCCAAAACTTATTTTGTTTTTGTCTTTGTAACCTTAATGTTGCTTGGTGTCTTATACACTGTGGTCACCTAATAAAGCTAGTTGATTGATCTTTTTCAGAAAGTGATCTTGTGATAGTATCTACCTTTGCAGAAATGTTCAGCAATGACAAAGTATTAATGTGTCCATGAAAAAATAATCCCAAAAATGTCTGCTTGCAATCTGCCTTCTGGCTGATCAAGTCAACACCTTTGCTTTAAGCCAGCATGTCCAAGTCATAGAAAGCAAGAGAATGGAATTTCCCCATGCCTATTTTCTAAAGTACTTACTTGTTTGGCGATCTGCCGAGCAAGGACATCCATCCTTGAGCCTGATTCAGATATCATTTTAGCTGCATAAATTACGTCAGTTGTATGCTTCAATGGGCCTCTGCCCCTAGAAATAGAGAAAAGCATAGTGGTTGGCCTTACTTAATACACAAGAACAAGTCATACATCAACGATCATTGATCTCAGTCCTTGGGCAACTCCTTCCTCTAATTCAAATGGCAGTACATTTTTTGTACAGTAGAAGCATTTTAAAAAAGATGTGAAATATAATCAGGAAGATGAAATGGACCAAGGAGATTACATTCCATCTTTTGTAATGAAATAATTTAATCTGGGCAAGCATTATTCCAAATTGTTCTGATTTGCCCAGAATCTTATATAGTGCCCCTGGAATATAAAATAGTAGTTAAAATAAATGCTTTGGTTTGGCTAAATTCAATTCTACAAACTTTATTAATTGTGTCTTATATGTCAAAAACTGTGCTAAGAACCAAGGATACTATGAGAAAAAAAAATGTCCCTGTCCTCAAGAAGATTACATTTACAGGATAGGAACAATTTATATACACACAAGTAGTAAAAAGGCAAAACTAAAAGCTTTGTTCTTAGAGGACTAACATTTGAATTTGAATCGTGAGCTTACTACTCATATTCCAATGGATAAGTCACTTTTACCACTCCAGGTCACAGATTCTTCAACTATAATGACTTCATTTATATCAATACTTGAGAATCTAAATAAACACAAAATAGTTGGGGGAGGGGGAAGCACTTATAGAGGGAAGAGACAACTGAAAGGGATTTTTTCCTTCTTCTAAGAGGTGGTCCATCATCTGTTTTGAATTTTGAAAGGAAAGTAGAGATTCAAAGAGACAGGAATTGGAAGACAGTGCATTACAGGCATAGAGCCATCACCTATGCAAAGGAATGGAAATGGGAGATGGAATATCATATAAGGTGAGCAGCAAATTGATGAGTTTTCCTGAGATGAGAAATATATAAAAGGTAAAAATCAGTAAAATTATTTTGAATGTATGGTTGGAGTCATATCATAAAGGGATTTAAATGCTGACATGAGGATTTTTTGTTTCATTTGTTTGTATTTAGATACTAAAAGTGATAGGGAGCCAATGAAACTTCTTGAGCAGAAGAATGGTATGATTATACCAAAGATAAGTTGGATCAATTAGAAATGTTTCAATAACTCCATGACCAGGAGAAAGTGCAACATTTCAATTCTTCTGAACATACACACACACATACACACACACACACACACACACACACACACACACACACACACACATGCTTTCTTTTTTTAAACAACTACTCTCTTCAAGGAATCATGATAAGCAAGAAATGTGATGTACAAACATGAATGTCTACATGTTAAATGCAGAATTGAAATTAGATGAGTCATAGAATTAATTCAGATCATTTTGCTATACATAGTTGATATACTGTTCATGTTTGGGTTACCATTTTCCATTCAGGTTTTTTTTTTAATTCAACAATAATCCAAACCAGCAAGTATTTATTAGGTTCTTCTATATGCAAAGCACCATGTTAGAATATGTGCTCACCACCAAGAAGTTTACATTCTTCTAGTAACAAAAAGAAATGCAAAATGAATGTATGGAAGGAGAAAAACACTAGTATCTTCCTTGGAAGGAGAATGAGTGAAGGCTTTTGGGTGGGTCATTTTACAAATATTGAGTCTGATAAATTAAGGATTTTAATTTGTGGAAATGAGGAAGGAGACAATTTCAGGTAACTTTGAAATTAGTTTGTAGATAGAAAAAAAGAAATGTGGAATGGCAAATTAAGCTTGGTAATGGCTAGTCAACCAGTGCTGGATAAAATGTAGACTATTTGAAGGGGAGTGATGTGAAATAAGAATGGAATTAGAGATAGGAAACATGGAAGGAAACAAGTATTTTTTAAGCAATTACTATGTTCCAGGCACTGTGCTAACCACTTTACTAAAATCTCAATTTATCTTCCCTATGTTAAAGGTAGATGCTATTACTATCCCCATTTCATAGTTCAAGAAACTAAGGCAGATAGAAGTTAAGGGACTTACCCAAGGGATACATAGCTGGTATGTGCCTGAGGTCAAATTTAAACACAGATTTTCTCAACTCTAAATCTGACCCTCTAACCTTTTCACCTGGGCAGCTAGGTGGTGCAGTAGATAGAGCAGCAGTGCAGGAATCAGGAGGACTTGAGTTCAAATCTCCCCTCAGACACTTGACACTCACTATCTGTGTGACCTCAGGCAAGTCACTTAACCCCAACTGCCTCATTCTGGGTCATCTCCAGTCATCCTGATGAATATCTGGACACTGGATTCAGATGGCTCTGGAGGACAAGTGAGGCTGGTGACCTGCACAGCTCTCCCTCACTCAAAAAAACAAAGTCAAGTGCAAGTCATGTCATTATTTCTCTGATGGCGTGGTCTTCTTCGGCAACGAAGGACAAACACATACACAGCCTTTTCACCAGCTATCAGACCAAGTGCTAAAGGCTTTAAATGTCTTGTTCGGTCAGTGGGTCAATAACCATTTATCATGTGCCCTCACTGTGGTGTGACTGAGATAAAAAGAATGGGGGAAATCATCTGTGTTCTCATGGAAAATCCTTTTAAATGGGGATCATGCAAATTTATAGGTGCATACAAGATACTTGCAGAGGACATGGGAGTTTAAGATTAGAGCAGAAGCCTTTACTCACTGGGGGACTGGGGAAAGTCTCTTATCTCTGGAAATGTGGCATTTAATCTGACATGAAGCAAACCAGTGATTCTAAAAGTTGGAGGTGAGTTCATGTTATATTTTAGAGGTTCATATTATATATTAGAATTCATTATATCTCCCTCCAAATTGCTATATATCAATGATCTTAGAATCATTGAAGGGTTTTGAGCACAGGAGTTATGTGGCCATTCAATGTTTAACAAAGATTACTTTAGCAGTTATGTAGAGAATGGATTGGAGAAGGTAGATTGAAAGCAAGGAAAAAAAACTAGAAGGTGGCATATTAGTGGGGCTGGTACATTAGTACAGGATGTCTCATGATATAAAGAATTCTGTCATAGGGTCAATAGGCTTTGCTTAAATAGAAATATGAGTGATGAAGAGATGGAAAATTATAAAGCATGGGCAATGCAAGACTGCTGGGAAGGCTTACAGATGTTGGAATGATATGAATAAAGGAGACTGAGTATCCAGGATATATACATCAAGAGGAAGGATACAAGATTAAGAAGGATCCTGTCTAATTCACCATATTGCCTTGAACAATGTCAATAGCCCAGTAATATGACCATTTATGTAAATGTCTGGTTGGATTTGCTTCTGTCGAATAATCTGACAAAAATGAAGAGAGTTTCTGTTTGTGAGAAAAGTCAGAGAAGATTTCTATGATGCTTTATAGCTATGTAGAAGGTTCTCCAATTGGATATCTGTTACAGAGAAGTTTCTATTTAGTTCATTTGGACCCTGGCACTTGTACTCTACCAAAGGCATGTTTTACCTCCCAGTTATCCTTGATATTCAGAAAGACTTGCATAACAAAGGCAGAAATTGTAGACACCACGGTGGACTAACAAGATAGATAATAATGAGTTTGCCTCCTTAGCTTAGCTTATATACAGGTTCAAATATATTTGAGAGTTAATCCTGAGATTCTTGAAACTTCATAGACTGATCTCTACAGAGCCATTGGTGAAATGTTTTTGGGAGTTTCTCTTGAAATGGGTTGTAGTGGAATAAGATTCTATAATGGATTAATGATATGCAAGGAATTTATAACCTTAAATCAGATACAGGAAAGCTGTCTAACATATCCAACTGAAATTCATTTTCAGATATGGGAGTTAAAAAGTAAATCAATCTTAGCCCGAGAACATTGAATCTGAATTTCATTTGGCTATGGTCATTCAGAGGCTAAATCTTCTCTAAAGGGCTGAAACATTGACCTTAGAAAAGAGAAAATTTTAATCACCATATCTTATTAGAAAAAAAGGTAAGAAAACCAGCAGGTAGCCCTGAAAAGTTATGCCCAGAATTGGTAGCATTTAGAACTATGGTGACTACCCAAGTCACTCTGAAAAACTATGAGACCAGAAGCTATCCCCAACAAGTACTGTGAAGCCAGCAGCAACCAAAATGCCAAGGAAGAGATGCCTAGAAGAGATAACTTTACATCTCATAACAGAAACATGATGTACAAATGATAACAGAGTAGAGTACTATGATGTTATCAGAGAAGATGATCAACCGTGATATGTTTACTCTAAGGATATGTTCCCTACATAGGTATCCTCCATGAAAACATGCTACTCATACAGGTTACTTCTGTCTTTGTCAGGTTTCCTGGCTACTCCTTTACCCTGTGTGTTTGCCATCCATGAATGGTTCCTGGAAAATCAATTAATTGTCAAGGATATATTAACTTTCTCCTATTTACCAAGAACTATGCTATATTCTAGGAAGGAATACAAATATGAAAAATGGAGCAATTGACATACATTTTAATGAGGGAGGAAGTATATATTTATGGACATAGAGAATTTATTGGAAAGCTAGGTGGCACTGAAGGCAGATTGCTGGTCTTAAAGTCAGGAAGACCTGAGATCTGACATCTCACAGTTACTAGCTCTATGACCATGGGCAAGTCATGTAACCTCTGTTGCCTCAGTTCCCTCAACTGCAAAAGGGAGATCATAATAGCTACCTTCTTCTCAGGATTGTTGTGAAGAACACATGATATGATATTTGTAAAGTGTTTGGCAACCTTAAAGCACTACATGAATGCTAGTTATAATAAAGATAATAAATACAAAGTAGAGAGGGAAAACATAGCTATGCATATTAGATAAAGTTTCATATAGAACTTGATGTTTGTGCTGGGTCTTGAAGGAAGAGAATAATTCAGTGAGGTTACAGCAAGCTAATGTGCATCATCTGATAGATCTTTCAAATTTATATATATAACTTCTATTGGTGGTATGAAATTTTATGGAGCTCTAGACTCCATGTACACAAGGGCAGATTTTCTTTTGTCACTTTTTTGGGGGGCTATGGAATTTGATGGAATGCAACAACTTCTGTTTCAATGAGTACATCCACTAATTAGCTTTTAAAAGTAAAGATACTGGTCAGGAATCATGAGCTATGCTTTTTTAGTTGCTGTTAACACATGGAGTGCTTTGAATTTTGGATAGCTTTTCCAAGGTCTCAAATGTTGAAGAGATATCCAGTTTGCTAAAACGTCAAGTAAGGGGTTTAAGACCTAAATAAATATATGCATTTTTATTACTCCTTTAAAAAATTAGGCTTTCCAAATTCAACGGAATCAAGTCTCAGAGAATCAAGCAAAGTATTTAAGCAATCCTGAGATAGCTTTGACCTGATAATAAAGAATGCATATAGTCTTTAATTCTACTGACATATACCAGCTGCTTTCCTTGGAATCTACTAAAAAGTCATGATGTAGAGACACTTAGACCCTCATTGTCTTCCAGTGAGTCACTCACATTCCAAATTTTTGCAGGACAAAAATCATCACTAGATTTTGTTTATTCCAAGTGAACCCAAAAGCACTTCATTTGAGAAGCTTAAATCAAATTCCCTGTATTAAGCAGGTAGTGCTGCATGGAAAGTTTTAAGCAAGGCATTGGCTTTCATTACTTCTATGAATCTCCTGAGAAAGTTAAACTAGAAAAATGCTGCCTAAGCCCTCAGAAGGCAATATATCATTTTCAAGGTCTACTACAATGGACAAAGGTTATTGGGAAGATGTGTAGCTCCACACAGCAGCTAAAGACAATAATGGGCCATTTCCCTGTGCGTCAATATATTTCCATGTAAAAATGTGCTAAGCCAAAGGAGTCAGATTCCTTCTAGCTCCTAACACATTTACCAATTCACCATGAAGCAAAGCTAACATTTTAGACACTGAGAAAAGAGTCTTAAATAGCAATGACAATACAGTGTGACAGGTTACAATTAATCTTTTACATTTTTTCTTAATTAAATGTACTATTTGGCCAGTTTCCTATTAAATGTTGAACAAAGTGCATATTTTAAAAATGATACCCCATCAAGCAAACCATAAAACTTGTATCCAAAAAGAGGGATGTGCACTGGAATACTGATGGATTTGTATATTTTCAGGCTACACCATGACATGTGATGAAGTATTCATCTTCCAACAAAAGGCATTCAAAGAATTGATTAGTTGGAAAAGTCTCTGAGATCTGGGCTCAAATATTAGCTTTACCACATACTATCTGTGTAAAAACAGGTTATTTCAGCCTCACTAGGTCATAGTTTCTTCCTCTAGAAAAGGAGGGAATTCAATAGAAAATCTCTAAGACCTTTCATCTCTAAATTTATTGTTAGATTATCCTATGACTCAGAAGACATTGAGTTCATTTGAATAACATTTATAGAGCTTCCCAGCAGCCACTCTCCACTTCATCACTACCCTCTGACCCTGATTGGAGAGGAGAGACATGAATTGCAACACCTGCATCTAAGGAGAGAACATCAGATGATCAAAACATCTCATTTCTCACCTGGCTGCACCATTTTGAGATTTCTGTTTTTTTTTTTTTCCAATATGTACTTCTGTTGGGTACCTTTCTTTTTCTTTTCCTCTTGCACTTTTCAACTAGTATTCTGTTTTCTCCTATTACACTGTACATCCTTGATGACAGGGACTGAGTTTCCTTTTGATTTTGTGTTCCTAATGTTTAACACAGTGCCTGAAACAGGAGCTACTTAATAAATGTTTGACTGATTCATGGGAGTAAAATGAGGAAGAATGAGCCCCTTGTGCAATAAAGGTAGTGTTTTGTGTGTGTGTGTGTGTGTGTGTTTTTTAAGACTGCCATTCTATATGGTATAGGAAGGACAGCACATCTAGGACATGTCAACCTCCACCATGGAATTACTGATAACACCACACCAAAAACGTTGATGGGGTTCGACAGAAGAGAGCTAAAGACAGAAGAGAGATCCATAACACATGAGGGAGAGGAATGGGTTTGGAACACACCTAATCTAACTCCTCTAATGTTACAGGTGAGGAAACTGAAACCCAAATAATCATAGAGATTATCAGAGCTAGAAGAAATTTTAGAGAACATCTCATTACTTTACAGAATAGGAACTTGAGGCCTCAGATAGTGAGGTAATCTGTCCAAAGTTATAGAGAGAGATTATGGTGGAGACTTTTACCTCTGATTGCCAGGATAGTTGTTCTTTTTCACTTTATGAAGACTCAAAATGACACCTGGTGGTTATAGAAAGAGTCAACAGAGAAAACAGAGCTATGGTAAGGTGGGGCTATCCTCCTTTATGCAATTTATGTGGCATTTTTTTACCCTTGTTAAGCTTTTTTACATTTGTTTTTATCCTATATAAAATATAATTTATAGTGAATGTTATATATATATTTAATTTGAATATAATAATTTGAATGTTCCAAAATGAACAAACAAGTCCCTCTTCCATGGCAGGAATGGGGTCAATGTGTTTTGCTATTTCAGTTGCCACTGAAGGTTTTGAAGACCAAATCTTCAGGCCAGGCAATTAGTGAGAAATTCACCATCTGTGTATTCAGCTCGGAGAACTCCAACACTGAGCTAGCCGAATGTCTAGTTCTCCAATCTCTTTCCAGCCCTTCTGTTACTTTTCCTAATGTTGACAAGCCCCATTCCAATATAATGCTCAATCCATATTCTTGCTAATGTAGACTCAAGGAAGCCTGCAATTTGGACATGAAGAGCTTTCTTTCTTTTTCCTTCTTTCTTTCTTTCTTTCTTTCTTTCTTTCTTTCTTTCTTTCTTTCTTTCTTTCTTTCTTTCTTTCTTTCTTTCTCTCTTTCTCATTATTTCTTCTCAGTGTCTCTCTGTGTCTTTATCTGTGTGTCTCTCTGTTTCTGTCTCTGTCTCTCTACCTCTCTCTCTGTCTCTCCTCCCCACCTTTCTTTCCTGTCATAGTGTATTATGGGCTTTCATGCCCAGCTGTATTATTGCCTTCTTCCATTTGAAAGCAATCCATATTTCCAAGTAGTGGCTGCTTATGCAAGAGGATGAACAGTTCACAAAATCTGAGAACTAATAGTTATCATTTAGTCCAACTCATAACTACATGGAAATCCTTTCTATAATAAATTCAGCAAATATGACAACAAGTCATCCAGCCTGCACTTGCAGACCTCTAGATATGAGATTCTTAAGTGTGTGTGTGTTGTGTCTGTGCATGCATGTGTGTGTGTGTATGTGTTTGTGTTATAGAGTCTTTTAGCAGTGAAGTGAAGATTATAGACATACTCAGGGCAGAGTTTTGAAATGCATAAAATAAAATATATAGGATTGCAAAAGAAAACAATTACATTGAAATACAGTTAAATTAAAAAAAAAAAAGTTCATAGACCACAGGTTAAGAATCCCTGCTTTATTAGGAAGGAATCAACTTGTTAGGCAGATTTTTCCCTTACTAGATAGTTAACACTCTATCTAGCTATAAATCTATGGTGCCATGATCCTGTAGTGTGAGACTCTGTTAGTAAGCTTCTTTATGACATTATCTTCCTCTCTTTAGCTTCTACCCATTAATCTTTGTTCTTTCTTCAGAATCCAAGCAGAACCATTTTAATTCTAACTAACCCTGTTCTCCCAAATCATAAGACTACTTCTCTTCTACTGGAAAATAGCTATGAGCTAGGCAACATGATATGGTGAAAAGAATATTAAACTTGCCTACAAGAACTTGAAACCTGGAATTTGGATCCAGGATCAGCTGCTTCATGACCTTGAGCAAATTCTTTAGGCTCTCTAACCTTGGGTTTATTCCCCTGTAAAATGATGAAGTTGGACTAGAAAACCACTAAGAATTATTCCAATAATATATCTATGATCTTGTGAAGTCACAGCCCTTTCAGTCTCTTTTCCAGACTAAAATTACCCTTGTTGTCCATGTGGGACATGCTTTCGAGGTCCATTCTTGTGATATCAGTCAGTTACCCTAGTCTGAACGCTCTATAGATTCTTAACAGTCTTCCTAAAACATGGTTTTCATTGACCACAATAGCCCAGAGGTATTCTGACAAAGGCAGGGCACAATGGGGTCAGCCTTTCACAATCCTGTAAGCTGTCATTTGACGTTTGACAAGCTGAACCTTGGTTTGCTTAACCATAATGTGAGCAGGTTGGAATAGAAGTCGCCAAAAATTCCTTCCACTCTAAAGCTATGATCTTTAATGCACCTTGAAAATCATCCATTTAATGTTATATCACATAATTGAATCATAGCAGGTTTGCAATCCACTGAAATTGCTCTTTTCCCCCAAATGAACAGCTGCTATGCCATGTCTCACTCATTGTACACTGTGAAGTAGATTTTTCTGAACCCAAGTGTAAAATCTTATTTATCTTTGTTAAATTTCATCTTATTTGAATTAGGTTAATATTTTAGCATGTTAAAATCTCCTGGGATCCTGAATCTGGCATCCATGGAGTTATACATATCTTCTAGCTTTTTTCTGTTTGTAAATCTGATGTCTGTCTGTGTCTAGACTTTTGCTTTTTATCCAGGTAGAAAAACTATAATGCTGAGTAAATAGCAAAAAACTTTTGATGAAATTATATTGAGAGAGTTGTCTAGTTTTTGTCCATCACTACACAAATCCATGGAGGTCAGTGGTTGAGAAAATGCTACATGACACTAGTTGCCAGTATTATTGTGCTAGATTACCACCCCATATATTTGATGGAGGGCAATGAAGGAAGCACAGGGGTGTGGGTAAATTGGAAGATGAGGAGAAATCAGCTCACTACCTGTTTACTGACTAAAAACTTTGAGTACTAAAAATAGATTATTCTCTGTTTTCTAACATCTTCTTTCCATTTCTTGGAATACATCTCCAACAGACTGAAGTCTACACCTTCGTTCATGCCAGGTCTTGTTTGACTCTCAAGTTTTTATCTTTGACTTCTGACACCTCCTCTTGACTCTCAACAGCTATTGCTGTTCCTTGAATTCCTAGAGTAGTTTAGCAGTCTGCCCAGGCGTGGTAGACCAAAAGTGTCACGTACATGTTTGGTAGACCACAAGCAGCACATAACACTCTTGAGTATGATCCAAACCAGATAAAAATGTAATAGGGAAATATTTAATAAAATAAATAAAAATGCAATAAAACATAAATAATATTAATTGATAAGTGGTTTTCTAAGTCAATATGTAGTCTACAGGTATTCTTATATATGGTTTAGTGGCTCCTGTTTCTACTGGGGACTAATACCACTGTGCTGGATTCACCCCATAGACCAAATCATGAGAACTAGTATAGTTTACCCACTTTAGTTCCCTTTTAGAAATAAATTTGTTTTGCTTTCAATTAAATGTAAAATTTAAATTAAAGTAAAAATGAAGTTAGATGAAATTTTAAAATTAAATTTAAATTAATTTAATTTCCATATTGTACTACCTATCAATATCTATCTCACATATTTACTTATATGCACTTTTGTCTTCTCTTCCTGTATGGTATCCCCTCCTCCCCTCCTCACCTTTATAGCTCTGATATCTTATATTCTTTAAGATTCATAAGCACAGAGTACTTAATGAAGCCTTTCCACATCTATGAAACTTCTACAGAATTATCTCCCTGAACTCCTTGCATCCATCTTTATATCCTATATACATATAAAAACACATACTTGTATATATGTGTACATATGTGTATATGTTTTGTGTATTTCTTTGTGTATGCCGTGTCCTCTATAAGAATATAAGTTATTTGAGGGCATGGATTGTTTCATATTTTTCTTTGTACCCTCGTCACTTTGCACAGTACCTGAAACAATATAAGTGCTCAATAAATATTTTTTTTTGACAAATATACTGGTTGCTCAATCCATAAATCTTTAGGGATTTTCCTTATTGGAAATTCCCTATCTAATGGAATTGCAGTGTATTCATAGAGTCAAGCAGGACCTGTCTGATATACTGTCAGGACTTAAGAACTTTTTAATTGTTTGACTTGTGCTTAATAATGCCAAATCTTTCCCATTAGTGCACCCATGTGTGAATAAATAAAGGATTTTTGCTTTCATCAGGATGAGAACTGGATGAAGAAGTCCTCTCTAAGGGAAGGAATTGAAGACAATTAGTCTATGACTGAATAAGGAAGACCTGAAGCACAGACAGGTCACATGAATAATAACTGCCAGAGGTATGATTTGAACCCATTTTTTCCTGCCTTCAAGCCAAGGACTCTATCCGTTATGTCAGCTTCTCCCAAGAATCTACAGCTATGCTTTTATTAATAGATTGAGCCCTACAAAAATAAGCTCACTCTTCAAAATGGTGAAGTTGAAGTAAACAAAAATTGATTAGGTAAAAAAGAGATAGTTGGCTCATGCAAGAAGAAATGCTTCTTTCAGGGTTCCACTTATAGGACACTTACTAGAGAAATTAAATTCTAATGTCTAGTTAATGACCATTTTCAAAATTTGAGGCCTTGTAAAAATGCTTAGAAAAGCATCTGGAGACTGTTAGGCTAATAAAGAGCCTGCTGGTTAACTGGAGTCTTTTGAGCCCTTTGTGACCAAAAGGTGAACACTGACAGTTGAATTCAATTTGATTCAATGCAATTAAATCTAACATATATTGATTAAACTCTTTGTACCAAGACAATGTTGGGTACCAAGGAGACAAAGACAAAACAAGCAATGAAATAATCTCTCCCCTCAAGCAGCTTACCTTCCTTTCCAAGATTTACAGTATAAATAAAAATGGATAAATACCAAAGTCTATAAATTAAACACCAAATGATTTCAGGTGGAGGAAAGCACCAATGAACTAGGGAAGATTTTGACTTGCTTTAATCTTATGTTGTCTAAGGCAGTGATGTTAAATACACAGATCATGGATACCTGGAGGCCACATATGGAATTGCAAAAATGAAAACAGAAAAAAACAAAAAGGAAACAGAAGCAAAAATAAATACAAGTTCACTTTATCTATGTTCTATTTTATTTTTATTCAACCTTGGATCACTTTGGGGCTTGAATATGACACTTCTGCTTTAGGTATGTCCCATTACTAGAAACAGTAATTCAATGTGTACAAATTTAGTTGACATATGAGAATAGGAAGGAAATTAGATGTAGTGCTCTTAGTCTCATTCTATCAGTGTACATCATGTTATGTCAAGAATCTAAGATTTTATTCATTTATCACATTAGTGTCTAGTTACTCTTTTTCCTTTACTGGATTCTCATCTGGATCATGCCCTGTAACTAGAAGTGTCCCTCAGGACTCTGTCTTCCATTCTTTTCTAATCTCCCTCTATTCTATTTCATTTAATAATCTCATCAGGTCCTATGGATTTAATTACCATCATACTGACAGTTCTCAGATCAACGTATTCTGTCCCAAACTTTCTAATGACCTTCAGTCTTACATTCCCAATTGTCTTTCAAACATATTGGATATCCAATGGAAATCTTAAATTCAAGATGTCCATGATATAACTTATTTTCTTTTCCCCTAAACTTTTATTCCCTCTCTTATTTTTCCTTTTATGTTCAAGGGCAGCACAATTCTCTCAGGTATACAACCTAGGTGTCATACTTGACTCCTCACAGTCTTCCATCTCCTATATTCAACATATTGCCAAGGCCTGATGTCACATTCCTTTCTCTCCTCCAAAACTACTAGTACTCTGGTCTAGGACCTCATCACCTCACATGTGGATATTATAATATCTTTCTGGTGGGTCTGACTGCCTCAACTCTTCTTACTCCAATCCATCCTCCAGCCCCTAAAGTGATACACTTAAAGCACAGGCCCAGTAGGTCACCATAGGCTGCAATGGCTACTTATTGCCTACAGGATCAAATAAAAAATCTTCTATTTGTTATTCAAAGTCTTTTATAACCTACTCCCCTCTTATTTTTCCAGTCTTCTTACATCATATTCCCCACTATGTAGTTTTTTATTTGATGACTCTGGTTTCTGTGATGTTCCATGAATAAGACAATCCATCTTTTGACTCCAAACAATTTTTCTGTCTGTCCTCATGCCTGGAATGTTCTTCCTTCTCAACTCCACTTACTGGCCTCCTTGGCTTCCTTTAAGTCCCAACCAAATCCTACCTTCTACAATACATCTTTTTCCAACCCCTCTTAATTTTCAGATATTTCCTCTCAGTTATTTCTTATTTTTTTAACATAGCTTGTTTGCACATATTAGTTTGCTGTTGTCTCCATCGTTAGATCATAAGCTCTTTTAGGGCAAGTTTTTTTCTTTTGTGTCTTTGTGTAGCTTAGCACAATGTCTAGCACATCTAAGTTTATTGACCAAGAAGTAGAAAATAGTATACAACAAACTATGGTGATTACCTGGGGAGAAATTATATTTATTGAAGAATAATCATGACAATGGAAAGTTAAATTTTGGTACGTATGAAAGGAAAGGCAGATTTTGAGAAAACACGTGGTTAGGCAAAAAACACACTATCACCCATTCTATCTATTCGTCTACACCATGTATAAAGTAGGGAACATTAAATAACATATAAAGTTCATATGTCTGAAGGGTCATAGATTTGGAGCTAGAAGGAGCAATAGAGGCCATTTCACCAAACTCCATGTTTTACAGATGAGAAAAATAAAGCCAAAAAAAGTTATCTTACTCAAGGCCACACAAATAATAATTGGAAGAGCTAGAATGAGAGATGAGGTAATCTAACTCCAAATATAATATACATTCCATTCCCTCAAGTTGATTTTGCCAGATTCCAGCATGATGTTGAAAAAGGAATATTGATTTGCCTATCAGAGGATTAAAATTTGAATCCAAGCTTTTGTGATTTACAAGTGTGACATTCAATAAGTCAGTTAAATTTTCCATGTCTCTGTTTCTTGATGTGTAAAATGATTGAGTGGGACTAACTGACCTCTAAGAACTATTTACCTCATAATTAATAGTTTTATGAACCTAGGATACCTGCCTTCAAGGAATGACTCTCCTAATGTTATATGAGTCAAGATGAGTGCATGAGGTAGAATTTGAAATTGTGATGTGGAAGAGTACAAAATACTATGTTATGTCAGAGAGAGCAAACCAATGCTGACTGGAGGGATCAGAGAATGGATAGGGGATGGAGGGAAAGGAACTGAGAAATCATCAGAGAAATGTTAATGGAAGACTTGGAATTTGAAGGATAAGTACGAATTGAAAAAGTAGAGAGATGTGAAAATTCATTCCAGAGAATGACAAATCCATATCTCAACAGAATGGAATCAGGGAACTCACATCAGTCATTGTTTTCAGTGTGGCCTAATGAGTGAGTCCAAGTTTTACAGAACAAATCCTTTTATTAAGGAAATTTGTTCTACAAAATTGGGATTCAGTAAAAGGGCCATACTTGAAGACCTAGAGGTCACATGTGACCTTCAGGTGATAGGTTCCCCATCCCTAGATCAAGCTTACAATGCTAAAATACATTAAGAAGGAAAGTTATAATGTGGGCCCATAGCTGAGGCTCGTTTACTATGGAAGGTTCTCATTTGTTTTGGGCTTGGCCTGAGACCATGTATACGATGTAACTGCACCTTGATTTCAGGCATCTTGGGTAGGGATCTTTCTAAATTTCTCCTACCTAATCAAATGATGCAGGTTCCTTAACCCTCGGAGTCTAGTGATTAGGCATTCTGTGCCTGGGAATGGGAAGGTAGAAGGAATATTGTGATAATTTGGAATTAAGCAGGGATAAACTTAAAAATCAGCAGATGATAGTGTAAAAGAGCCTGAGGAATGTTAAAATCCAAGATAGCATGAGAAACATTTCAGGTTGGGTCTCAGTGCTAGATCAAGAAACCCAGATATAAAGTTAGTCACAGCTGACTCAACCTCACTGCTCAAAGTTTCCATCTTTTTATGATGTCTGTTTGGGTCTCATGTTTGCATGATCATGAGTATAATGTGCCATCAGACCTTCTGAGCTTGAAAACACATTAGGTTGTAGGCATTCTCTTGTATGGCATTTCTTCAATCTCTTTTTTAAACCATATGTTCCATTTTGTCAACAAAGGTTTAGTTGGAGCCTGATCATTATGATAAGCAAGTATGTGAAAAGCTTCTATGTGGAAAAGTTCTAGCTGGCCTTAGAGGGAAATAATGGGCACAAAGCACAAAGAAATAGGTTTAAAGTGAATTAAGACAAAGGTTCCTAGTATCGTAGCTGTCAAAAAATCGCTGCCTCAGTAACGTAGTGGCAATAAGGTAGAGTAGTGGACACTCAACATCTCAGTTTTTGGAGTCATGAAAAACTGAGTTCAAAGTTGACCTCAGGCACTTATTAGCTATAAGACATTGGACAGCTCACTTAACCTCTCTGCCGCAGTTTCCTTATCTGTAAAAATGGGAAAAATGCTAACAATTACCTCTCACAGTTATGATAATAATATCAGATATTTGTAAATAATGTTGCAAACCTTAAAAGTTTTATATAAATACTAGTTAATGTAATTATTATTATTAGTGCCTTCCTCTTCAATGGAAGCCTTCAAGTAAAAGTATGATCAGTTGTTGGCATGTTTTACAGAGGAATACTTCTTCAGTTATGTGTTTAGATAAAGTGAACTAAGAGTTCTCTTCCAACCCTGACGTTCTGCCTTGTCAACATAATTAGTATACGCAAATCTATATAAAGAAAGAGTGTGGAACTCTGATTTCAGTGGTGTAAGGAAGTCTTGGATAAAGAAATTCCCTGTATCTATGACCTGTCTCCATGTTGTCTGCAATTTATATATTTTAAGTTTTTGTTTAGCTCACTAAAGAACCTTATGGGGTCACAATCAATGTATATTAGAGATAGGATTTGAACTCAGGTCTATGTGGTTTCCTCTCCATTTTTTCCCCACCAGTTCATACTGTTTTTGTACTTCTCTGGAGGTCTCCATCAAGTCTTCCCTCCCCAAGCGCACATTACTGGGAAATCACATTATGAGGCTTATGTGAATGAATCTGCCTGGTACTCACATTTCCTAAGTATCTGTGGCAGTGTAATTGGGCCCTTTGACTGCAGGGAAAGATCATGAGCCCTAACTGAAGAGGGCCCTTACCATCATTTTTTCTATTTATTTTCCACAAGTTAAATGCTTTTTGATGCCAGCCTCACCTCCCTTTGCAGCTTTGTTTGGGTATTATCTCTCCTCATCAGTCAATAAGCTACATGAGGACAGGGGTTGTCTTTGTCTTTATTTGTATTTGTATCAACTATACACATTTCCTGACACATAGCATATACTTAATAAATGTTTATGGGCTATTCACTATCTACCATGCTCCCAAATATTTTATAATGTCTACAGTAACTTTAAATAAAATTTCCATCTCTTGCTGTTGGATTGTATTAGTAATATATAGAAATGGAGATCATTTATGTGGGTTTGTTTTATATCCTGCAACTTTGCTAAATTAGAACTATACTTTCAAACAATGCCAGTCGCATTGATATTTAGGTTGGAGTTCTATTACTGGATCATATCTCTCTTCATCTCCCTTCTCTGATCCTGAGGGTTACAGAGTAAAAAATACTCTTTCTTTGGATTTATTCTATCAGCAGCCTATCATTTGTCTTTGCCTCTCTTCCTATCTTCTTTCATGTGCTGTCTCACTTGGAAACATGAAAGAACAAATAGACTAACCAAAAAAAAAAACAAAACAAAACAGTTTTGAAGAATGACTTCCTGCTTAAATTCAAGAGTTTACATAGATATTTAGTGGGATGATAAAGGCCCAGAGATGGACCCTGGGG